>NC_136070.1:1279753460-1280055960 GCF_964261635.1 Lissotriton helveticus
TGCCCCTCCCTGTTTCTTCTTCTTCTCTCTATCTTTCTCTCTCTCTCTCCCTCTCCCTCCCTTCATCTCTCTCACTCTTTCTCGCTCTCTCTCTCACACTGAATATTTCTCTCTCACTGATTCTTTCTCTCTCTCCCTCTCTCTCACTCACTGATTCCTTCTCTCTCTTGCTCTCACTCCCTCTATCTCACACACTGATTCTTTCTCCCTTTCTCTTTTCTCTCTCACTGAATCTTTCTCTCGCTCTCTCTCTCTCCCCTCTCTCTCTCTCTGTCTCGTATTCCTTCTCTCTCTCTGTCTGGCTGTCTCTCTCTCTCTCTCTGTCACTTATTCCTTCTCTTTCCCTCTCTCTTTCTCTGATTCTTTCTCCCCCCTCTCTCTCTCCTCTCTCTCTCTCACACTGATTCTTTCTCTCTTCCTCTCTCGCCCTCTCTCATTTATTCCTTCCCTCTCTCTCTCACAGATTCTCTCTCTCTTTCTCTCCCTCCCTCTTCCTGTGTCTCACTTTCTCTCTCACTGAATCTTTCTCTCTTTATCTCTCATCACTCTCTCTGTCTCTCTTACGTATTACTTATCTCCCTGTCTGTCTCTCTCTGTCTGTCTATCTGTGTCTGTCTGTTTCTCTCTCATTTATTCCTTCTCTCTCTCTGTCTGACTGTCTCTCTCTCTGGCTGTCTCTCACTCTCTCACTTATTCCTTCTCTCCCCCCCTCTCTCTCTCTCTCTCTCTCACACACACTAAGTCTTTCTCTCTTCTCTCTCGCCCTCTCTCATTTATTCCTTCCCTCTCTGCTCCCTCTCTCTCTCACACAAATTCTGTGTCTTCCCTCTCTCTTCCTCTGTCTCCCTCTCCCTGATTCTTTCTCTCTCTCTCATTCCTTCTCCCTTCTCTCTCACCCCTGTCCTCTCTCCTCCTCTCTCTCTCTACCCCTCCCTCTCTCTCCCTCTCCCTCTCCCCCTCTCTCTCTCATTTTCTCTTACTGATTCTTTCTCCATGTCTCCTTCTCTCACTGATTCTCTCTGTCTCTTTCTCTTTCTCTCTCACATGTACTGCTCGCTCTCTCTGTCTCTCTCACACCACACAACGATTCTTTCTCACCTCTCTCTCACTGATTCCTTCTTTCACTCTTGGTGTCTTTCTCCCTATTTCTCCCTCGCGATGCTTTCTCTCATTGATGCCTACTCTCTCTCTCACACATATTTCTTCCCTCTCTCTCCCTCTCTCCCTCAAACTTATTCTTTCTCTCTCTCCTTCCCTCTCCCCTTCTTTTTCTTATAGAAAGGTATCCACCCCTCAGTCTAGGACTCCAGAAGGGGCGGTAAGGACACTGGGCTCACTGTGCTCACACGCCTACAAGGCCCTCCACAACACCGGACCCCAATACCTCAACAAAAGAGTCTCCTTCTATGCACCCAAGAGAAACCTCTGCTCCGCCGACCTTGCACGGGCTGAAATCCCCTGCATCCAACAGAGACAGAATGGGAGGAAGATCCTTCTCTTACATTGCGGCAAAGACCTGGAATGAACTCCCCGTCAGCATCAGACGAAGCCCCACCCACAAGCATTCAGGAGGAGCCTCAAGACCTGGCTCTTAGAATGACCGGAGCTGCCCGAAACCCCCCTATCCCCAGCGCCTTGAGACCCTCAGGGGTGAGTAGTGCGCTTCACAAACACCTGATCGATTGATTGCTTGATTGTGGTCATGTGCTACAGACGCACGCCTGCGTAGCTCTTTAGGTGAAGGTGTAATAGTGCCCTGCCCCCTTGCTGCTCCCCAGATTGGTTTATTTGAAGCTTCTCGCTTCATGTAGTGTTTGGTAAGACATACATTGTCGGGCGATGATATGGCTCCAGTCCTGCATGAAGCCGTTCCTCTAGGCTATCAAACAATCACACTAAATCGTATAGGCAAAAAAGGAGGTGATCTAGCTGTTGTGTTCAGGCAAACATTACATATCTCTAAAGTTGACATCTCCATAAAGAATTGTGAGGCTCTTCTAACAAGATGCAATACTACACCGTCTTCATCCTGTAACTTCCTGATCCTTTACAGACCTCCACCTAGCAAGGCAACATTCCCAGACACACTTCTAGACACAGTTTCAAACCTGATAACAATACACTCCAACCTATGCATTCTGAGTGACCGCAAAATGTGGTTTGACAAACCCAATATGACCCATCCAAAAACAATAATCTCTGGCCTAGACTCACTGAACCTGCATCAGATTGTCCACAAACCCACACACATCGCTGAACAGATCCTAGTTGTCATTTTTGTTAATACTGAACTAGTTACCATTCAAACTATAACTCCAGTCACATGGTCAGACCACCAAGTGCTTGCTTTCCAACATAAAACAACACTAAGCGACTGTGAGAAGGTGGCTCTATATATACTGGACAATAAGGCAGTACAGTGTGTATAGAGTCCACAAACCCCAAAGGTTTAACAAAGGTTAAAGTCAGAACAGACCTTACTCTCCAAAGTGGTAGCTTGGTCGAGCAGTAAGGCAGTACCAGAGGACAGTGTAAAGCATTTGTTGTTCACACTCAGTTAGCAAAAGGTTTCACACACTCAAGAACTGAACTCCAGCCCAATTGTTATTATATCCTTAGATATAGTTGTTTTATTTTTAGAACTAAAAGTTATAAAAATATACTTTTCGAGATACGAGTACTCTCAGGTAAATACTTTGCAGAGGAGCAATAAGTTTGTACATACAATAATTACAGGATAGCTAATAAGCAATACAGTTCTGAAACACACTCTAGCATTGAGCTCAATGGGTTTTCATAGGAAAGTACAGTTGATTACTTTATGGATTACTTTGGTAGTTCCAGGACTAGATCTTAGATTCAGTCCTGGGGTCTAAGCTGAAACCAGATTAGCAAAAACGTTTTAGTTACAGTGATGATTTTTCCTGAATATAAAGCTGTTTTAAAAGTTCACACTTAGAAACTTTTCGAGGTGATTCTCACAATGTTGTTCAATGGGAGGAAATTCAGGTTACAGGTAAAGTACGATCGCGTTACTTTTGTTACCCAGCACTAGTCTCCTAGGGCCAGCACTGGGGGCTTAACTCAAAACAGGTAGGTAATTGCGTTTCAGTATGTCGTACTATTTTTAAAGAATATTTGCAGTTTTCAAAAGTAGACAGAAGAAATTTCATAGAAAAGCAGACAATGGGTTCCTATGGAGAAAATACAGGTTACTAGTAACCCCGCTAGGGATTACTTTTGCGGTTCAGTACTGGGCTGAAAGGTACAGTACTGGCTTCTCTCCTGATCACAGGTGAGTGATTTCGAATTCAGACTTTGGCTGATATTATAGGAACATTTTCAGTTTTTAAAACTTCACACTTAAAAAATTTTCGAGTCAAAAATGGGTCAATGTTATCCAATGGCAGGTAAGTTAATTACCGGTTTCCAGGTGAGTACTTGGTTGGTGAAGTTAGGGTTCTGGCCATAGACTCAGGGGTCCCCCAGGGTCAGGTGAGTACAGTTAGTTCAGTCCCAGCGGCGCAGAGGCGGCCGGGTGCAGAGGTAGGTAGGCTCAATGTTATCCAATCAGGGAAAGGGGGCCTTCGATTGGTGGCTGCTGGCTAGCAGGCCACGCGGCTCAGGGAGCTGGGCTCCTGGTCACTTGCTCTGGGCAAGGGGGGAAGTAGGATAGCACAAAGAGGTCACAGCCAGCGGCACTCGGGCGGCTGGGTGCAGGGTGCTTTTGAGCCGTCGGGTGCTCAATGTTATCCAATGAGGATCTTGAAAAAGGAACAAATGTTGCAGGCTCGGGGACGGTGACTCTCCAGGGGCGACCAGCACTTCGAGAGATAAGTTGGGATGTTGGAGCACAGGTAGGTACCCCAAAGGGAGGCACAGGGGGCTGTAGGGCGCCGGGTGCAGGGTGTCTTTGGGTGTCTGAAAAGCGTACCCTCGGCTGGTCCGGTTGGGGTGGCCCCTGGTCCGGAGTCTGCAGGCGTCAGCTGGTTCGTCGAGGAGGGTCTTTGGGCACTGGACTTCGGGTCCCAGTCGCCGGGGGGACGTCCTCGTGGTCTTGGTTTGGGTTGGCCCGGCCCGGGCTCGGCTGGTGCAGAGTGGGCTGGTCCGGAGCTTCCTGGTGGGCACCAGATGGGTTGTTGCAGCAGAGCTTCTGCTGATGGGAGTCCCAATCGTCGAGAGGGTCAAGGCAGACAGGTCCTCTGGGTGTCCCAAGGTTGCTATCTGCGGAGGTCGCTGGGTTTAGGCAGGAGCAGGTTCCAGGATCAACAGGCCGGTAGGGCTGGGGCCAAGTCAGTTGTTGTTGTCCTGTTGTTAGCAGCTGCACGGCGGGTCTTCTTCTTCTTGATCTTCTTTCTTCTTTTTTGGTATTGGGATCTAAGGAAGGAAGGTTCAGGGAGCCCCTAAATACTGAATTTAGGGGCGTTACAGGAAGGGCAAGGGCAGGGACCAATGGGTCCCTGTCCTGGGGTGAGTACACCCCCTAGCCTGCTCCTCTTCTGTGGGAGGGGGCAGGAGCCTAGCTGTGATTGGGCAGGATTCCCTGTTGTGAACGTATCTAGGACCCTATTTAAATATTCCCGATTCATGCCCTTATGCGGTTATAACAAATCTTATCCTTATAAAGGCATAAGAATCATATCCATATTTAGTCATAGCCAATGCAGTCCAAATACGGCAAGGCTACTCCCATAGACTCCTAGAAAGTACAACGCGTTCTTTAAAACAAACCAAGCCTCCAGCAGCCCGGGAATTCCCCCTGCTTTTGTTTTGATTTGAACAAGAACTCCTGGAGTCCAGAAAGAACTGTAAGTTCTTAGTGACGTCTTATGTCCAACCTTACATCAAACTCGGCACCTTCCAGGTATAAATATACCAGCATCTGCCTTAAGCAAACACACAGTGGTTTGGAGCAGATCGGCTATCTACTTACCCGAAGCCCAGCTGTAGCGAGTGCCGAAGGAAGCCGACCCTCCCATTGACGCACTGAGAGAGGCGCTGTCTTTTCTCCTGCCGAGAAATCCAGCTCCAGTGTTTCCAGTCACCCTTGCGGGTTGCTGGGAGATCGAGTCCTGAGAAAGAGATACAAGACCTCCTTCATTCTATAACCAAGGTACGGAGCTGACTAAACCCTTAAGAGATTTCTTGATTCAGATTCTTGGCAAAAAACCAACTTAAGTTAAACTGCAACGTACTTACTCCTTCCCACGTATTAGGCTTAGGTCAGGTACACCGGGGTAGGCGTATATTAGAAGCACCAGTTGAGTACGTTAGTCAATGTTTTTATGTATGTATATATTTCATCTATTTTAAACACGGTATGGCTTAGAAACTGTACCATGCTTTTACAGTATTATTTCATAATACTCCTTTTACTGTACGCACTTTACTTTATGATAAGTATTGCAATTGTGGCAATTCACTTCTCTTGCATGAGAAAGAAGACTGTTCAATAAATAACAACTTTTTTTGAAAATGCCCGTCTCTCTATTTCTCTGCACTCCTGGTGAAATTAAGCATGCACGATTGACTGAGTGAAATAGCTGTCTATTGTTTTCACACGACTCTGGAGATATACTCCTTGTTCTGGAGAGAGCAAAGTTGTCATGTTTATGCGGTTGTCAGAAACGAATCCCTTCTTGTCTAATCAGGAAAGTTAACTCATTTCTGTTAATTCGAGAAAGTTTCTAGTGGCCTCTGAGCTAGCTGGCATTCATAATTAAGTCTAACATATTCAGTAGAGACCTAGTCAACCTCAGTCCTACGTCTAAACTATCGTTTATGTTATTCCAATGCGCAGAGCATATTGGGAATATAGGAACTACACTACATCCCCATCTACAAGATGGCCAGGGTCTGGGGGTCCTGCTTCACCTCGCCTCCTCCACCTGAGGGGTGGAGTTGGCACAGGTTGGCACCCCCCCCTTCCTGACGTAGTTTTTCTCACCAGTCTTCCCGCCAGGGTGGGGGTAGGCCTGGTGGGGGGATGGTTGCTGGGTACAGCAAATGGTCTGGTGAAGCTCTCAGAGGCGGTATGCCTTTGAAGCTTCCCCCTGTCCATCTTGGGGGAGGAGGCATATCACCTCACCCAGGATGTGCATTGTTGCAGGCCCAGGAGAGCGGGGGGGCTCTCCACCCAGGGGTCCAGCAACATGTCTGCTGTGTGGCAGCCTCTGCAGCCACTCAGCCCAGACGTGGATTGTAGGTTCGGGTTTTGGAGGGCATCTCTAAGATGCCCTCTCGTGCATTTTACATTAAATCCCACACTAGAATTAGTGCGGGTTTAATGTGCTGAGAAGTTTGGTACCAAACTTGTCAGTCTTCAGTGTAGCCATTATGGTGCTGTGGGGTTGGTAACCATATACTCTTAAATGGCATCAATGCACTTACAGTGCCCAGGAATGGCCCTGGGTACTGTAGGGGCACAGGGCTTATGCCCCTGTGCCCTCACCTCTGGCATAGGGCACCCAGCTAGAGGGGTGACTGAAGTATGCCAGGGCAGTGGGTTCTGGGGGCATGGCACACAGGGATGTGTGCCATGTCGATTCTTGCTTTAGTTCTGTATTTAGGCACTCAGCCTGCCAAGGCAGTGTGTGGGTGCCAGGGTACAGGGTCCCTGAGGGTAGCACAATAAGTGCTGCAGCCCTCAGAGGTCTTCTCTGGTCACCATGCCCTGGGTACCTAGGGTACCATTTACTAGGGGCTGACAGGTGGCCAGAGATGCCAATTGGGTGTTTTTTTTCAGCATAGCTTTTCTTTGTAGGGAAGGAGCACAGGCCCTGGGTACCTGGTTGGCAGGGACCCAGGGCACACTCAGTCAAAGCACATCAGCAGTTCAGAAAAAAAAAGTGGGGGCATACCAAGGCAAGAAAGATGGCACTTTCTCACAGCGACTCACCTAAAACTACCCTACATCCATCCACCTATCGGCCGTGGAACAAACTCAATTTGAACACTTAGATACACAACTAACATCAAGTACAAATCTGGCACAATAACGTCTGCTAAAAATCTATCTGAGTTGGCTACAGGACGCTTTTGGCATCCTGATACCACTCAAAACCACACAACAGCAAAAAAGAAAAAAGCGCCTTGGAGAAACATAGAAATAAAAGACATAAACCAACAAATTAGAAAGCTGCAACATACCAGGCTCAAAACAAACGCCAAACAAGAAACTTCAACTACAAAATATTAACAGATTATATAAGTCAGTTATCAAAAAAGCTAAGAAAATGTACTAGTCAGACAAAATTCAATAATGTGCAAATAAAGAATTCTATAAAATACTCAATGAATTTCGCAAACCAAATTGCCTAGAAGGAACTCATCCTCTTACTCAAGATTTCACAGACAAACTGGCAAATAATTACACGGACAAAGCAGACAGGTTACTTAGACTCATACTTAAAACAGAAACAAAACACCAGCACGAACCCTTGTACAAAACAATCCAAGAATACTCTAACCCAGCCTCTCCGTTCCTTCCAACAGATCTCACACGACAAATTTATGGACCTGATCAACGCAAGCAGGCCTGCCGGCAGCCCTTCTGACTCCTGTCCACCACAAACTTTCAAGACAATTATTTTAACAACCTCTGCTGCCACTCCAGTAAGAAGAAGAATCAACGATTCCTTAACTACCGGAATATTTCCAGAAGAACTCAAAGAATCACACGTACGCCCTTTACTGAAGAAAACAAACTTGGACCCGCTGAACCCTGACAACTACAGACCCATTACAAATGGACCTTTCCTGGGCAAACTGATAGAAAGAGCAGCGTACGCCCAGATGCCACAATTCATTGAAGAGAATGACATACTCTCAGACTTCCAAACAGGATTCCGTCCGGGAAGAGGCACTGAATCTATCCTCTTTGCCATCTGGGATGACCTGAAGAATACAGTTGACGCAACGGGGTTGCTGCTGTACTCCTCTTGGACCTCTCAGCTGCCTTTGATACGGTTGACCACGACACTCTGAAACAAAGACTCTACAAAGCCGGCATAGTGGGGACTGCTCTAGACTGTATCGTGTCCTACTTTCGCCACAGAACTAACGTCATCCATACCCCCCTTTATCGTCCAAACCATACTCCACAAAAGAAGAGGTCCCTCAAGGTTCTATCATCTAGCCCGTGCTTTTCAACGGTACACAGACAAAATATCGAGTTTTAAATTTCGATATACAATTATATCGAAGTTTAAATATCGAAGGGATATAATATAGAAGGTAAGTAATATCGACACTCTTAATATCGATATTAGTAATATCGAAGTTTTAAATATCGATGTCAGTAATATCGAAGTAAATAATTTCGATGTTACTAATATCGATTTTTAAATCAATTTTGTGTATATTATATTGTATTTATTATGTTTAATAATTTATTTTTAATGTAATTTAATTAAATGTTGTCTTTTAGTACTGTAGCGGGTTGTGGGTTTATAGGGGAATAGGGTGGGAAGTAATTTAATTATGTTAAATTAATTATTAATTAGTAGGAATTATAAATTAATTAATTGAGAATACTTTTTAAATATTATAAATAATTGAATAATTGATAAATATGTTCTGTAGCGGGTTATGGGTTTATAGGGGAATAGGGTGGGAAGTAATTTAATTATGTTAAATTATTATTAATTAGTAGGAATTATTAATTATTTAATTGAGAATTATTTGTAATTAATATTAATTAATTGATTAATTGATAAATATGTTCTGTAGCGGGTTATGGGTTTATAGGGGAATAGGGTGGGAAGTAATTTAATTATGTTAAATTAATTATTAATTAGTAGGAATTATTAATTAATTAATTGAAAATTCTTTTTAATTAATTTTAATTAATTGATTAATTGATAAATATGTTCTGTAGCGGTTTATGGGTTTATAGGGGAATAGGGTGGGAAGTAATTTAATTATGTAGAATTAATTATTAATTAGTAGGAAGCATACATTAATTGTTATTAATTGGTAAATAATTATAATTAATTGGTAATCAATTTTAAATAATTCATTAATTGATAAATGTGTTCTGTTGCGGGTTGTGTGTTTATAGGGGAATATGGTGGGAACTCATTTTAATGTAATTAAGTAATAATGATTTATTTTTTATAAGTATGTTATTTCAACCCCTACGCTATCCAACACTTTCCCTACTGTTGCACTCTCTGGAGTAGGAATAGTAATTTTTACCCCTACGCTATCCAACACTTTCCCTACTGTTGCACTCTCTGGAGTTGGAATAGTAATTGTTACCCCTACGCGATCCAACACTTTCCCTACTGTTGCACTCTCTGGAGTTGGAATAGTATTTTTTACCCCTACGCTATCCAACACTTTCCCTACTGTTGCACTCTCTGGAGTTGGAATAGTAATTGTTACCCCTACGCTATCCAACACTTTCCCTACTGTTGCACTCTCTGGAGTTGGGATTGTAATTTTTAATCCTACGCTATCCAACACTTTCCCTACTGTTGCACTCTCTGGAGTTGGAATAGTAATTGTTACCCCTACGCTATCCAACACTTTCCCCACTGTTGCACACTCTGGAGTTGGAATAGTAATTGTTACCCCTACGCTATCCAACACTTTCCCTGCTGTTGCACTCTCTGGAGTTGGAATAGTAATTGTTACCCCTACGCGATCCAACACTTTCCCTACTGTTGCACTCTCTGGAGTTGGAATAGTATTTGTTACCCCTACTCTATCCAACACTTTCCCTACTGTTGCACTCTCTGGAGTTGGAATAGTAATTGTTACCCCTACGCTATCCAACACTTTCCCTACTGTTGCACTCTCTGGAGTTGGAATAGTAATTTTTAATCCTACGCTATCCAACACTTTCCCTACTGTTGCACTCTCTGGAGTTGGAATAGTAATTGTTACCCCTACGCTATCCAACACTTTCCCTACTGTTGCACTCTCTGGAGTTGGAATAGTAATTGTTACCCCTACGCTATCCAACACTTTCCCTACTGTTGCACTCTCTGGAGTGGGAATAGTAATTTTTACTCATACACTATCTAAAATGTATTTAGCTTTTTTATTAGTATTATATTGTTATTAATTGTTATTTATGTGATTATTTTATGTATATAAATGTATTAGTAATTTATTATATTTTTATAAGTTATGAAAATAATTAATTTAGAGTTAATATTAATGAAAAATATATTGTGTATTATATATTTATTAATATTAATTTGTATTACATTATGTATTAATTTTAAATATTATAGTACATTTTTAAATATGTTTATTACATTTATAAGTATTATTTTGTTAATATAAGATTTTTATTTAATTTAAAAAAACGATATTTTACAAAAAACGATATTTTTGTCATTCTATATATTTTTTTCGATATATTTGTACTTACCTTGTTAGGGATAGGATTCCTATATTTTTGACTTCGATATTTTTGTTTTGATATTTTTGTATATCGATATTTGTGTTATCGATATTTTGTCAGACATTCCTTTTCAACATCTGCATGAAGTCATTACCGGTACTGATCAATCAATCTCACCTCACGTGCTATAACTATGCAGATGACACGCAAATACTCCGTCAACTGGAATGCCCCAAAGACATTGGAAAATACCCAGTTTTCAGATGTCTCAGAGCCATGGATCAGTGGATGACTTGGAGCCATCTCAAATTGAATGCTTCCAAAACAGAAATACTCATGTGTGGTGATTGGAAACATCATGACCCACTTGGCCTGATGAACTGGGATCACCACCTAAAGAATCGAAGGAAGTAAGAAACCTCGGAATGACCATGGACTCCAAGCTGTTGATGAATGCCCAAGTGGACAAACTAGCAAGATCAAGCTTTGTCACTATAAAAACACTGTGACTAATTTTACCTTATTTGGGATTTCCACACAAGGTCCAAGCTACCATTGCCCAAACTCGATTACGTCAATAGCCTCTACCACGGATCAACTTTAACGACCATGAAAAGACTACAACGGATTCAGAACTCGGCTGCCAGATTAAGACTTAAGACACAGACTTAAGTTAGGATTTTGTCTTAAGACTGTCTTAAATCTGTCTTAAGTCTGTCTTAAGTTTGTCTTAAGGCAAACTTAAGACAAAATCCTAACTTCTGTGAATACCAAAAGTAGTAAGTGTCACGATTGCCAGCTCCGCTGTTTGCTCCAAAATGGCTGCCCCATACCGCGCATGGGCGAGGAGGTCAGGCGGCCATAAGAGCCTGACTTCCCCTTGACAAAGCGCTTCGCGTTCTAGTGTCCGCGTCTACTGCGTCACTTCCGCTTCGCCGTGTCACCCTTACACTGTTTGCTTCGGGTTTCCCTGTGTCTCGTATCCTGTTTTTTTGATCCTGTGGGGTTCTGAATTGCCCCGTGATTGTCCTGGCTGCTCTCGAGCTCCCTCCCAAGTATCGGAGCCTTGCTCGGACAGGGCGGCGTTTCTTTTCTCTACATTTATTTTGGCCCGTTTGTTTCCTTCCCGCAACTTTTGCGAGACTCGCTTTCACTTTGAGGGTTCCTGTGGGCTGGCCGGGCTGTTCTCTCGCGGTTCCGCAGACTTGCTGTCCCGCCGGCCAGCCGGACTTGGGCTGAGGCGGTTCCGTCGACCCGCTTGAGGCATCATGGGAGTTGTGGTCTCTGCCCAGTATTAAATCCCTTCCCTCGTTTTGGTGCCTCTTTATTTTTTATACATCTTTGGACCCATTGGATAGCTGGCTTTCTGGCAATCCTTGCAGCTGCACCATCACAGACGAACAGCTACTGGCGCATAGCGCTACATTTTCTGAATTACAAGGTATATATATATATATGCATATCTAGGGATAACAGCTTTTTTACATTTACAGCTCTTGCCCGCTGCTTGATGTTACAGTTGTGCAGGCTACTAGAAGGATATTCAGATTTAACTTGCCCCTGATGATTCATTAGGGTAAGCTACAGGAATTACTGATAATAGACCACCTCCTTAATAAGTGTTACTGATAGCCCTTTACATTCACAGGCAAGACTATTGGCACCATCAGATGTAGCAAGAACCACAACCGAAGAAGGTTTCATCCACATATCGAGAGACCACAAGTATCCTCCTAGGTAGGACCTAATATATCAGTGTGTGTTTTGACTCTTTTGTATGCTTGAATGATGTCATGCTATAACATTCCTTCATTTTAGTGACTGTATTCTGCCAGCCTGAAGACGTCCTTCCCGTCCAAGGAGTCTCACCCCTCCTTTCCTTGTTTTGTTGCCTCCTTTCCCTCCAAATCACCCTTGTGTTCTAGGGTTTGATAGACACAGGAGGTGTAGGGGGGAAGGGCTGGGGCTTGTCATCAGTTCCGGGCACTCCTGCAGAAACATCACCTGGATCCTTACAGTAAGTTCGTTCTGTGAATGCCAAAAGTAGTAAGTGCATTCTGTGAATACCAAAATAGTAGTACATGTAGGATTGAGTCTTAAGTTCATTTTGTGAATCGGGCCCTCTTTCATCAACTTGAAAATACATATCTGGTTTCACCATGGGTTGAGTTTTGGATAGTGTTAGGTGTGCTTTTTCTCCTACTTTGGCTCATTCTTGTTTTTAGTTTGGGACAGATGATAGATGGAAAATACAGTACAATGGACATAGCAAGTAAGAACATCAACTTCCTCCTGAAACCTCACAAATCATCTCATCCTGAGCGAAGAGACCTGTCATCAGTGAACATCACAGCCGTTCCTATACCTGGTGGTATAGCATGGGACAGAACTGATTATGACATTTATGGCCCGGCGGAACTGTTGAAGATTCTACACCAGTTTAAGGTTTCTTTGAGTGACTTTGTCTCACCCAGCACATTTTCTGATGATTGGGACTTTGAAACTGTTAATAATATGATTACAGATTTAGAAATTACAGCTAAATTCGCAAAACATGAATACTTAGAAGGTTCATCAGATTATGAACAAATGTATTGTTTTAATCATTATGGTCACCGTTATTTGCACAAATCTGCAAACCCTAGAAATGTTTTTACTTCTATTCAATGGGAACATTGTCCAACGCCGCCAAAGGGCAGCTCAAAAACATTTTATGAAAAGTTTCCATACTTCTCAGGTTTTAATGTCACAAATCCCGGAACGTTTTATTTCAAAAATATGAATAAGACAGGAATGAAAAACATGCTGACCAATACTAAACAAATTTATTCCGCGAATTTTTGTGCTCAGCTGTCTAAATTAGGTTTTAACTTTTGGAAAGGCAACATTGAGACAAAAACTGTCTGGGGCCCAAAAGACTGGCAGGTGCAAGGTTTAGACGCCTTATTCAGAGCCTGCATCATCCCAGAACAAATAATGTTTTTAAATGACACTATACAACAAACATCTTGTCTTGGCTTAGCTAAGATAAAAGATTTAAACAAACCGTCAATACCTAAAGCCACACCTGACAGTAATGGCACTGCAGATGAGGAGGTAAACGTAAAACAGATTTTACAACAGAACAGTACTAATCCTGAATGGAAAAAATGGTTAATCTGGCCCACAGACACGAATAACTGTCAAGATAGATTCCTGAACAAAACACAAGGTTTCAAAGTAACTAGGCCAGACCCAAGATATTCCCAGAGACAACATCCAGGGATAGTTACAACATACAGTGTAGGAAAACTATGCCTTGAGTGGCTAGAGAAATCCATACTTCTAGAAATTAACTTTAATTAAAGAAGATGTTGACTTATGAGACTTCTTACTTGGACCTCGTAAACCACGTCAAAAACTTTTCATATACGCCAGTATATACTCTGCTTACAGTGAAGCATGGAAAGTCACGCAAATGGAAACTGCAGAAAGAATACGAGAAATTGATCATATTAATTTAGAGAAAGCTCTCTCTGTAGTGGACAATGGGTTAACGACTCTGTCCTCCAGAATTTATTCTTTGGACAGCATTGTATCATCTGCCATTGACATAATAGAGCAGGACTTGCTAATGTTACAACATGGCCAGTCTCAATTACGTTCTATAATACTGCTAGGCTGGAGATTACAAAATCTCTGTTCAGGCTACGTGCCATGGCGTCTAATCAACACCACGTCATTGTTTACTGTCTTTAACCTTACAGATAAACAAATCTCTTTGGCATAAAGAGGAGCAGACTATACAGTGCTGAGCATAGAAAAACTGGAAAGATTACCATTAACTGTTTCTGAGAAACCAGTCGTGGAATGGATAATACATGGCACCATCACGATACCAGTGACGATATTTCAGTTTCAGTATTGTTTAAAACACATACCAGCGGGCGTGTATGAAAGGTTGGGTGAAGAATACATTAAGTCAACCTGGAATTTACCATACACACACACATGTTGGAGTGGGTGAAAGGAGGTATTTCTTAGTGGGAAAATGGTAAGAACTCGCTAAGCGGTACACTTTTATGTCAAGGTATTCATTTACACGGAGCCTGTGAGGGTTCTTCAAATAACCTTTCTTGCCACCTGCACGGTTCACCAGCAGCAGTGATAGATCCAATTTTCAGGCAGCTTTCCAATGGCAGCTACGTTATGCTCAATGATCACAGCTGTTGTGGCATGGTGCCAGGAATAGCCTATATCGTTAGTGTGTCAGGCAGGGTCACTTGTTGTATGCAAGTATTGTTTCCAAAAAGCAAGACAGACAGGGAGTCGGCGTTATGGCCTTCTCTTTTATATAAGAATTGATACTTTAAGCAGAATGAAAGCCATTCTTTTGCAAAAAACTGTACCACTGACCTCGTCCAGAGAAACGTATGATCTGCAAGTTGCAACGACTTCTGCAGAGATACATACCTTATTATCAACAAACTGTCCAATACATTTCGTAGGAATGTTAGGTCGTATCTTAAACATGTCCGATATGAGTGGTATTGTACATGTATTTAAGACAGTTTTTTCAGGAGTGTTAGCACCCTTTCAAGCAGTCCTAGGCATTTTTCCAAATTTCATGCACTCTGTGTTCGGCGGCCTGCCTCTTCTTTTAGGACTCGTAGCAGGAATTCTATTTTTATTTCTTCTGCTCTGATATGGCAAGTCCAGCTGCCAACGATACACAGACTACCATGGAGAATGCTCTCCTAGCCACGCAGTACCATGACAGAATTACACAGATTCTTGGCTTGGCTTGTTTAAGAGATCTGAATACCACCTGGTTTCTCTCGTTCAGACCAATCTGGCAAGATTGCATCTTACCTGTTCTACGATGCCTGGTTTGTGGAGAAGAATGCGTGTTGGACGTTTGTCTTACACTTCCATCAGCACTGCCAACAGATGTTGACGCATTACTGAGTCCGGTAACGGCTCACGTGTTGTATTGCCCCCAACGGCTACCTATCCTGATGACAGCATTCATTGAGATCTCACCGGCAAATCCAACTGGAGGTGAGCTACGCGGATCGACAGGCACACAGGTACCATCTGATATGAACATTGCTAAAGCGGCAACTGACGCTGGGGGCAATGCTTCCCATCTGTGCGCAATTGATCTACTTAATGAAGTAGTTCCACTTTCACCTACTGTGGTAGATGATTTCTTTGCCAGCCTTGATGACCTAATTTTTTCTCCTGACACCAATAATAACTTTTGAAATCAGCACACAGCGTTCCATGAATTTGGCCTTCACTTTTCATAACAATCCTTCCAAAGCCTTGGAACTCTCTCTTTCTATGGCTAATTTTGACTTTTTCCCAAAGAACCTGAAAATATATATATATATATATATATATTTTTTTTGGCACAAATTAATCTGCTTAAAGTAGAACTATTCTTAGAGAACAAGAAATTCCCTTTTTTATTTACTTCCTAGAGACAATATTTGACCTTGTCCTCATAACCAAAACAGTATATTATTCTGCTATGGGATGGTCTCGACTTTTTTTCTGTTATTAAGAGCCTTTCATGAATTTACTTTTCATTATTGATTTAGTTAGTATTAATGCTTTCATGCTTTATACTTCATATGAAATCACTATTCTTAAATGCGTTACAGTCAAATGCTCATTTTTTTGTGTGCAAACCTTTTCAAATGCATTTTTTTCTATTTTGGGTGGGATTGTAAACACATGCTTTAGATATGTTTTAGTGCTTATAATTTAGTAATGTTTAACATAATAAAGTGGAGTGGGTGTTGTATATGAATTTAGGACCCTAGTGTAATTTTCCAGATTCATGCCCGTGTATAGGTATAAATCACCCGATCCTTATATAGGCATAGAAATCATAACCATATTTAGACTTAGCCTATGTAGTCCAAATTCGGCATGGCTACTTCAACTAGTTCCGAAAATCCACAACGATTTCTTGGAATAACCCGCCTTCAGCAGTCAAGGACTTCCCCTTGCTTGAATATTGATTTATCCAAGAACTCATGGAGTTTTCAAAGAACTGAGTCTTTGATGACGTTATTATGTCCAACCTTACGTCAAACTAGGCACCTTCAAGGTATAAATATGCCCACACTTGCCCAGGCAAACACACAGTGGTTTGGAGCAGTTCGACTATCTACTTGCCCGATGCATCTCGCTGAAGCAAGTGCCGAAGGAAGCCGACCCTCCAGCAGACGCACTGAGAGACGCTGTCTTTTCTCTTGCTGAGAAATCCAGCTCTAGTGTTTCCAAGCTACCCTTGCGGGTTGTTGGGAAATCGAGTCCTGAGAGAGAGATGCCAGACCTCCTTCATTCTAAAACCAAGGTACGGAGCTGATTAGACCCATAGAGAATTCTTGGCTTAGATTTTTGGCAAAAGAATACTGAAACTAAGCTACACCTCACTTACTTCTTCCCTGGTACTAGACCTAGGTTAGATACACCGGGGTAGGCGTATTTTAGAAACACCAGCTGAGTATTTTTAGTCTTTATTTATTAATGTATGTATTCTATGTATTTTATGGCTTAGAAACCATATCATGCTTTTACAGTATTATTTTATATAACTCTTCGTACTGTACGCATTGTACTTTGCAACCAGTATTACGATTGTAGCAGTTCATTTCCTCTACATGATAAAGAAGACTGCTCAATAAATACTTTTTATTGAGAACGCCCGTCTCTCTATTTCTTTGCACCTCTGGTGAAACGAAGCATGCACGATTGACTGAGTGAAATGATTATCTATTGTTTCCGCGGCTCTAGAGATACATTTCTTATTCTTGGGAAACAAAGTTGTCATGTTTATGCAGTTGTCAGAAACGAATCCATTCTTGTTTATTTGAGAACGTTTCTAGTGACCTCTGAGCTAGCTGGCACTCACAATTAAGTCTAGTATATTCGATAGAGACCTAGTAGACCTCAGTCCTACGTCAAATCTATAGTATATATTATTCCAATGCGCAGAGCCTATTGGGAATATAGGAACTACACCACACTTGGAAGTGTTGTGTGTGTTTGTCATCATTTGTCCTACTTTAGGGAAGTGTTGTGTGTGGTCGTTGTCATTTGTCCTACTCCTGGGAAGTGTTGTGTGTGGTCGTTGTCATTTGTCCTACTCTAGGGAAGTGCTGTGTGTGGTCCTTGTCATTTGTCCTACTCCTGGGAAGTGTTGGGTGTTGTCGTTGTATTTGTCCTTCTCCTGGGAAGTGTTGTGTGTGGTCGTTGTCATTTGTCCTACTCTAGGGAAGTGTTGTCCTTGTGTTTGGCCTACTCTAGGGAAGAGTTGTGTGTGGTTGTTGTGATTTGTCCTACGCCTGGAAAGTGTTGTATGTGGTCGTTGTCATTTGTCCTACTCTTGGGAAGTATTGTGTGTTGTCGTTGTCATTTGTCCTACTCTTGGGAAGTGTTGTGTGTGGCCGTTGTCATTTGTCCTACTCCTGGGAAGTGTGGTGTGTGGTCGTTGTCATTTATCCTACACTTGGGAAGTGTTGTGTGTGTTTGTCATCATTTGTCCTACTTTAGGGAAGTGTTGCGTGTGGTTGTTATCATTTGTCCTACTCTTTGGAAGTGTTGAGTGTGGTCCTTGTCATTTGTCCTACTCCTGGGAAGTGTTGTGTGTGGTTGTTGTCATTTGTCCTACTCCTGGGAATTGTTGTGTGTGGTCGTTGTCATTTGTCCAACACCTGGGAAGTGTTGTGTGTGTTTGTCATCATTTGTCCTATTTTAGGGAAGTGTTGCGTGTGCTCCTTGTAATTTGTCCTACTCCTGGGAAGTGTTGTGTATGGTCGTTGTCATTTGTCCTACTCTAGGGAAGTGTTGTCCTTGTGTTTGGCCTACTCTTGGGAAGGGTTGTGTGTGGTTGTTGTGATTTGTCCTACTCCTGGGAAGTGTTGTGTGTGGTTGTTGTCATTTGTCCTACTCCTGGGAAGTGTTGTGTGTGGTTGTTGTCATTTGTCCTACTCCTGGGAAGTGTTGTGTGTGGTCGTTGTCATATGTCCTACTCCTTGGAAGTGTTGTGTGTGTTTGTCATCATTTGTCCTACTTTAGGGAAGTGTTGCGTGTGCTCCTTGTAATTTGTCCTACTCCTGGGAAGTGTTGTGTATGGTCGTTGTCATTTGTCCTACTCCTGGGAAGTGTTGTGTGTGGTCGGTGTCATTTGTCCTACACTAGGGAAGTGTTGTGTGTGGTCGTTGTCGTTTGTCCTACTCTAAGGAAATAATGTGTGTGGTCGTTGTCATTTGTCCTACTCTAAGGAAGTGATGTGTGTGGTTGTTGTCATTTGTCCCACTTTAGAGAAGTGTTGTGTGTGGTCGTTGTCATTTGTCCTACACTTGGAAAGTGTTGTGTGTGTTTGTCATCATTTGTCCTACTTTAGGGAAGTGTTGCGTGTGGTTGTTGTCATTTGTCCTACTCTTTGGAAGTGTTGTGTGTGGTCGTTGTCATTTATCCCACACTTGGGAAGTGTTGTGTGTGTTTGTCAACATTTGTCCTACTTTAGGGAAGTGTTGCGTGGGGTTCTTGTCATTTGTCCTACTCTTTGGAAGTGTTGTGTGTGGTCCTTGTCATTTGTCCTACTCCTGGGAAGTGGTGTGTGTGGTTGTTGTCATTTGTCCTACTACTGTGAAGTGTTGTGTGTGGTTGTTGTCATTTGTCCTACTCCTGGGAAGTGTTGTGTGTGGTTGTTGTCATTAGTCCTACTCCTGGGAAGTGTTGTGTGTGGTCGTTGTCATTTGTCCTACTCCTGGGAAGTGTTGTCCTTGTGTTTGCCCTACTCTAGGGAAGGGTTGTGTGTGGTTGTTGTGATTTGTCCTACGTCTGGGAAGTGTTGTGTGTGGTCCTTGTCATTTCTCCTACTCTAGAGAAGTGTTGTGTGTGGTCGTTGTCATTTGTCCTACTCCTGTGAAGTGTTGTGTGTGGTTGTTGTGATTTGTCCTACGCCTGGGAAGTGTTGTGTGTGGTCCTTGTCATTTGTCTTACGCCTGGAAAGTGTTGTGTGTGGTCCTTGTCATTTGTCGTACTCTTGGGAAGTGTTGTGTATGGTCGTTGTCATTTGAGCTACTCTAGAGAAGTGTTGTGTGTGGTCGTTGTCATTTGTCCTACTCCTGGGAAGTGTTGTGTGTGGTCGTTGTCATTTGTCCTACTCTAGGGAAGTGTTGTCCTTGTGTTTGTCCTACTCTAGGGAAAGGTTGTGTGTGGTTGTTGTCATTTGTCCTACGGCTGGAAAGTGTTGTGTGTGGTTATTGTCAATTGTCCTACTCCTGGGTAGTGTTGTGTGTGGTCGTTGTTATTTGTCCTACTCTTGGGAAGTGTTGTGTGTGGGCGTTGTCATTTGTCCTACTCCTGGGAAGTGTTGTGTGTGGTTGTTGTCAATTATCCTACACTTGGGAAGTGTTGTGTGTGTTTGTCATCATTTGCCTACTGTAGGGAAGTGTTGCGTGTGGTTGTTGTCATTTGTCCTACTCTAGGTAAGTGTTGTGTGTGGTCGTTGTCATTTGTCCTACTCCTGGGAAGTGTTGTGTGTGGTTGTTGTCAATTATCCTACACTTGGGAAGTGTTGTGTGTGTTTGTCATCATTTGCCTACTGTAGGGAAGTGTTGCGTGTGGTTGTTGTCATTTGTCCCACTCTTCGGAAGTATTGAGTGTGGTCCTTGTCATTTGGCCTACTCCTGGGAAGTGTTGTGTGTGGTTGTTGTCATTTGTCCTACTCCTGGGAAATGTTGTGTGTGTTTGTCATCATTTGTCCTACTTTAGGGAAGTGTTGCGTGTGGTCCTTGTCATTTGTCCTGCTCCTGGGAAGTGTTGGGTGTGGTCGTTGTATTTGTCCTTCTCCTGGGAAGTGTTGTGTGTGGTCGTTGTCATTTGTCCTACTCTAGGGAAGTGTTGTCCTTGTGTTTGGCCTACTCTAGGGAAGAGTTGTGTGTGGTTGTTGTGATTTGTCCTACGCCTGGAAAGTGTTGTGTGTGGTTATTGTAATTTGTCCTACTCCTGGAAAGTGTTGTGTGTGGTCGTTGTCATTTGTCCTACTCTTGGGAAGTATTGTGTGTTGTCGTTGTCATTTGTCCTACTCTTGGGAAGTGTTGTGTGTGGCCGTTGTCATTTGTCCTACTCCTGGGAAGTGTGGTGTGTGGTCGTTGTCATTTATCCTACACTTGGGAAGTGTTGTGTGTGTTTGTCATCATTTGTCCTACTTTAGGGAAGTGTTGCGTGTGGTTGTTGTCATTTGTCCTACTCTTTGGAAGTGTTGAGTGTGGTCCTTGTCATTTGTCCTACTCCTGGGAAGTGTTGTGTGTGGTTGTTGTCATTTGTCCTACTCCTGGGAATTGTTGTGTGTGGTCGTTGTCATTTGTCCAACACCTGGGAAGTGTTGTGTGTGTTTGTCATCATTTGTCCTATTTTAGGGAAGTGTTGCGTGTGCTCCTTGTAATTTGTCCTACTCCTGGGAAGTGTTGTGTATGGTCGTTGTCATTTGTCCTACTCTAGGGAAGTGTTGTCCTTGTGTTTGGCCTACCCTTGGGAAGGGTTGTGTGTGATTGTTGTGATTTGTCCTACTCCTGGGAAGTGTTGTGTGTGGTTGTTGTCATTTGTCCTACTCCTGGGAAGTGTTGTGTGTGGTTGTTGTCATTTGTCCTACTCCTGGGAAGTGTTGTGTGTGGTCGTTGTCATTTGTCCTACTCCTTGGAAGTGTTGTGTGTGTTTGTCATCATTTGTCCTACTTTAGGGAAGTGTTGCGTGTGCTCCTTGTAATTTGTCCTACTCCTGGGAAGTGTTGTGTATGGTCTTTGTCATTTGTCCTACTCCTGGGAAGTGTTGCGTGTGGTCGGTGTCATTTGTCCTACACTAGGGAAGTGTTGTGTGTGGTCGTTGTCGTTTGTCCTACTCTAAGGAAGTGCTGTGTGTGGTCGTTGTCATTTGTCCTACTCTAAGGAAGTGATGTGTGTGGTTGTTGTCATTTGTCCCACTTTAGAGAAGTGTTGTGTGTGGTCGTTGTCATTTGTCCTACACTTGGAAAGTGTTGTGTGTGTTTGTCATCATTTGTCCTACTTTAGGGAAGTGTTGCGTGTGGTTGTTGTCATTTGTCCTACTCTTTGGAAGTGTTGTGTGTGGTCGTTGTCATTTATCCCACACTTGGGAAGTGTTGTGTGTGTTTGTCAAAATTTGTCCTACTTTAGGGAAGTGTTGCGTGGGGTTCTTGTCATTTGTCCTACTCTTTGGAAGTGTTGTGTGTAGTCCTTGTCATTTGTCCTACTCCTGGGAAGTGGTGTGTGTGGTTGTTGTCATTTGTCCTACTCCTGGGAAGTGTTGTGTGTGGTTGTTGTCATTTGTCCTACTCCTGGGAAGTGTTGTGTGTGGTTGTTGTCATTAGTCCTACTCCTGGGAAGTGTTGTGTGTGGTCGTTGTCATTTGTCCTACTCCTGGGAAGTGTTGTCCTTGTGTTTGCCCTACTCTAGGGAAGGGTTGTGTGTGGTTGTTGTGATTTGTCCTACGTCTGAGAAGTGTTGTTTGTGGTCCTTATCATTTCTCCTACTCTAGAGAAGTGTTGTGTGTGGTCGTTGTCATTTGTCCTACTCCTGTGAAGTGTTGTGTGTGGTTGTTGTGATTTGTCCTACGCCTGGGAAGTGTTGTGTGTGGTCCTTGTCATTTGTCTTACGCCTGGAAAGTGTTGTGTGTGGTCCTTGTCATTTGTCCTACTCTTGGGAAGTGTTGTGTATGGTCGTTGTCATTTGAGCTACTCTAGAGAAGTGTTGTGTGTGGTCGTTGTCATTTGTCCTACTCCTGGGAAGTGTTGTGTGTGGTCGTTGTCATTTGTCCTACTCTAGGGAAGTGTTGTCCTTGTGTTTGTCCTACTCTAGGGAAGGGTTGTGTGTGGTTGTTGTCATTTGTCCTACGGCTGGAAAGTGTTGTGTGTGGTTATTGTCAATTGTCCTACTCCTGGGTAGTGTTGTGTGTGGTCGTTGTCATTTGTCCTACTCTTGGGAAGTGTTGTGTGTGGGCGTTGTCATTTGTCCTATTCTTCGGAAGTGTTGTGTGTGGTTGTTGTCAATTATCCTACACTTGGGAAGTGTTGTGTGTGTTTGTCATCATTTGCCTACTGTAGGGAAGTGTTGCGTGTGGTTGTTGTCATTTGTCCCACTCTTCGGAAGTATTGAGTGTGGTCCTTGTCATTTGGCCTACTCCTGGGAAGTGTTGTGTGTGGTTGTTGTCATTTGTCCTACTCCTGGGAAATGTTGTGTGTGTTTGTCATCATTTGTCCTACTTTAGGGAAGTGTTGCGTGTGGTCCTTGTCATTTGTCCTGCTCCTGGGAAGTGTTGTGTGTGGTCGTTGTCGTTTGTCCTACTCCTGGGAAGTGTTGTGTGTGCTTGTTGTCATTTGTCCTACTCTAGGGAAGTGCTGTGTGTGGTCATTGCCATTTGTCCTACTCTAAGGAAGTGCTGTGTGTGGTTGTTGTCATTTGTCCTACTCTAAGGAAATGTGGTGTGTGTGGTTGTTGTCATTTGTCCTACTCTAGGGAAGGGCTGTGTGTGGTTATTGTGATTTGTCCTACCCCATGGAAGTGTTGTGTGTGGTCCTTGTCATTTGTCCTACTCTAGAGAAGTGTTGTGTGTGGTCCTTGTCATTTGTCCTACTCTAGGGAAGTGTTGTGTGTGGTCATTGTCATTTGTCCTACTGGGAAGCGTTACATATGCGTGTTGCCAACTGTCCTACTCTAGGGAAGTGTTGTGTGTGGTTGTTATCATTTTCTTACTCTTGGAAATTATTGTGTGTGGTCGTTGTCATTTGTCCTACTCCTGTGAAGTGTTGTGTGTGGTTGTTGTGATTTGTCCTACTCCTGGGAAGTGTTGTGTGGGGTCCTTGTCATTTTCCCTACTCATGGGAAGTGTTGTGTATGGTCGTTATCATTTGTCCTACGCCTGGGAAGTATTGTGTGTGGTCGTTGTCATTTGTCCTACTCTAGGGAAGTGTTGTCCTTGTGTTTTTCATACTCTAGGGAAGGGTTGTGTGTGGTTGTTGTGATTTGTCCTACGCCTGGGAAGTGTTGTGTGTGGTCCTTGTCATTTGTCCTACTCTTGGGAAGTGTTGTGTGCGGTCATTGTCATTTGTCCTACTCTAGAGAAGTGTTGTGTGTGGTCGTTGTCAGTTGTCCTACTCCTGGAAAGTGTTGTGTGTGGTCGTTGTCATTTGTCCTACTCTTGGAAAGTGTTGTGTGTGGTCGTTGCCATTTGTCCTACTCCTGGGAAGTGTTGTGTGTGGTCCTACTCCTGGGAAGAGTTGTGTGTATTTGTCATCATTTGTCCTACTTTAGGGAAGTGTAGCGTGTGGTCCTTGACATTTGTCCTACTCGTGGGAAGTGTTGTGTGTGGTCGTTGTCATTTGTCCTACTCCTGGGAAGTGTTGTGTGTGGTCGTTGTCATTTGTCCTACTCTAAGGAAGTGTTGTGTGGTTGTTGTCATTTGTCCCACTCTAGAGAAGTGTTGTGCGTGGTCGTTGTCATTTGTCGTACACTTGGGAAGTGTTGTGTGCGTTTGTCATCATTTGTCCTACTTTAGGGAAATGTCGCGTGTGGTTGTTGTCATTTGTCCTTCTCTTTGGAAGTGTTGTGTGTGGTCGTTGTCATTTATCCTACACTTGGGAAGTGTTGTGTGTGTGTGTGATCATTTGTCCTACTTTAGGGAAGCGTTGCGTGTGGTTGTTGTCATTTGTCCTACTCTTTGGAAGTGTTGTATGTGGTCCTTGTCATTTGTCCTACTCCTGGGAAGTGTTGTGTGTGGTTGTTGTCATTTGTCCTACTCCTGGGAAGTGTTGTGTGTAGTTGTTGTCATTTGTCCTACTCCTGGGAAGTGTCATTTGTTCTGCTCCTGGGAAGTGTTGTGTGTGGTCGTTGTCATTTGTCCTACTCTAGGGAAGTGTGTGGTGGTTGTCATTTGTCCTACTCTAGGGAAGTGTTGTGTGTGTTTGTTATCATTTGTCCTACTTTAGGGAAGTGGTTCATGTGGGGTGGTTGTTGTCATTTGGTCTACTCCTGGGAAGTGTCGTGTGTGGTCGTTGTCATTTGTCCTACTCCTGGGAAGTGTTGTGTGTGGTTGTTGTCATTTGTCCTACTCCTGGGAAGTGTTGTGTGTGGTCGTTGTCATTTGTCCTACTCTTGGGAAGTGTTTTGTGTGGTCGTTGTCATTTGTCCTACTCCTGGGAAGTGTTGTGTGTGGTTGTTGTAATTTGTCCTACTCCAGGGAAGTGTTTTGTGCGGTCGTTGTCATTTGTCCTACTCTAGGTGAGTGTTGTGTGTGGTGTTTGTCATTTGTCCTACTCTAGGGAAGTGTTGTGTGTGTTTGTCATCATTTGTCCTACTCGTAGGAAGTGTTGTGTGTGATGTGGTTGTTGTCATTTGTCCTACTCTTGGGAAGTGGTGTATGTGGTCATTGTCATTTGTCCTGCTCTTCGGAAGTGTTGTCTGTGGTCGTTGTCACTTGTCCTACTCGAGGGCAGTGTTGTGTCTGGTCCTTGTCATTTGTCCTACTCTTGGGAAGTGTTGTATGTGGTCGTTGTAATTTGTCCTACTCTAGGGAATTGTTGCGTGTGGTTGTTGTCATTTGTCCTACTCCTGGGAAGTGTTGTGTGTGGTTGTTGTCATTTGTCTTACTCTAGGGAAGTGTTAAAAGTGGCCGTTGTCATTTGTCCTACTCTTGGGAAGTGTTGTGTGTGGTCCTTGTCATTTGTCCTACTCTAGGGAAGTGTTGTGTGTGGTTGTTGTCATTTGTCTTACTCTAGGGAAGTGTTAAAAGTGGCCGTTGTCATTTGTCCTACTTTAGGGAAGTGTTGTGTGTGGTAGTTGTCATTTGTCCTACTCTAGGGAAGTGTTATGTGTGTTTGTTGTCATTTGTCCTACTCCAGAGAAGTATTTTGTGTTTGTTGTCATTTGTCCTACTCTAGGGAAGTTTTTTAATATATAATCATCTTTATTCGATTTGATAAACAAACCATAAAAGCATATGTTAGAAGTTAGCCTGGCATATGATGTCCACTAGTTCTAGTGGGCACCTTGCACCAGTCTAATCAACCCTTATTGACGGTGGTTGTAAAGTCAACCTTATAGAATGCTATCTTAGGGGTAGCAATGGCCAGCAGTCATCAGGCTAAGACTTCAGTAGACGAGTTAAGCAAGTTGTTTTACCAATTATAATCCCTTGAGTACCAAATGAAAGGACACCACACAAGGTATATATCAAATATATATGTATTTAATCTAAACACAACCCCTCTGCACTCTTTATGAGGTCAGAGGTAAAAATACAATACAAGTCACACAATTAATATACGATAAGTTGCACAGCATACGTAATGCCCTAGGGTTCTCACAAACCATATACTAAGAAAGTGGTATAAGAACCATGAGAGAATTAGAAAGCAGGCCTGGGGTCTGTGGAATCGCTGGGGCTACTCTCATCGACCAAAGGTTAGGAAGTAGGAGGCCCACGGGAGCCGCGTGCAGTTTCTAAACACAGGCGCGGGTTACCATTGCCTTTCTATTGAGATCGTAAAAGTTACAAATATACAATTTAAGAACACTTCCGGATGGACTAGGATGGAACCCCTTTAAACTAGGACACTTCGAGAGTCAAGACCCACGGGAGCACCGAAGTACTCGTGTTACCTCACCCAGGGAAGCCGGGTGCATAGGTGTCTTTTCGTGTCGGGTTTCGTCGTCGTTTACTATGGAGAGCTGCAAAGAAGTGATGCAGGTGACCAGAGGAAAAGTGTCCGGGTAGATCCAAGGGTGGATCGTAGATCTGAAGAACCTGAAAGCAGAAGGGACAGAGTCTGGGTCACTAGCCAGTGACCAGGAAGGAACCAGGCGATGTTGGGTGATTTCAGGTGAAGTAGTCGAACTTGTCTCTCCAGCCACGAGTTCCAGGAGGTATCGACGATGACCAGGCACTGGATTCAAGCTGTCCCATGATGGATCTAGTTGACTGCGATATCGGTGTCCGGATTGGACCCACAAAGCCTTGGCAACCGCAACCCATGTAGGATGTCAAGATTGGCTCTGTTGCGGACCAGCAAGATCTGTGGCACTTCTCCTTTGCAGGGAAGCTGGATCAAGCCTGGCGCAACCAGGAAATGAGTTAGTTTCAAAATGGAGTCTTCAGGGGGCGCACTAGCTAACCGATTAAGAACCGGGAAGATGCATCAAGCTCAAATGCAAAAGCGGGGCCCATGAAACACTCGCGGAGTGTGGGGGCCTGGGTTTCGGTGCAAATGGTGCTTCAGGCTGCGGCTTTAAGCACCCCAAAGCACAACTTCGAAGTACCTCGTTGAAGGAGTGCAGCTTGCAAAATGCTGGATGTCCAGGAGTTCCGGTCCCACGTCTCTCGTGTCTGCCACGTGTCTCAGCTTTGCTCTGGATGTGGGGCGGGGTCAGCAACGTCTGGAAGTCTAGGTCTTGTGTGACAGATTCTCCAGGATCTGCGGGAGCCTCGAAAATGCAGACCGGCAAAGTTGCTGTTGGTGCCTGTTCGAACAGGGTGGTCACTCCTTGACCACAAGGGAGATATCTTCCATCTTCCAGTCAGAATGGAACGTCGAAGGTCCAGGATATGTCTTTCAAAGATTCGTCCAAGGTAATCTAAAGTCCTAGGGACACAGCTCCTATACTTATACTAAGGATGGGGGCTTGACTACCTGGCTAGGTCCCTCCTATGGGTGGACCTGAGAAGAGGGTGGTTACACCCCTTTTCCTTTGTCCAGTTTCATGCCAGAGCTGGGGCTGTGTGCCCCAGCAACCGGTTTGAACTGGGCTATGCATGGAGCACCTTGTGTTCCCCAGGCAGTGTCTGTAAAGCATTCACGGAATGCAGCCCTCCCTGCCCCAATACACAAAACCCTGTCTGGGGAGGTGCCAGCACCTCCCTGGACAGGAAACGTATTGTCCAGGCCTTCCCTGACAGAGTTTTGTCCAGCAACAGGAGGTCAGACTCGTGTCTGTGGCAGCAGCATCCATTTTGTGAGGCTGAGGCTCTGTTTAACTTTAACCGAGTAAAGCAGTAACTACATGTCTTCTCCCTCTGGAAGGGTTGAATGCTACCCCCGCCACCAGGAATGGTGTGGGGTTGTATTCCAAAGTGTTTGACACCTTACACGACATGTTTTGATAAAGCCAAACCAAAGTTAGCATTAACCGCGAGGATTATAATGCACTTAAGAGTATATGGTATGGCTATATCATATAACAACTATAAGGAGATGGTTCCGAAAGCTGCAGAGGGGCTCAGCTCATGCTAGGGCGCCTTCTCACATAAAACAAAGCACTTTACTGCCAGGATTGTTGAGGCCTACCCTAGGAGTGACTTATAGGTGTATGTGTGGTAGATATAGGGATAATATATCTAAGTAAGGGGTGATTACACCACCTTACCCAGGCTGTGTGGACAGACCTGTGGTGTCAGTTTGGAAGGCAAACCAGGGGTGGCACAATACATGCTGCAGCCCCTGGTAGGCCTAAGGTGCACCTATGCCCTGGGTACCTATGGTACACTATACAGGGGCTCACAAGGTTGACCCAGTAACCAATCTGGTATGTACCTAAAGTACATGGTATCAATTTAGAGAGAGAACAGCTGGGTTGTGGGTCTAATTAGCAGGCCCACAGCCACACTAAAGTCGAAACACAAGAGAATCACAGCAAAAAGTGGGGGGGACCATAGAAAGCAGAACCTACTCTCCTACACAACCCCCCGCCAAACGCAGGGACATTAAACTAACCTTGACCAGTTGAGTCTTCATGTTCTAAGTGGAAGTATCTGGAGAGTCCATCTACATTGGCATGGTCAGTCCCAGGTCTATGTTCCACTGTAAAGTCCATCCCCTGTAGGGAAATGGACCACCTGAGCAGTTTGGGTTTTTCACCCTTCATTTAATTTAGCCACAAGAAGGGCTTATGGTCTGTCTGAATCTTGAAGTGTGTGCCAAACAAGTATGGCCTCAGCTTCTTCAGTGCCCAAACCACAACAAAGGCCTCCCTCTCAATAGCTGACCAACGTTTCTCTCTAGGGGTCAGCCTTCTGCTAATAAAAGCAATGGGCTGGTCTTGACCATCTATATTCAGTTGGGAAAGAACAGCTCCCACACCAAACTCAGAAGCATATGTTTGGACAATGAATTCTTTGGAGTAGTCTGGACTTTGCAGAATTGGTGCAGTGCACATGGCCTGCTTCAGGTCATCAAATGCCTTTTGACAGCTGACTGTCCACTGAACTTTCTTTGGCATTTTCTTCAAGTTAAGTCATTAAGGGGTGTCACTATGGAACCATACCCCTTGACAAATTTCCTGTAGTACCCAGACAGGCCCAAGAAAGCTCTGACCTGAGTCTGGGTGGTTGGAGCAGTCCAGTCCATTATGGTCTGGATCTTGCTCTGCAATGGTTGAACCTGGCCTCCACCTACAAGGTGGCCCAGGTATACAACCTGACTCGGCCCTATCTGGCACTTGGTAGCCTTGATAGTTAGGCCTGCCTTTTGCAGGGCCTCCAAAACATTCTTCAGGTGGATCAGGTGATCTTCCCAAGTGGAGCCAAAGACAGCAATATCATCTAGATAGGCTGCACAGCAGTCATCCAGACCTGAGAGGACTTGGTTCACCAACCTTTGGAATATGGCAGGTGCATTTTTCAGACCAAAAGGCATCACCACAAATTGATAATGTCCACCAGGGGTTGAAAATGCTGCTTTGGCTTTGCATCATCAGCTAGTCTGATCTGCCAGTAGCCAGCTGTCAGGTCAAATGTACTCACAAACTTGGCAGATGCCAATCTGTTAATTAGTTCATCTGCCCTGGGTATTGGGTGGGCATCAGTCTTAGTGACTGCATTGAGGCCTCTGTAATCCACGCGAAACCTCATCTCTCTCTTACCATCTTGGGTGTGAGGTTTAGGCACCAGGACTACTGGACTGGCCCAAGGGCCAAGAAACTTATGGTGTCAGTGCGCTCTACAAATTTCGCCTAAGATAAGGGCTCTCTGAGGGCTCAATGACTCCCAAATCCAACATCTTTTGACCTCTGTCCTGATACAGTCCCTGACATGATCAGGTTGCCTGTAAATCTTACTTTAACAGGCAGACTGTCCCCAGTGTCCACTTCATGAGTGCACCAGGTAGTCTGACTTGGAGTCAGTCAAAACATATGTCTGTAGGACTGTAGAACTTGTCTGCAGTCCTGCTGCTGTTGGTCAGTGAGGCTGCCTGCCAAGGCTACACCATCAACTGAACCATCATCAGGGTTCTGAGAGAGCAGGTCTGGGAGAGGGTCACTCTCTTCCTCCTGTCCCTCACCAGTAGCCATGAGCAAGCCCATGTCTACCCTGTCAACATATGGTTTCAGTCTGTTGACATGAAGCACCCTGTGGGGGCTCTTGGGAATTCCAAGGTCAACCAAACAGGGGACTTCTCCCTTCTGTTCAACAATGGTGTGGGGTCCACTCCACTTGTCTTGGAGAGCTGCTGGGGCCACAGGCTCCAACACCCACACTTTCTGTCCTGGCTGGTAAACAGTCAGTACAGCCTTTTGGTCATGCCAGGCCTTGTGCAATTCCTGACTAGCCTCAAGGTTTTTGGATGCCTTTTTCATGTACTCTGCCATCCTGGAGCGGAGACCAAGTACATAGTCCACAGTGTCTCGTTTGGGAGGTTTGAGAGGTAACTCCCATCCCTCCTTCATCAGACAAAAGGGTCCTCTAACAGGATGCCCAAACAAAAGATCAAAAGGGCTGTAGCCAACCCCCTTTTGTGGGACCTCTCTGTAAGCAAACAAAAGGCAGGGCAGCAAGATGTCACATCTCCGCCTGAGCTTTTCAGGGAGACCCTTAATCATGCCCTTTAAGGTCTTGTTGAATCTCTCAACTAGACCATTGCACTGTGGATGATAGGGTGTGGTGAACTTGTAGTTCACTCCACACTCCTTCCACATAGCAGTCAAATTTCCAGACATAAAGTTTGCACCTCTGTCTGCGACAACCTCCTTCGGCAAACCCACTCTTGAGAAAACTCCCAAGAGGGCTCTTGCCACAACAGGTGCTGTTGTGGTCCTAAGGGGAATGGCTTCTGGGTATCTGGTGGCATGATCCACTACCACCAGAATAAACCTGTGCCCAGAGGCTGTTTGGGGATCCATTGTGTTGGACTTGGCCCTTCTGGAAGATTCACCCCTGGACTTTTTGCCTTTTAATGTTACATCATTATAGTGATTTCTGGTCTTTGCGCACTTTAGCACTGTGGCGCAGTGTAAAGTGCGTGCGCTCTCTGAGTGCGTGTGTGAGATTGGCTTGCCCTCCCATAGGAATGCATGGGGGAAATGTGTGTCCATGGTAATTCCTGATGTGTGGGGGGTGCAAGGTTGAGTTTGGTATGTGTGAACTTGTGAGATTGAATGCTGCGCAATGATGTGTGCGGCGTTCATGTGTCTAGTGTGGAAGTGCCACTTCTAGAAGTTGGCATGTCTGTGTAATTTATGTGAATTGGCTGTCTGGCTTGTGATTGGCTGGAGCTGGCTGGTGAGCCTGGCTCCAGAAGTCAGGATGGGTCTGCCCTGGTGGGGAATGGGGATATCTGCATTTTGATGGCAGGGAGGGGCTGAACCTGGGACCTGAATAGGGCTGGGCTTTCCCTACACAATGCTGGCTCCGCCCCCTGTGGTGCGACTGATGACCCTAGCCTGGCCAGTGAATAGGGAGAGGGGCTGAGCAACAGAGGGCTCCAGAACCAGCTGCGTCTGGTTTTGCCCCCACCCTACACCCTAGGGACAAAGGGATTTTGTGTATAAAAAGAGGCTGTGACCTCATGTTAAATGTTCTTGTTTCCTGACTTGAATCTACCAGGGGCATGCTGCTGTTGGGGCCCAGGGGAAGGCTTGCCTCCCTGGGCCCTGCCCAACCCTGGATTGCTGATGGACTTTGTGCTGGGACCCCTCTGCCTTGCCTGGGGTACTGAAGGACTTCCCTGTGCTGAGGAGCTGGTTGCTCCATGTCTTTATAACCAGGACTTCTTGAGAGCCCCTTTTTCTCCAGTTGCTGTGGTGAACTGGGGTTTCTATGCCTCCCTGGCGCCTGGGAGCGCTGTGCTCCTTTTCCTGGTACGAGGGAATCCCCTGGGGAGGGATTCCCCCGTGACTCCTGCCCCGCTTATTTAATTATTTTTATCGTGGGTGCCACCCCGTCCCTTAAATTCAATATAGTTCGGGTGCCCACCCCGAGTATGGCCACTATTTGATTAATTTTTTTATAATCGTGGGTGCCTCCCCTGCTTCTACGTTATTTTCTTCACCGAGGGTGCCTACCCCTCATTTTATGCCCCAGAGTCTCACTGCCGCAGCCCGGAAGAAGATGTCCGGCCGGCTGCCTGGTTGTGGGCGGGGCCGACAATGCGAGCAGGAGCCTCGCGGGCTCCACTTCCGCTCCTCCCCGGCCGGGGAGAAGCCTCACAGAGCCCCGCGGGCTCCATTCCAAACGTCCCGGTCCCGAGACGGGGGACCGGGTGAAGACTGGCGCCTACGCGGGCGGGGCTTCCATGACTGAGGGAGAGCCCCGCAGCAGCCATAGACGTCCCGCCGGAGGAGACCGGCAGCCTCAAGAGCCGATGAGTGAAGTAGGCCGGAGGTGGGGTGGAGAGGCAGAGTCAGAGTGGCCCCGTCTGGCAGCGGGCCGCTCCAACGTTGTTGAGCCTCTCAGTAGCCCCCGTGGGGCCCACAGCTCATCGGGGCAAGGTCCGTTTTGGCCCCCCCTCCCTCTAATTCTGCAGGCACGATGGAAGTGCCATTTTCCAGAGCGGCCCCGATGGCTGCGGGCTGCTCCAGCCTTTGGGGGCAAGTTTCCCTTACAGAGCCCCATGGCTCCGAAGCCCCAGTAGTTTTGAGAGCCAGATGGCTCATAGAGAGCACAGGTTTATTGACTAGAGCCTGAGGGCTCCAACGAACCCCCCCCCCCCATTATTTCCAGAGCCTAGAGGGCTCCAACATTGGACCAGGGTTATTTAATGGACCAGAGGGACCCGTGTTCCCTCCAACGCTTTGCCCATTATTTTAAAGAGACCCGTGTGGCTCTAACATTGGCATATTAGTTCCTATGGGCCAATGACGGTCCCTGTCGCAGATTGCTTAACAGCTGCCCAGCAAGTAGAGGGCAGCTGCACCGTTTAGGTCTTTCTTTCTAGGGACTATGTCTTTGGACTCAGGAGTGAGTCGCACTCCTTCGCCCCTACTTTGGCCTTCCCCAGCTGCGCAGCACTTAGTGCCAGCTGCAGCGTTTAGGCCCTGTCCCTGTCCTCAGCTGCCCAGCAAGTAGTGGGCAGCTGCTACGTTTAGGTTTTGGTGCAGTGGCGCAACCTGGACTTTGATGTGAGTTATGTGCTAGATGTGATTTCTGCGCTAAATGTGATTTATGTGCTTCTTAGGGTGCTAGGAAATGTACTGTGTGTAAAATGTTTTGCGCACCCTGTTCTGATACCTCTAGACATATGTTTATGCCTAGGAGGTTGTTTTATCTAGTATGGGTTATACTAGTGTGTTCATGGTTCCCTGCGTGATATTTGCCTAAAGTGTTTAGAATTGCGTAGGTGGTACTTACCTTTTACCAGTGGTTACTGGTTGTGGTCTACAGTTGCTATTTGGCCCTATAGTTATTATATGTGCTATGTGCTATTTCTACAAAGTGCTAATTCTACCAAGTGCTAGTTCTAAAAGTGCTGATTCCTGACAGTGGTCCATGTGGCCCTGTCCCATGTATATAATCCCCTGTAGATTCTGCCCGTGCCTATGACACATTGTAAAGTGTGAGTTTATTATCTAATGTGTTTGGTATAATACAAAGGCTATTTTTATATATAACCTTGTGTGGAGTTCCTTTTGTGGGGGGGCCTTGGATGTCGTTGCTGGTGGGTGCATGCGCAAATACTTAACTTACATTGCCTCCGGGATAAGCCTTACTGCTCGTGTCACGTTACCTAGAGGGTGAGCAGGGGTTATCTTTGGCGTGTAACTCCCTTGCCCTGACTAGAGTGGTGGTTTCTGCCTGGCTTTGGCGCAAGCCTTAGCCAACCGGAAATCCCATTTCTAACACATTGGTCCAACAATGTCAATCCCTACACGTTCAAAGGGAACCCCCACCACAGGTAGTGGTATAAGGGGGGCCTTTGTGGTGCCACCTGATTTGCCACTGGCTTGGCAGGTGACACATGAGCAACAAAACTCCTTGGTATCCTCTGACATATGAGGCCAGTGAAAGTGAGGGACAAGCCTGTCCCAAGTCTCGTTCTGGCCAAGATATCCTGCAAGGGGAATATCATGGGCTAGTGTGAGAAGGAAGCCCCTGAATGCCAAATGTATGACCGATCTCCTGGAAGCACCAGGCTTGGGGTCTCTAGCCTCTGAATACAGGAGACCTTCATCCCAGTAAGTCTTATGGGTCCCACTAGCATTCCCTGCAGCAGCTTGCTGTCTGAGGGGTTCAAGAGAAGGGCAGTCCAACTGTGCCTGCCTCAGATCTGCCCTGGAAGGTCCCCCTGTCCCAAGAAACTCAACCTGATCAGGCTCAAGTTCTTCTAGATCCACACACAAAAGGGGAGAGGGCCAAAATAGTTTATACTCCAATACCCCAGACCCCCTACGGCAACTGTAATCACACACAAGGGGTATATAGAGTGCACAAACACAACAATGGGAAATTCTCAAGTTTGGAAAAACTGCCCTCACTCACATACCGAAGTATGTGACATGCTTCATCATAGGGCCTGCTACAAACGCCCTGGTGTAGCCACATCCAGGGCGGAGAATTAGGGAGGGGGAAGAAAATAATAAATTCCACGTTACAAGACGCACAACACAATCAGTAAATACGTACAACGAACAACAAGCATGAGTGATATGACGTGCAAATAAACACCTTGTGGATCTGATTAGAGTGCGACGAAAAATAGTACAGTAAGGATGAGTGTTAAAACTGATTAGGGGTGCCAATAGAAAGAAATACTTTATTAAACCCAATTATGGTACCCTCATCAGGATTAAAAATTAAAGAGGATGGGAAAATGTCTTATTGAGAAAATGAGGTTCCTCAAGACTTCCCTCCTACCACTGCTCGAGTCAACATGTTTCAACCGTTTTCCTTATGCCCCGAAAGGTCACTTCGGTCTTCCTCAGGACTGTCGCAGTCAAATCCACTAGTTACCCATGCCGTAATTCTGTCACTGGGTTTTCCCGAATGGAGTAGGTCTCTCTCGTGGATCCGTACTCTTCTGGGTCTTTCAATTATTCAGTGGAGAAGATGTCCCCAAAAATAGGGGAAGACATTCACTGGAAAAGAGTGAGGAATAATGAAAAATGAAAAGGGGAACAGGAGGTCGTCCCCCAACAGACTACTCATACATATGTCATTAGAGTTAGGATGGTCCCAATAAACCATCCACGAGACTTACTTCAATTGCTAATTAAGAAGTATAATAGTCGATAAGGTCATAAATCAAGCAACACATTCACGAGCCCCCGGCCCAGCCTGGGACCCCATGAGCCCGCGTACACTCCACCCGTAAACCATCATTATCTTAGGCACATAATAAACAACCTCAAAAGGCTTGTCAGTTTCAATCAAAAGACTTACCGAGTTTATGGACTACATAAACTCGAACTGGTGTCCGTCCGGGAGGTCTGCCCGTGAACACAATCTGAAAGGGATAAAGCATGCGTGGTAAATAGCCGCATCCCTTTTGTCTGTAGTATCGGCGTTCCATATTCTAGGTAAGGCGCCACGGTTTTACAAAACTCCCCCTGTTCACCTTACCGTTCAGTACGGCTAGACCTGCCCACAGCTAATCTGGACCGAGTGACACCGCGTAGACGAAAGACGCGGTGTCCCTTCCTGTATTTACCGGTCCATTCCGTCTGCGGTGTCTGATGTCACAAGCGCCATGACGTCATGGCGTCAGCGTGACTTTGCGGCGGGACCCTCGGGAGTTGTAGTTGTAGTCATCACTCTGGTCCCCCGCCAATGCAACCCTACTCCTGGGTCTGTGGGAATAGCTAGTCAAATGTAAAATCACTGGAATCTAGGCTTAGAGACTTCGATGGAGTCAATGGACCGCGGACCAACCTACGTCAATATGTAAAAGAGTTTCAGGCGTATGGTGTATTACCAACCCAAGGAGCCATTGAAGGGGCTGCCCACAATGGGTTATGGCGATTGGACCCCATCTTAAGTATCGCTCTTCTCACAGCTAGTTCAAGATGGAGCGAATTGTTGGCTATAAGCCTAAACTAAATCTGGTATTATGGATCATTAATCGCATTTGAGCCTGAGAATACATTAGTTTCAAGAGTGATATCGTTTAGTTTTATTCTATAAATCTCCAAAATCCCACTCATTCCTTACAAAAAGTAATGTGTGGTATCTATCCATCACGATAATGTTGCTTCACCCGGGCAGAACAATCCTCCCCAATAGTACGGGGGTGGTATAGATCAAATAGACCCTTTGATATATGACACATTCTTTAAGGTGGCTCGCTGGGGCAAAACAGACTTCTCCTTTACTGTAATAGAGGAACACAGAAAAGGTGTGGTGTAGACCATGGTAGCCACCTAGTGGTAGGTATTCACTATCCCCTGACCATCCTTCAAGATAATACCCATCACATACTTGTACGGTCATGTACCATCTGTTGTCCCGAGTGTGTTGGTTTCTCAGGGGAGCAACCGCTAGATCAGATGAGTGGATGTAGGAGAACACTTCATAAACGAATGGGTAATCTAAGTGACCATAGCTACATTAGAGGAATCAATTAATTATAAATGTCTTCCCAGTGTCTGCCAAGGGATGTCGTCATTTAATCCCACTTCATGGCTTCTTAGACGGTAGACCCATCGTTGTTCTCGCTGCAATAGTATCCTTTGATCCTCTATTTGGTGTCTGCTAGATTTTATTTTCTCAATCACAGTCCATCTAATGTCTTCTGTGCTGTGTCCTTTCTGAGAGAAGTGGGACGTGAGTTTAGTATTAGTTTTTCCACATCTTATGGTACTCCGATGCTCCGTGATTCTGGTTCGTACTTTTCTGCTGGTCATCCCTACATACATTTTTTGGCAGGGACAAGTTAGCAGATAGATCACTCCCTGGGAATTACAATTGGTGTGTGATCTCTGTTCCCAGGGAGTGCGGAGTCCTAGATTGATTGAGGTGGAGTTATTAGTCAAATGGCAGACACTACATGAACCACAACGTGTGTGACCCATCACTTTAGGTTTGTGATTTCAAGTTCTTCTAGGACAGTTCCTTCCTGGGTCTCACAATCCGCTTCCTCAGAAGGCTGATCCTCTTCCTGAGGCAAGGGGGAAGGCACTGCCTTAACCCTACTGCTTCTCCTCCTGGTAGGCAACTGGTCCATTTTTCCAGCATCCAGTGCCTGTTCAGTGTTGCAATTTTCTGAACTGTGACCTAGTCACAGCAAGGACATGTGCTGATATCCCTAACATTTCTGCACGGGTCCCATACTCCACTTCAACCCAAGCTGAAGTCTCCAGGTCATTTCCAAGCAAACATTCTACAGGGAGGTCTGAGCTAACTACAACCTTCTTGAGGCCAGTTACCCCCTCCCCAGGAGAAATTAGCAATTGCCATACTATGGGTGGTAGTGACATTGCTAGCATTGGTCGCTAGGTAATTTTCACCTAGTATGATCTGTCCAGGGTCCACAATGCCAGGCGTCACCATTGTGACACTGGCACATGTGTCCCTGTAGGCCTGAGCCACTTTGTCATTAATTAAAGGAGTTTGTCCATACTTGCCTAAGTTATTGGGACTCACAGTAGAGGACATAATTATGTCCCCCATCACAGATCAAAACAGCTTGAGTTGGCGTTCTGACTAGGCCAGAATCCATCTCAGTTCCCAGGGTTAACCCTACTACACCCTTCTGTTGAGAACCACCACTTGGAGCTGAACTGGGGGGAACAGTTGCCTTAGGGGCAATGGTGACTGGAGCTGTCTCCTTCTTGGCACAATCACTGGTCCAGTGAGTATTTACTGTACACAACTTGCACCATGGTTTCTTTGGGCCTTCTTTCTTCTTAGATTGTTGGGAACCCCCACCATTAGAACCTTTTTGGGGACCTTGAGAAGACTTCTGGTCTTTTGCTTTCTCCCCACCCTTTTGGTCTTGCTTCTTTTGGTCACCACCTTGGTTCTGTACCTTCTGCTTCACCCTGGTTCTGACCCATTTGTCTACCTTCTTTCCCAATTCTTGGGGAGAGGTCAGATCAGAGTCAACCAGGTGCTGATGCAATAACTGGTATTGACAGTTGTTAAGAATGTGTTCTCTTATAATAAGGTTATACAATCCTGTATAGTCACTTACTTTACTGCCCAGTAACCAGCCTTCCAGGGCCTTAGTAGCACAATCTACAAAGTTTGTCCAGTCCTTAGTCTGTGTCTTCTGGGTGTCTCTGAACAGCAACCTGTACTGCTCAGTGGTTAGGCCAAACCCATCTATCAGAGGACTCTTCAGGACATAGTAGTTGTCAGCATCCTCTTCTCTAACAGTGAGGAGCTTGTCTCTTCCTTTGTCTGCAAAGGAGAGCCACACGATTTCTGCCCACTGACTTTGGGGTACCTGCTGTACTTTGCAGGCCCTCTCCAAAGCAGTTATCCACTTGTGGATGTCATTCCCAATCTGATAAGGAGGAGGGACAATCTTGTTCAGGTTTCTATGGTCATGAGACCTTTCCCTACCACTAGGGTTGTTGCTGCCGCCAGTGGGCTCTAGCCCACACAATTTGTTTCTCTCTTTCAAAACCTAGGGTCTCTTTTGCAAGGGCAACGTCTTGCCTCTTGATCCTCAGCTTGACCTCTTTCATTCTAGCTTTATGCTCTCTCCTCTGAGGGGAAGTCATCCTCCTCTGAGCAGAGGCACTGGACCCTACTGAGGAATCAGAATGCTCAGAACCACTGGCAAGTGATCTGCACCTTCTGTTTCCACTATTAGGCCTGTTTGGAAGGTTAGAGGGGTCCTACATTGGCCCTCTCCACCTCCTGATAGCCTTGAGTTGCCCAGGTCAGGTCCATCAACCTCATTCTGTTCAGCATCCACATCATCATCAAAGACCACTGGATCCATCCCAGTTGTATTCTCTACTGTTGAGGGATGGCCCCCTCCCTACTACCTTGGCTACCGGGGTCTGAAGCATTCTCTACATCATGAGCCACTAAGATATCTACCAGGTGGTTAAAGGTTGGACTCTGTCCTTGTCTCAGTCTTCTGACCACACACAAGCTTCTCAGATCCTGAAAAGAGAATGTGTCATACTTAGAAGGCAGCCTTTGGTTGTCTTCTTGCAGAGGTCCATTAGGCCCTGCTTCCAAGGACATGGCTAGTGTGGTGTGGTGTGTACCTCTACCTACACTACTTGTTTTCCTACTAGAACCTCTCTAGGAGTTGTAGTCAGGGTGTGCTAAGCCCTTACCACCTACAACTACTAAGTTCAATAGAACTTATGTATATATAAGACTTGATTTATATGTACCTATAGGTACCTTGATATGATCTTTCAGATGAAATCTCTAGATTATTTGGTAAAACAATGCAAGCTCTTATCCCATCTGCTGCACACCAATGTGAGAAGTTAGCCTGGCATATGATGTCCACTAGTTCTAGTGGGCACCTTGCACCAGTCTAATCAACCCTTATTGATGGTGGTTGTAAAGTCAACCTTATAGAAAGCTATCCTAGAGGTAGCAATGGCCAGCAGTCATCAGTCTAAGACTTCAGTAGGCGAGTTAAGCAAGTTGTTTTACCAATTATAATCCCTTGAGTACCAAATGAAAGGACACCACACAAGGTATATATCAAATATATATGTATTTAATCTATACACAGCCCCTCTGCACTCTTTAAGAGGTCAGAGGTAAAAATACAATACAAGCCACACAATTAATATACGATAAGTTGCACAGTATACGTTATGCCCTAGGGGCCTCACAAACCATATACTAAGAAAGTGGAATGAGAACCACAAGAAAATTAGAAAGCAGGCCTGGGGCCTGTGGAATCGCTGGGGCTACTCTAATCGACCAAAGGTTAGGAAGTAGGAGGCCCACGAGAGCCGCGTGCAGTGTCTAAACACAGGCGCGGGTTACCATTGACTTTCTATGGAGATCGTAAAAGTTACAAATATACAATTTAAGGACACTTCCGGATGGACTAGGATGGAACCCTTTTAAATAGGACACTTCAAAAGTTAAGACCCACGGGAGCACCGAAGTACTCGTGTTACCTCACCCAGGGAAGCCGGGTGCATAGGTGTCTTTTCGTGTCGGATTTCGTCGTCGTTTTCTATTGAGAGCTGCAAAGAAGTGCTGCAGGCGACCAGAGGAAAAGTGTCCGGGTGGATCCAAGGGTGGATCGAATATCTGAAGGACCTGAGAGCAGAAGGGACAGAGTCTGGGTCACTAGCCAGTGACCAGGAAGGAACCAGGAAGGAACCAGGCGATGTCGGGTGATTTCAGGTGAAGTAGTCAAACTTTTCTCTTCAGCCACGAAGTCCAGGAGGCATCGACGATGACCAGGCGGTGGATTCGAGCTATCCCACAAAGAATCTAGTTGACTGCGGTGTTGGTATCCGGTTTGGACCCAACAAGCTTTGGCAACCGCAACCCACGCAGGATGTTGAGATTAGCTCTGTTGCGGACCAGCAAGGTCTGTGGTGCTTCTCCTTTGCAGGGAAGCTGGAGCAATCAGGAAAGTGAGTTAGTTTCAAAATGGAGTCTTCAGGGGGCTCACTAGCTAATGGATTAGGAGCCGGGTATATGTATCAAGCTCCAATGCAAAAGCGGGGCCCACGGAACACTCGCAGAGTGTGGGGGCCTGGGTTTCAGTGCAAATGGTGCTCGGGGCTGGGGCTTCAAGCAACCTAAAGCACAACTTCGAAGCACCTCGTTGAAGGAGTGCAGCTTGCAAAATGCTGGATGTTTAGGAGTTCCGGTCTCCCGTGTCTGGAACGTGTCTCAGCTTTGCTGTGAATGTCGATCAGAGTCAGAGAAGTCTGGAAGTCTAGGTCCTGTGTCACAGATTCTTCGGGATCCAGCAGGAGCCTCAAAAATGCAGACCGTCAAAGTTGCTGTTGGTGCTGTTTGAACAGGGTGGTCACTCCTTGACCACAAGGGATATATCTTCCATCTTCCAGTCAGAATGGGGCGTCGAAGGTCCAGGATATGTCTTTCAAATGTTCGTCCAGGGAAATCTAAAGTCCTAGGGACACAGCTCCTATACTTATACTAAGGATGGGGGCTGGACAACCTGGCTAGGTCCCTCCTATGGGTGGACCTGAGAAGGGGGTGGTTACACCCCTTTCCCTTTGTCCAGTTTCACGCCAGAGCTGGGGCTGTGTGCCCCAGCAACCGGTTTGAACTGGGCTATGCATGGAGCACCTTGTGTACCCCAAGCAGTGTCTGTAAAGCATTCACGGAATGCAGCCCTCCCTGCCCCAATACACAAAACCCTGTCTGGGGAGGTGCCAGCACCTCCCTGGACAGGAAACCTATTTTCCAGGCCTCCCCTGCCAGAGATTCATCCAGCAACAGGAGGTCAGACTCGTGTCTGTGGCAGCAGCATCCATTTTGTGACGCTGAGGCTCTGTTTAACTTTAACCGGGTAAAGCAGTAACTACATGTCTTCTCCCTCTAGAAGGATGGAATGCTACCCCCGCTGCCAGGACTGGCGAGGGGGGTAGTATTCCAAAGTGTTTGACACCTTACACAACATGTTTTGATAAAGCCAAACCAAAGTTAGCATTAACCGTGAGGATTTGAAGAACCGGGTTTTAGAACCCAGCGGCGCCAGGGGCACGCCCAAAGTCTTCGGATTCACCTGTCTTGGTATACAGAGACACGGAATACTTCTGGATGGCATCAAATTTATTAGCTGCAGCTAGTAATAGTAATCCCAGCAACACAACACGGTGTACAACTCAGGAGACTGCTCAACTTTCATAGAGCAAGACATCACTTTTTATCCACATTTTACTCATTATAAATGCACACCCACTGCGACAAACACTGACGAATGAAATACATTTTCCCAAGCATTATTACATCGTAAAAGCTCGATTTACATTGTACCAACCCACAAGTTAATTATTAGGAATGTCCCAAATTCAATTTCTACAAGCCGGACAAACCCATAATTGAAAGCACTACCCATGTAATGAAAAGTCATAAGAAAAAGAAACAGTTCAGATGCTGAATAGGATAAGATATGTACAAGGGCACTAAAGTAAACGATATCCTGAACATTGATTGGCAATCTCAGACAACGATCAGCCAGGGAAATTGGCTTCGCAAAGGGTCAGTTTCAGGTGACGGGGTCAGCGTCCTGTAGTTTACTCACAAGTCAGAAAAGGTCTAGTTAATGCGTACATGAACAACGAAGCCCATGCAACTTTGTTCGTTCGGTTACCTCCACGGGCCTACGTGAGGGCAACACAAAATGGCGTCACGAACAACTCGAACAAAATGGAGTCTGGTTCGAGAATCACAGAACCTCAGATTATAATGCACTTCAGAGTATATGGTATGGCTATATCATAGAACAGCTATAAGGAGATGGTTCCGAAAGCTGCAGAGGGGCTCAACTCATGCTAGGGCACCCTCTCACATAAAACCAAGCACTCTGCCTCCAGGATTGTTGAGGCATACCATAGGAGTGACTTATAGGTGTATATGTGTCTATATGTAAAGGTAGATATAGGGATACTATATCTAAGTAAATGGTGATTACACCACCTTACCCAGGCTGTGTGGACAGACCTGTGGTGTCAGTTTGGAAGGCAAACCAGGGGTGGCACAATACATGCTGCAGCCCCTGGTAGGCCTAAGGTGCACATATGCCCTGGGTACCTATGGTACACTATACAGGGGTTCACAAGGGTGACCCAGTAACCAATCTGGTATGTACCTAAAGTACATGGCATCAATTTAGAGAGAGAACAGCTGGGCTGTGGGTCTGATTAGCAGGCCCACAGCCACACTAAAGTCGAAAAACCAGAGAATCACAGCAAAAAGTGGGGGTGACCATAGGAAGCAGACCCTGCTCTCCTACAGCATATAAATACCAGTCATTAAAAAATGATTCACAGAAATACAATTTTGCTAAAATGGGCTAAAATATAATATCGTCCATGGAAAGTCCTTAACCTACTATGCATATCCTCATTGATGTGCTCAGTCCCCCCTTGTCATTCGTAGTTTTAAAGCGGCCTTTAAAAAGTTTGTCACACAGTAAAGGGCAAAACATCAGTTGACATTTTTAAAAACAGCAAAGCTACTCGAGCCTGCCTGAATCTAGCTCTAGGGAAGTGTTGTGTGTGGTCGTTGTTATTTGTCCTGAAGGGCTCAGTGGCAATGCTCTGCCTCGACTTTTATTTTAAGAATCCTGTGGGATCAGATTATTAAGTTATTTACAGATGTGATTATTTTTATAGATTCTTTCCGAGATGAAAATATTTGTTAAGATCCTTCCTGACGCAAAATGCCCAATCTAATATCTTTCTGTAGAAGAACCTTTTTTGCGGGAGGCCAATAAAAACACTATGCAGTATTTCAAAGATTATGCCTTTATTTTGTTAACTTTCTTTTTTCGTTGCTACGTTTCAAGTGAACAAACATTCCATCCTTGGTTAGTCATTTCTCAAGGCTTCTTGTCTGGCTAACACAATATTGCTCCTACTTTTTGATGACAGCCCATGTTGGCATTTTGTTGTTGTTGTGCCTCATAGGCCGTCTCTACACCCCGCTCCCGCCTCCCAGCTGCTCCTCCCTCCCACAGATAGTTGTAGACCGGCCCGTCTACCCCCGCGCTGTGACTCTCCTGACTCGCTCGGAAGAGGTCGCTCCCCACGCTCCCAAGGCTTTGTGGAATCGTAGCGCTTTCAAGCTGACTTGTGGTATCGTAGCGCTTTCAAGCTGACTTCTGATATCGTAGCGCTTTCAAGCTAATTTAGACCACCGCTCGCTCTGCTGCCATTATCTTTAGCGCTATTGCAGTGTGATTGTTAGAGATTTCCTATCACTATATTACCTCTGCATTGCTGCCATTGCCTGTATTGTCATTATAGTGCCCGCATTGCTCTGCTCGCATTGAATTTAAAAGTTATTTCTGCCCGATTGTGCCTTTGCCCATACCTAGGAGTCACCTCAGATTGTGCCCCAGTCTCGCCCTGTTTCGCTTTCTCTTTGTTGATGCCATTTTATTGTTGTTGTGCTCATAGGCCGTCTCTACACCCCGCTCCCGCCTCCCAGCTGCTCCTCCCTCGCCCCCCCCCCACTATCCACTTATGTCAGATGCACTTGCGCGCAGCGGACGCGCCCCATGCGCCCCGAAGGTGCGCCAAAGGTAAGCCCCTCTACGCCTGTCCGCGCCTGGACCGCGCCCAGCACCAGACCCCCCTGCCCCCGCAAAATCCACTCCGCCCGCTTAACATACGACGACGCAACCCTCTCTGCCCTTAACCCCGGACGCACACCACAATGCTTCCAAGCTGCCCCAGGACACACCCATGGACCCTTCACCTGCCACTCCTGCAAGTTCGACTGCATCAGGACCCGCACCAAATCCTCAAACTCCAAACAGAGCTCCGACACTAACCACCTAAAGTGCATTCTGCTCAACACCCGCTCGGTCCACAGACACGCCATTGAACTCTGGAACCTACTCGACACTACATCGCCGGACATCGCCTTCCTTACAGAAACATGGATGAACGCCTCATCAGCGCCCGACATTGCCATAGCCATACCGGACGCCTACAAGATCATCCGAAAAGATCGCACCAACCAAACAGGAGGAGGCATCGCCATCGTCCATAAGAGTACCATCCACATCACGACCAGTTCCGACGATAACCTCGCTACCGCCGAACACCTTCACTTCCAGATCCACACCGACCCCAAAACCACACTCCGAGGCACCCTCATCTACAGACCCCCAGGACCCCGCACACATTTCAGCGAAGACATCACTGACTTCATCAGCCCACACGCCCTCCCCTCCGAGAACTACATACTACTGGGAGACCTCAACTTCCACCTGGAAAAGAAAAACGACAGCAACACCACCACCCTTCTGGACAACCTGGCCAATCTTGGACTCAAACAACTTGTTGACACCCCCACTCACCTAGCCGGACACACGCTCGACCCTATCTTCACCTCCAGCAAGCACATCTCCTTCGATCACACCACAGCTCTCCATTGGACGGAACACAGCTGCGTTCACTTCAACTACAAAAAGACCACGACCCACAACCCCCCACAACCTATTCCTCGAAGAAATTGGAACAAAATCACCACCGACCAGCTCTTCACATCGCTTCACCAAAACCCTCCTGCCAAATCATTGGACTCAAACCAAGCAGCCACCAACCTCACACAATGGATCGCCCACAGCGCCGACGAACTAGCACCCTTGAAAAACCACCTAATCAAGCAAGGGAGCAAAAAAGCCCCCTGGTTCAACGATGACCTTAAGAAATCCAAGAAGTTCTGTCGCACTCTCGAGAAAGCCTGGAGAAAAAACCCAACCACTGACAACCTAGCCACCTTCAAGAACGCCACCCGCAAACACCACCAACTGATCCGATCCACCAAGAAATCAGCATTCAAGGATCGACTCGTCAACAACGCCCAAAACAGCAAGGAACTATTCAACATCGTCAAAGAATTTACCAACCCCACCGCCGGCACCAACGACATCACTCCCTCCCAAGACCTTTGCGACTCTCTATCCTCATTCTTCCACAACAAAATTGCCGAAATACACAACAACTTTGAAAACCAGTCCGAAGACCAGTCCACTCCACCCACCTCTGAACCAAAACCGCACTCTAACAACCTTTGCGCCTGGAACCCAATCACCACCGAAGACACCATTCACCTGATGAACTCCATCAACTCAGGATCGCCAACCGACCCATGTCCCCACCACATTTTCAACAAAGCAGACTCCATCATCGCACCCCATCTCCGCGATGTCATCAACTGCTCCTTCAACTCCGCTACCTTCCCGGAAAGCTGGAAACATGCCGAACTCAGCGCCCTTCTGAAGAAACCCACAGCAGACCCCACTGAACTTAAGAACTACCGCCCCATCTCGCTCCTCCCATTCCCTGCCAAAGTCATCGAGAAAGCCGTTAATAGTCAGCTCGCCGCCTTCCTGGAATCCAACAAATCCCTCGACCCCTCACAGTCCGGCTTCCGAGCTAAACACAGCACCGAGACTGCCCTCATCGCAGCAACAGACAACATCCGAACCCTACTGGACAAAGGAGAAACAGCTGCCCTCATCCTACTTGACCTCTCCGCTGCCTTCGACACAGTCTGTCATAGCACCCTCATACAACGCCTCAGCAACGTCGGAACACAAGGAAAAGCACTGGACTGGATCATCTCGTTCCTCGCCGGAAGAACCCAAAGAGTCCATCTTCCCCCTTTTAGATCAGAAGCCACCGAAGTCATCTGCGGAGTACCACAAGGATCATCACTCAGCCCCACCCTCTTCAACGTATACATGAGCCCCCTCGCTTCCATCGCGCGCCAACACAACCTCAACATCATCTCCTATGCAGACGACACCCAGCTGATCCTCTCCCTCACCAAAGACCCAAACACCGCCAAAACCAACTTACACGAAGGAATGAAAGAAGTAGCTGAGTGGATGAAGAACAGCCGTTTAAAACTAAACTCGGACAAAACGGAAGTCCTCATCTTAGGGTCATCCCCCTCTGCCTGGGACGACTCATGGTGGCCACCGGCCCTGGGAACCGCACCCATACCAACAGACCACGCTCGTAACCTGGGCTTCATCCTGGACTCCTCCCTCTCGATGACCAGACAAGCCGATGCTGTCTCATCATCTTGCTTCAACATCTTACGCATGCTCAAAAAAAATCTTCCGTTGGATCCCCACTGAAACAAGAAAGACGGTCACTCACGCACTGGTCACCAGCCGACTGGATTACGGAAACACCCTTTACGCCGGAACCACAGCCAAACTACAGAAAAAACTCCAACGCATCCAAAACGCCTCAGCCAGACTCATACTGGACATCCCCCGGCAAGCTCACATTTCCGGCCACCTGAAAGACCTCCATTGGCTCCCCGTCAACAAGAGAATAACGTTCCGTCTCCTCACCCACGCACACAAAGCCCTCTACGACCTAGGACCAGAATGCCTCAACACGCGAATGTCCTTCTACACCCCCTCCCGCCAACTACGTTCGTCCAATCAAGCCCTCGCCGCAATTCCGCGCATCCATAGATCCACCATGGGGGGAAGATCCTTCTCCTACTTAGCGGCCAAAATCTGGAATTCTCTCCACACCCACCTCCGCCTTACACAGAACCACCTCTCCTTCAGAAAGCAACTAAAAACATGGATATTCGATAAGTAAAGCACCCCCCCCTCCCTCAAGCGCCTTGAGACCCTCTGGGTGAGTAGTGCGCTATACAAATTTTTGAACTTGCACTTGAACTTGGAATACGTTTCATTTGTGTCGTGTGTTATGTTTGCTTTCATTTTGTGATTCTTAATCAGAGTTCTCAAGTATGGGCTTTGTGGTGGCCATGTTGGAAGAAGACACTGTAACAGGACTACGAAGACCCTTGAGATGCTCGCCGCTGACCATGTTGGAAGAAGACATTCTAACAGCACTGTGAAGACCCCTGAGATGCTCGCCGCTGACCATGTTGGAAGAAGACACTGTAACAGCACTATGAAGACCCCCGAGATGCTCGCCGCTGACCATGTTGGAAGAAGACACTGTAACAGCATTACGAAGACCCCCAAGATACTATAACAGGACTACGAGGACCCCCGAGATGCTCGCCGCTGACCATGTTGGAAGAAGACACTGTAACAGCACTATGAAGACCCCCGAGATGCTCGCCGCTGACCATATTGGAAGAAAACACTGTAACAGCACTACAAAGACCCCCAAGATACTCTAACAGCACTATGAAGACCCCCGAGATGCTCGTCGCTGACCATGTTGGAAGAAGACACTGTAACAGCACTATGAAGACCCCCGAGATGCTCGCCGCTGACCATGTTAGAAGAAGGCACTGTAACAGCACTACGAAGACCCCCAAGATACTCTAACAGGACTACAAGGACCCCCGAGATGCTCGCCGCTGACCATGTTGGAAGAAGACACTGTAACAGCACTACGAAGACCCCCAAGATACTATAACAGGACTACGAGGACCCCTGAGATGCTCGCCGCTGACCATGTTGGAAGAAACACTGTAACAGCACTACGAAGACCCCCAAGATACTCTAACAGGACTACAAGGACACCCGAGATGCTCGCCGCTGACCATGTTGGAAGAAGACACTGTAACAGCACTACGAAGACCCCCAAGATACTCTAACAGGAATACGAGGACTCCCGAGATGCTCACCGCTGACCATGTTGGAAGAAGACACTCTAACAGCACTATGAAGTCCCCTGAGATGCTCGCCACTGACCATGTTGGAAGAAGACACTCTAACAGCACTACGGAGACCCCCGAAATGCTCGCCGCTGACCATGTTGGAGGAAGACACTCTAACAGCACTACGGAGACCCTCGAGATGCTCGCCGCTGACCATGTTGGAACAAGACACTCTAACAGCACTACGGAGACCCCCGAGATGCTCGCCGCTGACCATGTTGGAGGAAGACACTCTAACAGCACTAAGGAGACCCCCGAGATGTTCGCCGCTGACCATGTTGGAAGAAGACACTCTTACAGCACTACAAAGACCCCTGAGATGCTCGCCACTGACCATGTTGGGAGAAGACACTCTAACAGCACTACAAAGACCCCTGAGATGCTCGCCGCTGACCATGTTGGAAGAAGACACTTTAACAGCACTATGAAGACCCCTGAGATGCTCGCGGCTGACCATGTTGGAAGAAGACACTCTAACAGCACTACGAAGACCTCTGAGATGCTCGCCGCTGACCATGTTGGAAGAAGACACTGTAACAGCACTATGAAGAGCCCTGAGATGCTTGCCGCTGACCATGTTAGAAGAAGACACTGTAACAGCACTATGAAGACCCCGAGATGCTCGCCGCTGACCATGTTGAGTATCTTCGTGTCTTGAAGCTCTGGGCACCATTTCTGGTGGAATTTAGTGGGCTTTTCATAACACCTGATGAGAGGTGAATAACAATTCATCCGTCATGATAAGTAGAGGTGGGCAGAACTTGGGAAGTTTCACTCTGTGGAATTCTGCGGAGTTACATGAAAAATTTGCAAGGTTCTGCAGAGTTCCACGAATGGGCAGAAATCGACATGTTGTGCTGCTTGCACTGATTTTTAGCACCGGAAGCTTATTCCGCGCTGCAAAATCAGCACGAACTTCACCATGCGGGGTGCCAGAGGGCGCTGCTTCTTTTCTGCTGCTCGGGTAGAATTTCCTCTCGAGCGGAAGCTTTCTTACTGCGAACGGTCTAGACCGCCCGCTAAGAGTAAATCACGCCATGTGCCCTTCTAGTGCTTGAAAATCATGCTAGGGGGCAGCAATTCGTGCTAGACCGCGCCAACTTACCCTTGACGAGCCGAGCACAAGAAAAAACTCCACATGCGGCGGGCGTCAGAGTTTGGCCGGAAGTGCGCATTACAAGCATAACTCAGAGTGGCCAAAACTCTGCAAACTCCACCGGTGGAGCGGGATTTATCATCCACTCCTAATGATACCTCAAGGGGTGGGCGGAGTCCTAGTGAAGGGCGGTGCCACAAGTAGAAGCAGAATCAATGGAAGATAACCGATGGTCAGGACATATACATGCCTTTTACAAGCTCTACATCCCAAACATTTTCAAAGAAGTCCTGCTCTAGATTACTTAGTCAGGGAGAGGGTACATTTTAACCGCATCCGCGCTAGCGGTTTTCCCGCTGTGCGTGGCGTTTTAAAAAAAAAAAACGCGTTACATGACGAGCTCAGCTCGTCATGAGTTACGCTCAGCTCGTCATGAGCGTACGAGCGTCGTAACTCATGACGAGCTGAGCTCGTCATGAGCGGGGAAGGGGTTAAAGTAGCCTATGAGCTTCGAGCAGCGGCTTCAGAGACGCCTGTCTATCCAGCCCCTCTCAGGGTGTGGCGCGGGTGAGATGGCTCAAGAAGGAAATGCACTTGCTAGAGAAATCAGTTCGTTGCAGAAACCTTTCTGCAAACTACAATTTACAAGCCTGCTGAAAATAATACATCGCCTTGTGCAAACAGTATGCGTTAAAGAAACCTTGCAGCTGCAAGTACTTGCCTACAGCGGCCAAGGCAGGGGTTTGAATCCTTGCAGCTTTGAACTAATGTTCCGTTGTTCTAATGCTGATCACACAGTTCCACTTAAAACCTGAGTAAGTGTCACAAAGAATGCAGCTTGCATTGTGCACCCATTCAGTGGTTTCCGTAGAGCAAATCTTTCTACTTTACAAGCTGGCATGCGGTGTGTCTTTTCCTTCCTGTCATGGGCTGCTGTGTCTAGAGGACACGTGTGTGCTTCCGGTGATGCTCCGTTTGACCTCTGACATCATCTGCTCGTGAGGACGTTATTTCAGGCAAACGAGGTACTGCTTGTGTGTGAAGTGAGGCGTTTGCAGCCATTGTGCGCTGGAGAGGAGAGTGACCCCCCTGGGCCAAGGCAGACTTCATTCCTGGTGCTGAGCTGCCACTGGGGATCGAACTGTGAACCCTGTGCTCCGAAGTCAGCTGCTCTGGCCACTGCACCACACCTCTCCAGAGTCCACTCACTCCAGCCGGGCATAGATGGAACTGGTGTCTGGGGTCGAACCCCATACCTGCTTCTGGTACAAGAAGGGGGTTCAGCATCTGACTGACCGATTCTTGTGCTGCTGTGGCACTGAGTGCTAGTTTTCCACTGTTGACCAGTCCCCGTCTGAGGGTTTCCGCCCTGTCTTAGATGGACTCCATTCGGTTGCTTCATCCTTCTCCCACCCCAGGGGTCCTCCTCTGTCCTTCTCTCAGTCCGAGGCCCAATGTTTCTTCCTGCAGCCCCTGGGTATTGCTTCATCCTGCTCCCACCCCAGGGGTCCTCCTCTGTCCTTCTCCCAGTCCTAGGCCCGGTGTTCCTTCGTGCAGCCCCTGGGTATTGCTTCATCCTGCTCCCACCCCAGGGGTCCTCCTCTGTCCTTCTCCCAGTCCTAGGCCCGGTGTTCCTTCGTGCAGCCCCTGGGTATTGCTTCATCCTTCTCTCACCCCAGGGGCCCTCCTCTGTCCTTCCCCCGGGTCCTAGAGCCAGTGTTCCTTCCTGCAGCGCCTGGGTATTGCTTCATCCTGCTCCCACCCCAGGGGTCCTCCTCTGTCCTTCTCCCAGTCCTAGGCCCGGTGTTCCTTCCTGCAGCCCCTGGGTATTGCTTCATCCTTCTCCCACCCCAGGGGTCCTCCTCTGTCCTTCTCTCGGGTCCTAGAGCCAGTGTTCCTTCCTGCAGCGCCTGGGTATTGCTTCATCCTGCTCCCACCCCAGGGGCCCTCCTCTGTCCTTCCCCCGGGTCCTAGAGCCAGTGTTCCTTCCTGCAGCGCCTGGGTATTGCTTCATCCTTCTCTCACCCCAGGGGTCCTCCTCTGTCCTTCTCCCAGTCCTAGGCCCGGTGTTCCTTCGTGCAGCCCCTGGGTATTGCTTCATCCTTCTCCCACCCCACGGGCCCTCCTCTGTCCTACTCTCGGGTCCTAGAGCCAGTGATCCTTCCTGCAGCCCCTGGGTATTGCTTCATCCTTCTCCCACCCCAGGGGCCCTCCTCTGTCCTTCTCTGGGGTCCTAGACCCAGTGTTCCTTCCTGCAGCGCCTGGGTATTGCTTCATCCTTCTCTCACCCCAGGGGTCCTCCTCTGTCCTTCTCTCAGTCCTAGGCCCGGTGTTCCTTTGTGCAGCCCCTGGGTATTGCTTCATCCTTCTCCCACCCCAGGGGTCCTCCTCTGTCCTTCTCCCAGTCCTAGGCCCGGTGTTCCTTCGTGCAGCCCCTGGGTATTGCTTCATCCTTCTCCCACCCCAGGGGCCCTCCTCTGTCCTTCCCCCGGGTCCTAGAGCCAGTGTTCTTTCCTGCAGCCCCTGGGTATTGCTTCATCCTTCTGTGGTATATAAATAAATAATACCGGATCTAGGTTTGTCTAGGAATAACAATAACAGATAGCTCAATAAATAAGAGTCAAGATTCGAGGTAGTAGGAGTTTTGCAGGTTTAATACAGCATAAAGGACAGGAACAGGACAACCTACACAGGAATAGGATGACAAGGCCGGGCAGCTGCCCGGGACAGGATCTGGAATGAGCTGGAATGAGCGCGCTCTGGGAAAAGGGATCGGCGAAAGGGAATAAGGAAGGAAGGAATACTTTTTAATAACAATACACAAGCATATATATGAAAACAGTTGCATTACAGTACATAGGATAGGCGGAGCAGTGGGTGTGGTCAATAGCAGTCGCGAAAGATAAGAGTAAAAATGGGTGTAACAGAGGCGTATACATAGACATGTGATGTAAACGTAACAGAATATGTCATAAATGGGGTGGAGACATGGAGGGGGCTACCTAAGGAGCCGGGACCTCTAACTTGATGGTGCGCGCAAACTGGCAATGACGTGTTACTAGGAGAAGCTGGGGGCTATGACTTCTGCGCTAGAAGGAAAGACTAAAGTCTGGAGAGTCAGGGCGACATGTACCTAAGCAGTATCTGGTATCTGATGTTTAGAGAACATGTTGATAGAATCCAAAAGTTATCGGGGTAAAGGCTAACAGACTCTAAGACTGGAGCATGCATTATTCTACATGTAGTGCGTGATGAGGAATATTAAATGACCATTAATACAGTATTTTCTCTTACATGGAGACGTAAAGGCTAGACAATGACGGAAACTATTGATGCAGTTCAGTAGCTTTAGGAATGCAGAGAAGGAGGACTGGACTGATAACTGGAATCATAACATATTCTTGGCAGACTCAGAGGCAGAGCCAGGCTGAGCCGGGCACTGTGAGGCAGGAAGTAAGTGAAGGGTCAGGAACACAGGTGGGGGCTGTATCGCTCCTCAGCGAGGGCTCAGGAGACAGGATCTGAAATCTGGTGTCCGGGCCCTTTTGAGGCCTAGGAACGGGGACTTTACAATGAAATAACGTGCACACTGAGAAACGTGGCAACGTGACTTTACATAGGCCGAATATTCGTAGTATTCACGAGAACGGGAAACTGGCATACTAGAAATGGACACAACTGTAATTGCGTCTTTAATCGGACATGGGGAATACATATGCATATTAATCATGCACACATAACATATGATGGAGGACGCGTAGGGACACAGAACATGGCAAAATTTACTTTTCCACATTCCCTCCTTGTCACTACGTTTCCATCAGGAAACATCAATATTCATGATACCATCTATCATTTCATATAGTATCATTTGCTCGTCTCGAATTTTCTTGGAACGGGATTTAGAACGGGACTTGGGACTAGGAATACAAGAGGTAGCACAAATGCCGCAAATCGCAGGGCCACATTGTATACAGAGGCAGCAGCTGAATATGATCGCTACTGCAATACCTAGAAATGACAAGATTTTCCATCCCCAGGCGGAAATTATATTCCAGAACCAACCGGACCATGTCCAGGTGCCTGGATCTTGGTGTAACAGATGGGCAATTTTATGGAGTCTGGTTATAGCTGAATAAACAGACGGCGCGTTATTTGGAATGAAAATGCAGCAACTAGATCCGATGACTCTACAAGCCCCGCCCCTATCGGCCAGTATGACGTCAAGGACGAGACGATTCTGTAAAACGACAAATCTCATAGCAGATTGCTCTTCGGTTAAGTTACCTAGAGCAGAGGCAGTCTCATTAACCACTGCTTCAAGAGTTCTGGTTAACCTACGGATTAGCTTACTATTCTGGATAGGTCCTATAAAGAAGAAGAAACCTCTATTGAAATCTGTATATTGCTCTAGAGCAGTTTCAGTATAATCGACAATGGGGGACTCCCTTCTATGTCTAATGTGTACTAGATGTGTGTTTCTGTGATAATCAGATGGGGCTAGGAAAACAGGTGGCAGTAGGAAGGCAATGTAACAGGTTCCCTCCCAATCGAGGGGCAGACGAACATATGCGGTTTTGACCACAAATAAAATAAGAATGACGTGAAGCCTTAAAAATAGATTTCCTACTGTCACTATACTTGACAATAGTAGTACAATCACTATGTCCTACATGTACGGAACCATAACTTCTAACACATAATTCGCCTTTGACTGGTAGTACTGAAATAGCAGGTAAGTCTGGAGTAGAATCAGACTGAACATTCAGGACCATAAAATTCGAGGAATAATTACCTAAATTGTAAACTTCGTTTTCGAGATCTAACCCTGTTCTGTGGGGAAGACCTTGCTTGTCTGGGAAATATGTACTGTTAAGAAAAGACATATCTGTTGAGGATGACGTTAACGTGGACCATGCTCCACACGAACCATTATGTGAAAATGGATAAGGAAAGAGTGGCAGAACTCCCTTCGGTGTCTGGAAAGGGGGGAGTCGACCACACACCCAACAATTAGTGGCATTGCTGGTCTGGTGCGAATAATGTAACATACGGATAAAAGAATTATTACGCATAGCGAGGCGGTAAGAGAGTTCATGAGGAGGCAGATCACTAAACGTGTGCTCTACTGTAACATTAGAAGACTTATTTACATGTGAAACTGGAGAATACAAATAGAATGCATAACTGGTGCAGGAAATCATAATGCTGAGAAACAATATAAAACTTAGAAAAACGATACATCGGATTGAGTTTTGACTAACTCTCTCACTATGGGGGTCTATTTTATACATGTCAGAAACCGGTCTAACCGTTTCACCTAGGGGAGGACTTAGACAATCAAACTGGCTGACTTATTTTACTAGACCTTAACTTGAGCTTATACTCCTGTTGCGGAGTTTTCTCTAACGGGGGGGATGCGGTATCATTGTCTTTTGCGGGACAGTCCTTAAGAAAAATACTTTGGCAGTTCTTAGAATCCTCGGAAATGTTCTTTAAAACGGGTTTCAGTCCATAAAACTTCTTTACATGCGATAGATGCACCCAGCCTTTGCGTCTCTCCAATTTCACGGCTGTACGGGTGGTGAGGAGGACCTGTCGGGGCTCCTTCCAGCGAGGCTCCAGCGGACTTGAACGATCGAAATTACGGACAAGAACCATAGATCCGGGAACGATTTCATGCGGTGCCACCTCGGTATTGTCTGGAAATGCGGCGGCAACCTGTGAACGACAAGAGTTGAGGGCAGACATCAAGGAAGCTAGGTAATCTGTCAGCATATTACTTGAAACATCGGTAATACTTCGGGGTCTAGGTGTACCCCACATGTTAGGGGGCCGGCCGAATACGACCTCATACGGGGACAGACCTGATCTGGAATGTGCGACCATGCGCATATAAATAAAGCGACTGGCAGAGCTATTAACCAGTCCACACCATTCTCTTGACATACTTTTGCAATTCGAATTTTCAGGGTCTGATTATGTCTCTCTACGAGACCGGCTGCTTCAGGATGGCGTACACAATGGAACTTCCACTGGTACCCTAACAAGAGGGAAACATGTTTCATCAACTCGGATGAGAATGGCTGGCCGTTGTCTGAATATACGACTCTAGGGAGTCCATAACGGGGGAAGAACTCACGAACCAACTGCTTGGCAGTGGTCGCAGCTGTGTAATCTGGAACTGGATATGCTTCTGTCCACCTGGACAAAGCGCATACAACTACGAGGACATACTTGAAACCTCGACATCGCTCCATCTGAATATAATCCATTTGGAGGACTTCAAAAGGGTGGTCAGGGGGCTGGAATCCACCTTGTTCCACCGGGACACTTTTACCTGGATTAAACTGGCAACATATCATACAGGTACGGACTTTCTGCTTGGCTGCAGCTCGTAAATGCTTGTTGAACCAAATATTCTGGATACTGTCTAACATAGCTTTTTCTCCTAAATGTGCTGGACTATGTGCGGTATTAACAATGACTTGAACCATGGAGTCGGGGAGAAACCATGTGGCTCTACCCTTCGTCACCCATCCCTGATCTGTCTGGACCCCTCCTTGTTCGGACCATTTCTTGATTTCATCGGGAGTAGCATGTAACTGGATATCTATGACATCTTGAGTAGGGTCCTTAACTGTCATACATGTAGTCGGATCTGGAGTATGTGTCTGTGTCGGATTAACTGGAATGTCTGAAGTCTGAGCTGTAAGCTTGGCTGTGCGATCTGCTAGATCATTACCTTGAGAAATGATGTCAGTAACTTTCGTATGTGCTTTGCATTTCATGATAGCAATAGATGTCGGTAAGTGTATAGCATCTAACAGAGCTTGAATAAGGAGACCATGCTGAATCTTGGTTCCATGAGAAGTCATGAAACCTCTCTCCTGCCAGAGCACTCCAAAGTCGTGTACGACTCCAAATGCGTAACGTGAATCTGTGTAAACATTAACATTCAAGTCTTTAGCGTGTATGCAGGCTTGTGTCAGAGCAACTAGCTCTGCTGCTTGAGCGGACAGAATGTCAATGCGGTGTGTTTCAATAACTTCAGTGTCAGTAGTCACTGCATACGCGGCTACTAGTTCTCCTGTACTTGTTCTCATACATGAACCATCCACATAAAGTGTCAGGTCGGGATCTAGTAGTGGAATATCTGTCAGATCTTGTCTTGGCTTCGTAGTAATATTGACTACTTCCACACAGTCGTGTGTGGCAGGATTTGAAGTAACTGACGGTAACAATGTAGCAGGATTTAAAACATTGCAGCGTCTGATTTCTATGTGTGGCTGGAACAGTGTCAATTCATAACCTGTTAAACGTGCAATTGTCAAGTGCTGAGTTTGTGTTCGGTTTAAAAGAACTTCCACGGAGTGTGGAACTTGTACTGTCAGGGAGTGTCCTAACACTATGGAATCACTTTGTCTGATAGCTAGTGCTGTGGCTGCAACTGACTTGAGGCACGCAGGCAGAGCCTGGGCTACAGGATCTAATGTGCTCGAAAAATAAGCACAGGGCTTGTATTGTCCTGCTTGATCTTGTGTAAGAACAGATAATGCTGTACCTTCGCGTTCTGTGACGAAAAGTGTGAAAGGCTTACTGTAGTTCGGTGTAGCTAGGACCGGAGCTTGACATAAAGCTTTCTTTAACTCATTGAAACTAAGTGTATGTTCAGACGTCCAAGGGAGGACAGTCGATACGGCTGCCTCCTGGGTCATTAACTGTATCAGTGGCTTAGCTAGAAATGCATACTGAGGAATCCATTGTCTGCAATAAGAAGTAAGGCCGATAAAAGCACGTACCTCCTTCTGGGTCTTGGGCTGAGGAAGACTCGCTATTAACTGGATACGGTCAGGTGTCAACTGCCTACCCCTCTTGGACAGTAAGTGGCCTAAATAGATCACTTGCTGGACACAGAATTGAAGCTTCGAAGGGGACACCTTGTGCCCCATCTCGGCAAGGAAATACAAGACTGTAAGTGATGCTCGCTCGCAAGCATGTTCAGAACGGGCTGTGATCAGTAGATCATCGACATACTGGAGCAGGGCAGTGTCAGTTGGCATGTGAATATTGTCTAGTTGTCTTTTAAGTGCTTGACTGTAAATACTAGGACTTTCTGTGAAACCTTGAGGAGCTCGTGTGAACATATAGCTCCTTCCATTTAAACAAAATCCGAAAAGAAACTGGCTGTCTGGATGAATGGGGACACTGAAAAACGCGTTCTTGAGGTCTATGACTGTAAAAAATGTGGCTTCGGAATCAATGGCTGTCAATAGGGAAGAAATATCTGGGACAACTGGGTACTGAGGAATAATACATTTATTAAGTTCTCGTAGGTCAATCACTAATCGATATACTGGAGGTGCATTTGGATCAGTACGTTTCATGACTGGAATGATCGGAGAATTACATACATTGGAGTCAGTTTCTACAACTACTCCTTGAGCCATGAGCTCGTCAATAATCTTGGATAAGGCTGCTACAGCCTCTGGTGGCAATCTGTACTGTCTGATTCGTGGCAGGACTACACCTGGTTTGAGAGTCACACGATGGGGTGTGATTTGCATATAACCTACAGCAGTTGGACCTTGCGCCCATAGATGCTGCGGAACAGTAGACAATCTTGGATCAAAATCTCGTAATACATAGTGACCCTTAAAGTCACGAAGAAACAATCGGATTCCCTCTGGGGAACAGCAAATGACTGCACCTAACTCTTTCAGTGTTTTAATACCTAACAGATTCTCTGGACAGGACTTCGTAAGTAACAGATCAGTAGTGCGGGACAATGGACCTACTTCTAGGGTAACTGGCTTTGATATTTCATTTACAATAGGTTTTCCTGAAAATCCAAGGGAAACATTTCTAGAGCCTGAGAGCGGAGCCCCTGGAACTTCGGCGTGGCTGATGGTGGTCCTACTTGCCCCTGTATCAATCAGAAACTTTCTGTCTTTCCCTAATACTTGACTATGAACATAGGGACCTTCTTGATCTACAGGTATCTCGATGAGAGGCAAGCCTACCTCCCTCTCTAGGCTGTTTCATGAATATGGCTGATACTCTGGATACTCTGACTGAGCATACTGGTACATTTGCTGTGTAACATGCTGTGTTGCAGCGATGGGCTGCGGTGCGGTAACGGTCTGGTGTGCATTCTGTGGCTGAGGAGTCTGTGTAACTTGTTCTTGTCTAGGCGGTCGTGGTCTTTCTTTAGTCTTACCGGTAGCTATGTTGTGTTTCAGAACTGCACACTCGTTTATAAAATGACCTGGCTGTTTACAATAATTGCAATTCCCTTTAACGGGAGCTGCAGGATGACTGGCTTGATTCGGACCCCTCTTCTGACTGTCTTGAGGAACAGATTGTGCAACTAGTACTTTCATTTTCGTGTCTTTCATACGCTTTCTCTCGTGTTCTTGCTCTTCTCTGATTCTATTCTGGTGGTACTGGAGCATCTGTAACATTTGGGACGGAGTATTAGCTTGCCAGGTACTTTCGACTTTCAAAACTCGGTTTTTAATTTGTGGACTTGAATTCTCTACTAATTTAGTAACAAAAAGGTGAGGGTATGACTCACTACTTGTCTTGAGGCCACTGTTGATGGTAAAACATTTCTCAAATCTAGAATAAAAATCACTAATATCTTCGTCTTGTTTCTGTTTACAGGCTGAGATTGCATCCCAGTCTTCTTTTCTAGTTGTCAATAATCTAGGCAAAACTTGAATCAATAATTCTGGTAATTCTTTACATTTATCTCCAAGACCGGTACCTGGTACTCGTGCCTTGTCTTCAGCTTCTAGGACTGCCCAATCGATCTTTTTCTCTCCCACCTCCCAATCTTTTTCCTTGAGTTTCTCATATACCCCTGCGGGCAATAGGACCTTTAACATTTTAATAACGTCTGGATACGTATATTCTCCCATACGGAGCATGTCTTTTAATTCTCGGTGGAACCCTGCTGGGTCTTTATCATGACAGGGAATTAACTTCTTCATCTCTAAGAGTTCCATCTTTGTGATCGGGGTGTAAACAAACACTCGTTGCATTTCACCACCATCTGTCTTAACTGAATGTACTTCTCGTAACGGATTCTGTCTGTCTATGTAAAAGGGTTTACTTTCTGGGGGTGAGACATGAACAAAATGCGGGTTCAAGAACGTTCTATATTTGTGCCGCTGTTCTAGAATGACACTAATTAAATCGGTACCTAAACCTTTCCATTTATACTGTAGTAACTCGTTCAGGACATCGTGTAACGGACCTGGATCAGAATGTTGACCCTCATACAATGTAACGAGGTGCTGGATCATATACATACCCGCCAGTCGTTACTCGGCTGGGGGCAATTTCAGAAACATTTGTGCCACGATTTCGTCTGGAAAAGTGGTAGAATCGGTAATCCATCGGACTGCTGATCGGACTAGTTCTTGTTCATGCATGGTACTTAACTCGTTATAACCGATTCGTGATTTCAGAATGTGATCGGTAGCTTGAAATACTTGTTCTAGAGAACCTTGTTCTGGTGCTGGATGATGAAAAACTGGCTTGTGTTCTAGGCGTAAATGGCGATCTGGAAATCTAGATTTTCCTACATACGCTATTCTGGCGGGATTCTCGTCCTCTACCTCTTCAGTATCAGAGTTACTTTCTTTCTCGCTTACTTGTGCTGCCTTACGTTGATCATGTAACCTTATTATTTCCTTACGAATTCTCTTGTACATACTCTCTATACTATTGATAGTCGTGTGCTTACCCTCGGTTATATTATCACTCCACCTTGTCAGGACTTTCATTTCGGCTCGATCTTTGGTCGGATAATCTTGTTCTCGTATTAAACAATTAATCAGAAACTTTAATATCATGAGCTGAATTTCAACTTTCCTTTGAGACATGACGTCACTAATACTTTCTGGATCATTCCCTGTACGGATGAAACGATATATTTTGTCTAGATCTTCTTTCATATCTGGTAGGGTGACTAGATACTCGGTCACCTTTCTTACGCGTAATGAATATAAAACCATATTATCCTCGCCTGGGACTGGATCATAGCCACATTCGGTAAGGGCTTTTCTTATTTCTGCAACAGACTGATATCTGGGCGTGCGCTGTGACGCTTGTGCATGTAATTCGACTAACGTTAAACGCTTGTGCGGCGGTGGGGTTTGAGGAGGACCTCCTCCTGCGGCCCCTAAACTAGAATCGTCGACTGATACTCTTCGTGCTGGCAGAGTGGGAAATTGAAATGCAGGCTGGACTTGTATGGCGGGCTGGACCGGGGGTACCGTGGCAGGTACTCCGGTGTCTGGAGGAGCAGGATTTACATTATTTACAGGAGCTGGCGGAACAGGATTTGCATATTCCGGGACTGTGTCGTCCAAATAGGACGAAATGAAAATATCAGCTGTGGTCGGTTTGTGACGTAGCTTAGTCGGAACTAGTGGTAGCGGAAAATTACTGGATGCCTCCGGGGTTGCTTTTGGCAAGCCCTCGGCAAGAAGAGGATACATACCCTTAATGAGGGCATGCCTCTGTCTGTCTGACTGTTCGGTTTTGACTCGTTCACCTATCTCGATTAATTCCTTTTCTTGTAATCGTTCTAAGGATTCTCTACTTAATTCAGACTTCCTGATTTCTTTTTCGGTTCTCTTATGAGATTCTTTGCGCCATAACTCGATGGCATCTTTCTGTGACTGTCTGGCTTTCTTTTTCCATAATGCTTCTTCTACTCGCATGATGCACTCGGCATCCCATGTACCCGATACGGGCCATCTATACTTTTCTTCTAACTGTTTGGTATACTCTACCCATAAATCTAGATATAATATGGCACTTATGCCATGCTTCTGATACATAAAATGACCTGGACTGTCCCTAGGCGGGACAGGAACTGCTGCTTCTAGCAGACCTTTTCTGGTTTTTAACTGACGCAGTCTTGAAAAGAGTGGCATGACTGAACTATAATCTGGACACAATACAATATACCATAAACACAATAATTACTTCGCACTCATTCCACGACATTAAAATACATGAATAACATTTAGAATAACAGTTCGAACAGAATACTACCTGGAATACTGAAAACAGAATACATGAATTTTCTCGAGAACAGAACTGACTGGAACAGAAACTAGATGTACTGCTAAAACAGTACGAAACTTACCGGTTCTCATAAAGAGACACATCAGGACCCGCATCCACCGAAGTGGACACTTCGTTTGTGGGCCTGTGTACCACCAACCCACGGACCAGAGTCAATTAGATTGACCCTGTCTAGATACTACCCCAGCAATGGTACTCACCGGGCAGCAAGAACGGAAGGCCTCGGACTGGACTGGACTGCTTCGACGCCGGACGGACGAACTTCGGACTTCTGTTACGGGTGGGCCTCCGGATACCTCGGACCTTGGACTCTCGGCTTGGGCTCTGGTCGGGACTCGCCGCGTTCCTCCACCGCCTCGTCTGGATGCTGGACCGCCACCTCCATCTCCTCCGTGGGCCTGAGGGATACTTGAAGCAGAAATATCTGCACGTGCACGGTATGGTTCCGTCACGGCTGCAGAGGGTCAGGGGGCCGGCGTGGCTTCACCGGCGCGTGGGGAAAGGGCAAGTCCCTATTCGGGCGCCATTATGTGGTATATAAATAAATAATACCGGATCTAGGTTTGTCTAGGAATAACAATAACAGATAGCTCAATAAATAAGAGTCAAGATTCGAGGTAGTAGGAGTTTTGCAGGTTTAATACAGCATAAAGGACAGGAACAGGACAACCTACACAGGAATAGGATGACAAGGCCGGGCAGCTGCCCGGGACAGGATCTGGAATGAGCTGGAATGAGCGCGCTCTGGGAAAAGGGATCGGCGAAAGGGAATAAGGAAGGAAGGAATACTTTTTAATAACAATACACAAGCATATATATGAAAACAGTTGCATTACAGTACATAGGATAGGCGGAGCAGTGGGTGTGGTCAATAGCAGTCGCGAAAGATAAGAGTAAAAATGGGTGTAACAGAGGCGTATACATAGACATGTGATGTAAACGTAACAGAATATGTCATAAATGGGGTGGAGACATGGAGGGGGCTACCTAAGGAGCCGGGACCTCTAACTTGATGGTGCGCGCAAACTGGCAATGACGTGTTACTAGGAGAAGCTGGGGGCTACGAACTCTGTGCTAGGAGCAGAGACTGAAGTCTGGAGAGTCAGGGCGACATGTACCTAAGCAGTATCTGGTATCTGATGTTTAGAGAACATGTTGATAGAATCCAAAAGTTATCGGGGTAAAGGCTAACAGACTCTAAGACTGGAGCATGCATTATTCTACATGTAGTGCGTGATGAGGAATATTAAATGACCATTAATACAGTATTTTCTCTTACATGGAGACGTAAAGGCTAGACAATGACGGAAACTATTGATGCAGTTCAGTAGCTTTAGGAATGCAGAGAAGGAGGACTGGACTGATAACTGGAATCATAACATATTCTTGGCAGACTCAGAGGCAGAGCCAGGCTGAGCCGGGCACTGTGAGGCAGGAAGTAAGTGAAGGGTCAGGAACACAGGTGGGGGCTGTATCGCTCCTCAGCGAGGGCTCAGGAGACAGGATCTGAAATCTGGTGTCCGGGCCCTTTTGAGGCCTAGGAACGGGGACTTTACAATGAAATAACGTGCACACTGAGAAACGTGGCAACGTGACTTTACATAGGCCGAATATTCGTAGTATTCACGAGAACGGGAAACTGGCATACTAGAAATGGACACAACTGTAATTGCGTCTTTAATCGGACATGGGGAATACATATGCATATTAATCATGCACACATAACATATGATGGAGGACGCGTAGGGACACAGAACATGGCAAAATTTACTTTTCCACACTTCTCCCACCCCAGGGGCCCTCCTCTGTCCTTCTCTGGGGTCCTAGACCCAGTGTTCCTTCCTGCAGCCCCTGGGTATTGCTTCATTCTGCTCCCACCCCAGGGGCCCTCCTCTGTCCTTCTCTCGGGTCCTAGACCTAGTCTTCTTTCCTGCAGCCCCAGGGGTAGTGAGGTGGTCTGCAGACCCATGGTTGCCCAGTGTCGCCACAGACCATGGTGTAAGACCACCTCCTTTACTCACCCTCTGGATAGAACACAAGGTGGCGGCTGCTCTTTGTTTAACGTGGTGAGCCGGATGCTGCCTGGACATGTGGAAATTCTGGTTGTGTTGAGTTTTTCTGGAAGGGATGCCTTATGCACTTTCTGGGACACTGATTTTGTAGGTACCAACTGTCAATGGTTCTTCTTTTCCCTCCCTGCAGCGATAGAGTTTAGGAACCAGCAGGAAACACGCTGTGGAACCACATACCTATTGTCCCACACACACACCACCACCAAGGGATGTGTTGTTTCCTTCTCTGGTGCTCCCTCTTCCATGATCCTTTGCGGACCCGGAAGCATTCACGTCGCGGACGCGGCTGGAAACAAACGAGATAGAATCAGACACCCGCCTCGTCTGCGCCAAAAAAAACCAGACGAAGGCACAGAACCCCACGTTCCATGAATCAAGACTCCTCTCCGAGTGATTGTAAACCGGCAAAAATAATATTACAGCACAAACGAGTGGTCCATTGACACAGTCCACCTTTCGATGGGCACAATTGAACCCACTACGGTCTCTTGATAACTGAGAGACTACGGTCCTGATGAGAACTCCATAACCATACGAGTTCGAAACGCGTAGACTGAAAAAGCCAGAAAATTCTAAAGTCATACGAAAATAGAACTAATCATTTTCTTTTTTGTAAAAATTTATATGGCTTTGTTGTAATAATTAGTTGTTCCAACTGAAAATAATTGATATATTTTCTTATCTGTTTGTTTGTTTTGGAATAAATTGTTGTCTGTATTGTATAGTATGGAAGTGGGATGCCTGTTGTTTGAATGATAATAAGTCGCTACATATTGTTGTAAATAGGTTTGTGTTGTACATTAGGTCGTAAAACGAAAAATTTGGTATAATTAATTTTCCCAAAAAAGTCAAAATTGAATAATTGACGCAAGAAAAATAAAATAAAAAGTGACTATTTGCACATAAAACATTGGTTTGAAGTCAGATGTTTTAGCCAAGAAATTTAGGCAAAAAAATGGATAGCAGCCTGCAAGTGTTGACCCCCTACCTCTATTTTTTGTATATATTTGTCACTAGTATTTTCACTGTGTGGTACGATCCTGCTTAGGTCCTGAAGAATTGCCACTAGGCAAGAAACATGTTGACCGATAACTGAGGGTAGTAGTCCAATTCACCCTAATAGTGTTAGGGTCATTGTCTCTCCCCTCCCACACCACCGTTTTTAACCAAGGGAGTCTACTACGAGAATAAATTCGGTATGTAGACTGACTCACCTTTTTTAACCTAACCCCCACGTCACGACCACACTCCACAGGCCCTCTCACACGCATGCACCATATGGCGGGAACAGAAGATCTCCGTTAAAGAGCCCCGGTTTCGGGAGCCCGTCAGACATTGCAGCGCCAGTCTGACGAGGAGCAGAGCCCATATGATGAAGCATGACACCTAGCTTGCTGGGTGTGTGAGGGTTCTAGTTCCAACTAGGGGATTCCCCCCACTCACTAGCACACACACCCCTCTCCGTCACTCTCCCCGGGGAACTTTTGTACATCCCTTTGTGTCGCTAGTCTATAGGACGAGTACACTGGACCCCATAAAATATTGTCCTATCCATATCCCTCCTGCTTGTGAAAAAAGTTTAGCGCGAGAGCTTTCTCGTGGGACTTCCAGGCTACCTACAGTAACCAAACCTTTACTGAGAGGACCATCCCTTGCCCACTGATACAAACTACGTACAGTTGGCTTTCTTTATCACCTTTCCACCACTACTTTTTACCAAGACCAGGACCAGGAGTACCTCACGATGGAGGATGTACCAGGTCTTAGTTTCGATGAAGAAACAATCGAAGAGGCATTGAGATCGGCTCCCTCACTCTTTGGAATGGGCGGAGCCTCTGCCTCCAGTGCTACCACTGAGGATTGGGTGACTCCAACCACCCTTAAAAAAGAATGGCTTAGGATAACTATACATGGGGAAATGATGATGGAATATCTCAGAGCCAAGATAGCCCCACAGGGTCTCATCGTGAATATCATGCCAAGACTATTCCTAGAAGACGGTCAATTTAAGGTGGACTGGTGTCACGTTTCTTGGAAATGTACCAAAGACCTCTTATTTCTGATCGTCAAAACGGCTAAAAGACTGGCTGATGCCCTCCTAGTGAAGATCACAGCCATCGAAGCCACACTTCTGAGCACTATGAAAAAGACTCCTTTCACCACGAAGTTGGCAGAGATCAACCAAGAGATTACTGACAACCGAGAGTATCTCATACAACAAAAGATGGCTAAACTTAAGAAGGACATAGCCAAATTTGACAAAGAAAAAGTATACCCTTACCTCAAAGAGGGATACAGCAATAACAAAAGCGGGTACTCAACTGATGGGAGTACGGATAATGACAGTCGGAGGGGCTCTTCTGGCAGCGACTCCAGTGATAACAACAGACCTAACAACCGTGGTAACCAACCCCACCCAGGTTGGAACCAAGTGCCGAACAATGGTCAAATGTTCCAGGGACCCCCACAGATGCCACCTCCCTGGCAATACCCCTTCTATCCTCAAGGACCTCCTCAATTCTACCCAATTAACCCACCTTTTTTAGGCAGAGGCTGGGGCAGAGGAAGAGGGCGAAAGAGAGGAGGGCGAAAAACTGTCCAGTGGCAAGACCAATCAGCTGCGCAGACAGCGGTAGAAACCAGGAGCACGACCAGGGGCAGGAGAGTCTGATTGTGAATTTGTCTGACAGAGCTTTAAGCAGGCAGGAAACTATAATCCTCGAGAAAGGACTAGGCTTTGTGCCCACTCCTACTCCTGACAACTTCACCGAGATGTGTGAGATAAAGCAACTCTTTAGAAAGGTACGTCTCCGTTCCTTTTTTGCAGACAAACCCGAAAAGGACACAACAGACACTGGTCTACGCAAGCCATCAACCTTCACACCGTCAGACTCGATGGTTCCCCCAGAAATCCTTGCTTTTGAGAAAGCAGTATTGAGGAGTCTAGATAACAAACCCTGCAATTCCTCCTACAGGAATCTGTCCAAAGCAGAGAAACAGGCGGTGGTTGAACTTGGTAATGACACCAGCATAGTGATCAAACAAGCAGATAAAGGTGGTGCCACTGTGATCCAGAATCACGTTGATTACGACACAGAATGCAGACGTCAACTTGCTAACGTCTCCCATTATAGACCACTCAACTCTGACCCCACCAAACGACTCATGACCACTATTACGAGCCTTGTACTTGAGGGCGAGACCAATGAGTGGATCTCAAAAAATGAAGCAGCATTTCTAGTCACTACAGACCCGGTCATCCCTTACTTTTACACCCTCCCCAAAATTCACAAGGGTGTCACTCCAGTACCAGGGAGACCCATTGTCTCCGGCATAGGCTCCCTCCTCGAGCCCTTGTCTAAATTCTGCGACTTCTTTTTGCAACCAGTGGTGAAGAAAATCCCATCTTTCTTACAAGATACTCGGGATGTCCTCCGACTTATTGAATCCCTGGAGGGGAGGGAGGGTGTGGACCTCCTCCTAACGATGGATGTTGAGGCACTCTACACTAACATCCCTCAACAGGCCACTCTGGAGGCAGTGGAGTCCACCCTTCTGTTGGAAGATTGGTCCTCTCCCACCCCGGTTGCATTTATCATGGCAAGTGCATCCTTAGCCCTGACGGAAAACTTTTTTCAATATGGGTCTCAACTCTACCACCAAATCCAGGGGACCTCTATGGGTTCTACCTTTGCTCCAAGCCTGGCATGTATCTACATGGCAACCTTTGAAGAGAGGGTTATCCAGTCTGCACACAATCCTTACCGTGATAACATCACCCTGTGGCGCAGGTATATCGACGATATCCTGGTCTTTTGGAAAGGTGATCGCAGAACCTGTGAGGCATTTTGCAACTGGATCAACCAGCAAAACCAATACCTTAAGTTCACGGAAACAATATCAACCACCACGATCCCTTTCCTAGACTTATGCATCAACCTCAACCCTACCAGCTTGAGCACGACTCTTTTTCGTAAAAGCACTGACAGAAACAGCCTCCTACTATTCCAGAGCCATCACCCACGGGCCCTAAGGGATAACCTGCCCTTTGGCCAATTCCTTCGTATTAGAAGGAACTGCTCGGACACTGTAGATTTCCAAAGGGAGGCCACTCTGCTTCAACACAAACTACAAGACAGAGGATATCCCACCAGACTAGTAAAACAGTCAAGGAAAAGAGCCTTGAATAACCCGAGGTTAAACCTGTTGGAAGAACATCCTAAAGTCCAAGACGAGTTGATAACGTGTGTGACCTCTTTTACTCCCAACTCCACATTCCTCAAAAAAACCATCAATAAACATTGGCCAATAATCAACTCGGGAGGGCTGGAAATTCCAAAACCCAGGTTCGCATTTAAGAGAACTGCTAACCTGAAGGACGCCTTAATACACACTCGTCCGAGACATAACAACAGTGATAACCAGAGGAGATTGTGGGACCTTCCCCCAGTAGTGGGTCATTTCCCATGTGGAGGGTGCGCGGCCTGCCCTCAGACATCTCAATGTAAAGAAGTGAGATTGTCTGACACATTTCAGTGGCAACTACGTAAGCACACTAATTGTAATAGCACCAAGTGTGTCTATATGATTGTCTGCCCTTGTGGCAAAAAGTACATAGGAATGACCATGAGGCACGTTAAAGTAAGGATTCTAGAACACAAGAGTAACATCAGGTGCCATAGAACACATACCAGATTGTATGAACATTTTTCCCAAAACAACCACACAGCAGACAGCCTCACTTGGTTGGTGTTAGAAGCCCACCCAGCCATTTCCAGAAAAGCCTTGTTCAGGATTGAACAAAGATGGGTCCACCGTCTCCGATTGGACCAGGTCGGACTTAATGACTCTGTCCCGTGGGTCTCACTAGGAACATGACTCTGTGACCCTACCTCACGCAGTGTCTAGTATGGGTTATGGTACGCTTCACATACTGTTCCTCTGATTTGAGTCTAGACCAATTGACAATTCAACATCTAGTCAGGTAGACTTTCACTAACCTACAGTCCCACTGCCCAGCTCTGTAGACTGAGTCACTATCACCCTCCTCCCCTTCTTGTTGTCACCTTTCCAAGATGGCCACCACAGCCGACAGTCGGCCCCCTAACAAGTCGCATTTTAAACTCTTGCGCAGTCTGGGGTGGGGGCGTCCCCTGTCTCCTGGCTACACAGAAATGTATTAACATTTGACTACCCTGGCGTTTGGACAATTGCAGTTGTTCGACTGCCGAAATAGTGTAAACAGTACAACCATTAGCCCAGTTCCCCTCCTGTTTGCCTCGTAGTTTTATCTCCTTAAGATGGCCGCCAAAGTCGTCAGCCGATCTACCAACAAGTCGCCCTGCATACCACACATGCGCTGTCATGGGTGGGGGCGGCCCTGTAATTGAGAGCGACGCTACTACTGGCAATCTCTATGGCGCTTAAATACTGCCCGCGCATGGAGCTCGTCACCAGCTGCTCCGCGTCATTGCCTAGACGCTGTTCGTGGGGTAGGTGAACCCGTTCGGACTGCTGCCACTGAAGGTGAGGGATTTCCTTAGGTAACCGCCGTGGAACATCGTCGACGGACCGGGTAAGCTCTTCTTGTAACCCCCACTGCATCCCAGGAGTATCTGACTCTCTGGGTGGCCGTCTCCCGCTGCACTATGGTACAGCGCGCCTTGCCATAGGTGTGGGGCGGGCGCGGCCACTTTGCACAGCTGCTTTGTCAGCTCGCAAATTGCTCCTTAAACACAGTGTTTGGGTCACAGCACGGCGACGGCGGGCGCTGGCCCTGTTGTCCGCTCCCGCCCCCTGGTTGTTGGTGTAGTCCTGGCCTGTCATGGCAGCGGGAGACACACCGGACGACTCTAGTGCTCGGGGCGCAGGGGAAGGTACTTTACCTTACCTCGTCGCGTGGGCCATTTGTTTATACCACACCTGTTTGGCAGCACCCCAAACAATATGGTCAGGAGCCTATACACCCCATAAAATACAATTGTCTCCTGATAACTAGGTACTATACCTCCCCTGCCAGTCCCACGGGAGCAGACTGAGAGGTCCACCAGGGATCCGGTTTAGGGTAAGGTTATTCAGTTTACACTCCTCAGACTGCACAGCATTGTTAATTGTTGTTTCTTCAGTTTTATTTCAACCGATGCATGCAATGACTGGTACCATTTGATCACATTGATGGTTTGCCACTATTAGCAACTGTTATGCTCGGGTTTTAACTTGCACGGTTACTGTGGGTGTGTGTGCGCTCACTATGTTTTTGAGGTACCAAATCTATCACTGCAGTTGCTGTGAATTATGTCTATTTTCATATCTTATTTCATTCCTACAGGCATTCACATTGCAGCAGGACTGACTAGCCTGCACCTTGGTATTACTGACGTATACCTGCCTGCAAGTGTTGACCCCCTACCTCTATTTTTTGTATATATTTGTCACTAGTATTTTCACTGTGTGGTACGATCCTGCTTAGGTCCTGAAGAATTGCCACTAGGCAAGAAACATGTTGACCGATAACTGAGGGTAGTAGTCCAATTCACCCTAATAGTGTTAGGGTCATTGTCTCTCCCCTCCCACACCACCGTTTTTAACCAAGGGAGTCTACTACGAGAATAAATTCGGTATGTAGACTGACTCACCTTTTTTAACCTAACCCCCACGTCACGACCACACTCCACAGGCCCTCTCACACGCATGCACCATATGGCGGGAACAGAAGATCTCCGTTAAAGAGCCCCGGTTTCGGGAGCCCGTCAGACATTGCAGCGCCAGTCTGACGAGGAGCAGAGCCCATATGATGAAGCATGACACCTAGCTTGCTGGGTGTGTGAGGGTTCTAGTTCCAACTAGGGGATTCCCCCCACTCACTAGCACACACACCCCTCTCCGTCACTCTCCCCGGGGAACTTTTGTACATCCCTTTGTGTCGCGAGCAGCACGTGCACTCTGTTTTGTTTATTAGTACCCTCTCCCATGAGAGCATTTATTATGCAGCGTCCTCTAAGGGGGCATGTAGTAACCTGTGTTGTATGTTATCCACGTCGCCAATAATCTGTAGTAACTGACTCCAGGTAGACGTGATGTATTTCAGATAGATTTATTGAGCTAGTTACAAGTAGTTGAGTTCTTGTGATGCAGCCCCACCAGGAGCAGCCTGCCTGCTGCTCAGCCCCCACTCCACTCTCACCTCAGCTCACAGGCACCCAAACACTCCACTCAAGACCATCACACCGACATTCCATGCATCACATTCACACTGGCTGAGCAGCGAGGGAGAAAGTAACCAGATACATACAACCCAGGTTACTACATAGTCATTTAGAGAAGTGGTGGATGCCATGTCTGTTGCCCAGTTAGAGATGGCGAAAGGCCAGGCAGCCTGCAGGAGAATCACAGTGGACTCCACCACTGGCAATTTTAGACCAATGGCCCCTCCCTCACTCGGTGGTTGTTGAAAGTCCTGCAGACTGTCTGCTTTATTTGGGGCAGTCGTCCCAGCAGCCAATGGAAAGCCTCGTGGGCCTGAACAGGAAACAAAAGAACTGACTCCCAATCACTGGGAGGAAACCAGCAGCACTTCCGGGTCATTGATTAGTACTTTTTTCTGTTTAAACGTTTTGCTTCAGGAGTTAGTTATTGAAAAACAAAACAAAAAACCTCTGCTGAAAGGACACTCATGGGGGCAGATTTACAATAACTGGCGCATCCCCGCATATCAGCAGGGATGCACCAGTTATTCTGCGTCACGGCTGTGCCACCATGTATCCGCCGCATTTACAATGCGGCGCACCATGGCACACGGATGGGCAGATGCGTGACGCATCTGTGCCGTAAGGCGGCGCATTGCTGGAGTTGCGTCGCAAGCGCGACGCAGCTCCAGCAAGGCTCCGGGGGGCCCTATCCCTAACATGCTGCGTCAATCCTTACGCCTGCTTCAAGCAGGCGCAGGGTTTTGACGCAGCATGGCCGTAAAAGTGAGTGAGTGAAATCTTGTAGATTGCAATCAGCCACTTTCAGGAGGCGTTCCTGCGCCGGAACGCCCCCCCCCTGCGCCGGAACGCCTACATGTGGCGCAGGGCTTTACAACGTGACACATCTCCCAGATGCGTCAAGTTGTAAATACCCCGCAGCATGGCGCTGGCTCTGCGCCGCCGCTGCGCAACGGCGGCGTAAAAGAGGCGCAGGGGGCTTGTAAATCTGCCCCATGGTATCTGCTTGGCAAGGCCTCTGTGCCTTCACTGCAGCCACCACTGAAGCGGCTCTCCGGGTGGTACAGAGACCCCCGCGTGCCTGGCAGGGGCCTCTAAGGATGGTGCGTTGTTCTCCAGCAGGGGGCAGAGATCATGGCCTGTGAGACCCCCTCCAGACTCTAGCTGGGGCTGTAAGTAGCATCTGCTCTGGGCTGGGCTGTCCTCCACCCACCCCGCAGCTGCTGGAAGTCAGTGGATGGAACTGGAGACAGGAGATGCTCTGAGAAGAGAAGGAGAGGGCAAAGGCTAAGGTCACAGGTGAGGCTCAGCAGGGGGGGTGCACAAGATGTTGACTCAAGGAGGCAGGTGACTACTGGGCAGTTCTTAAAGTGCGTCCTTGCAACGGTCAAACAAATCACAGAAGACAACACTTGTTATGGGAAGTTATGATTATCCGCTAAGATCAGCTGTCAATCACGCAATAATATAAAACGTAGGGCCATATGATCAAGAAAGGGCGATACATTTTCGCCGCTTTTATCGGCAGGAAACTGCCGCTAAAGCGGCGATAATGGGCTTGATAATATGTCCTTGTGAATTCCCATAGCAGCCCAGGTTCTGTGTGTTAACCTGGGCTGCTATGGGAATTCACAAGGGCATATTATCAAGCCCATTATCGCCACTTTAGCGGCAGTTCCCTGCCAATAAAAGCAGAGATAATGTATCGCCCTTTCTTGATAATAGGGCCCGTAGAAATTTCTAAAATTTAACACCGCTTACATGCTCCAGGTATGCCTAACTACATAGAATATAGCCCCTAAGAGGCTACTTGTAATCATCTACACAACATCTCGGTTAACGGCACTATATGGGCGGATTTTGCGAATCTGGCGTACGCGAACTTGCGTATTTACGGATTCGCAATCCGCAAAATCCGCGAACTCTCGCAAATTTGCGGGTTTTTGTGTTTTTTTGTGTTCGCAAGGGTTTCTGCCAGTTCGCGAGGTTTGTGTACCAGTTCGCAATTGCGAACTTACTTGTCGGCTCGCAACGGCCGCGACTATGTTGTTTCTACGTCTGGTTCATCATCACAGGTTCACAGCACCCTCTGTTTCACCACTGCCACCCTCTGGTACACCCATGCCACCCTCTGGTACATCACTGCCACCCTCTGGTTGGTTTATCACTGTAGATTATGGGGGTGAAAAAAAGCAAGCACACCTGCCCTGCTTCAACTGCCATGAATTAATTTGGGGTTGATTAATGTGTCACTGATTTTTAAACTTCCAGTCTGGCTGGCACCTGCTTCCTTCCTTATCTGTAATTTGCTTTCTGTTGCAGTGCAATTTTTTTTCACAGGACCTTTATGGCCTACTTGTAGCTATTCTATGAGCCTGCTGTGAGGGTCAGAGCAGGGTCATAGAATAGTTGCAAATAGGCAACTGAACTCTGTAGGGGCCCCTCAGGAAGCACTAGAGTGAATGGTTACTAATGTTAAGATTGAACTTTTGCACCTGCTGAGTGCTTTCAGTTTTGCAAAAATCGTTTTTCTGCAATTTCGTGCGATTTGCGGGGCGCGAATCCGTGCGAGATCGATTTCGGAAGCCGCGAATTCGTGCGAATACACGATTTGTTTTTTTGCGGCGTGTTTGTTCGCGTGATTTTTTGCGTGTTCGCAAGCCACTTGTAGCGCAACGTTTGCGAAGTTACCCTAGCGGTCGTACATGGGCGTGGCCATCTTGTTTGCGTGACGTAATTCCGTTTCCGGGCGCTATGTGTAATCTCGCAAAGTGTGCGGCTCGCTAGTACAATTTTGCGTGTGATCGCGAGGAAAATCTCACGCGAACTTACCCACGCGGTCGTGAACGGGCGGGCCATCTTGTTTCTCATTCATTGCTATGGTTCTGGGCATGCTCTCTGTATCCTCCTCTCTGAATCTCTGCCATCCTTTGCTTGTTTGAAGTTTTTTTAATCTATTTTACTTATTATCTATCCCTCTATTTTTCTAGCTCTATATTTTTGTGTTTTCTGCTACTTTTTGTTAATTTTAAACTACTTTTTTAAACGCTTTTCTTTTCTTCTTCCCTGTTCTATTTCTTCTTTATTATTTTGCTTCCTTTCTGCCCAGACCATGGCAAAGGGAGCCGGGAAGAAGCCCGCGAAGGGGAAGGGTCCCGCACCCCGTGCCCGGCTCCCGTGCGGGCGTTTGAGGGGGGAGACAGTTATAGCTCGGGAGATTTTTAGTGCGGAGGAGGTGGCCGCACTAGTCTTTCACGTCCAGCGCCGCCTCCCCAAGACCATCATGGGAGGCGGCAAGATCGCTACCGGCTACGGGATCCGGGAGCGCCGGAAGCGGTGGGAGAAGGTGTGCCGGGCCATGTTTGAACACTCTGGGGTCCGGCGCACCTATAACCAGGCCACCCGCCGCTGGACGTATCTCATGGACCGGGAACGCGACTTGCTGGACGTGCTCGGCGTAGAGATCCCCGGGCTTGGTGCGTAGTAGTAGCTATTTCTAGCTATTTCATCACTACTCTGTTTTCTCCCGCTCTGTGTGTTATTATATTGCAAATTTTTGTTTTTTACCAAGAGCAATAAACTTGCGCCGGAACGCCCCCTGATGGCGCAGGGCTTTACAACGTGATGCATCTCCCATATGCGTCACGTTGTTAATATACGCCGCACCATGGCACCTCTTTTGTTCTGCCGCTGCGTCACAAAAGTCACGCAACAATGGAGCAAAAGAGCCGCAAGGGGCTTCTAAATCAGCCCCTACAGACTCAAGTCCAGTCCTTCCTTTGTACACATGGCGATAAGAAGAAATAGTGGTGGTGGATTGATAGTTTGAGTATTCACTGATCTGCAATCACAATGGACTTTGTCTGTCACTTCGCGTGCTGCGGACTGCTGCTTGCCAGGCCTAGGCGAACCTTTTTAGTAGTTTGTTTAGTGAGTTACATAAGAACTTTCCAAGTCGACGGTCCGCAAATCAAGCAATACTAATAACGTAGTAGACCACATGAGATCGGTCAATATATCCCGTGGAATAGTTGTCTATTTGCTATTTCGCCAAGATATTTTGTTATTGTTCTTTTGAAATGTTTGATTTGGTTGACAAATATCATCCATGTTTTCTGGTATTTCTTTCTTTCATGTTGTACATCAGCTCCCCCCAGGGGTAAGAGGACAGAGGAGGAGGTGGTTGCTGCTGCTGTAGAAGGCCAGGATCGGCCAGGCGAGGGCAGTGGCTCCAGTAAGTTTTCATTTTAATATAGAGTACCTATTTTTTCCTAGCGTTCCTCATTCGATTTTTTATAAATCGTCTTTGATCTTCTTCTAGACTGTATCTAAATTCTTATCCTGCCTCGACTATGACTCCCTGTGGTATTACTAGATTATTCTCATTAGTCTGTCTGTGTAGCTAACTAAGATTGCACATTTGGCAATTCCATTGGACTCCCATTCTAGTCAGCAATAGCTCTATGCACTGAGCCTTCCCTGGAAAAAGGAAAAATTTTACTTTAGATTAGACAGTCACAAATTATTACATTGTTTTCTGTTTTGTTTTTCACATTTCTTTATTCCTAGACCAAATATTATATAGTAGTGAGTGGTGTATTCTAACATTCTTAAATGTACTTTGTAGTTGGAACATCTGGTGGCGGGGCCAGCGCGGAGGTGGAGGTGGTGGATGAGGACTCGGAGGACATTTCTGGGGAGGAGGCGGTGCAAGTGCCTGACAACACCAATGTGCCTGTGAGGGTTCACACGGTGGTGGCGGGCAGAGGTAAGCTATATATTCCTTACTTATTGAGATTGAAGACTGCAGAGTGTGCTTTCTGCACGGGTGTATCAACCAGGTAGTAGCCTCCTCTAAATGTACTTCGACTTAGCTGTGAAGTTTTTGGCGAGAAGAATCCCAATCAGATCTGAGATGAACTTGATGGATGGGATGAACGAAAAGCAGTATTTTATGTGCATATGTCTGTGGTTACTGCTTTTGTCACAGAGATTCTTTTGTTAGTGTGCACATAAAAAAACGAAAAGCGAAAGAAGGGTGTAAGTAAGTGTGGAAGGACGAGAAATTTAATGATGACTGGCAAAGAAGAATGATATGTGTTTGCTTGGTCCCCAAGGTGGCTGAGAAGAATATGGTATGGTGCATGGCTGGGTGAATGATGAAGCAAGAATGGGTGGAAGGAGAACAGCCTTGGTGGGTGAAACAGAAACTGTATGTGTGCATATACTTTGAATGGATGGATGCCTGGATCATGGTACTATCTGACTCTTAGATAGCATATGTGTATCTAGAGAGAGTAGACGGTCACTGGATGAACTAAGTCAGGGGTCTCCAAACCGGTCCTGGAGGGCCGGATACATGCCAGATTTTTAAAATAACTACATGTATCTCAATGGGGATATCCGAAAAATGTGGCATGGATCCGGCCCACCAGGACCGGTTTGGAGACCCCTGAACTAAGTGTTACTTTGAAGAGCATATAACACCGCACCCGCACGTCCGTTCCAGTGTAGGAAAGGCAAGGAAAAGAAGTTGTAATTTTGTCCAAATACTACCATGAATAGTAGCAGTAGTTTGTATGCAACTGCAAGCACAGCATATATCCGGTTATTACGGTGGACCCTCCCTACCTCTCTTAATAATTTTAGTTTAGTAGTAGTACGTCATTCATGTGTGGGTGTATCACTGTTCACTCAAAAAAGCAAAGCACCTAAAGTCATCCCATATGTAATCAAATACATCCCATGTGAAGTGATAGATAATCAGATTATTTAGTTTCTTCTTTTTCCTTCTCTAGTACTCATTTGCACTGTAGGGTGAAAGTTAAATTAATTAAGCAGTAGCCCTTTTTACAGAGTATTCTCAGTGCCACCTGTAATGGAAAAATATGAGCTTCACCACCTGCATGTACTGGACCGGTACAGTAACGCAAGTCTGTCTCACTCATCATGGTGTGCGTCTGTTTTTCTCGGGTGCAAGTTCACTGTACTGGCATTATGCCGGCTTGCAGAAGATAACGTACCAATTTTCATAAACAAGAGAGAAGAATAAGAATAAGACTGGTGTACTGTCATAGTCGACTGTAATGGAAGTCCATAGTGCTCGTAGAATTTGTTCCTTAAACTCACACTAATGTTAGAGCAAGGATGAAGAAGTGGGAGGTTAGATAGATACTGGCCTCAATAGTTATGTACTGTGCTTTCAATTTGCTACTTGTACTGTGACACAACTTTCTGCTCAATCATTTTGTGTTAATCTTAAGGAGCATTGGTTACAGAGTGACTATGTCTTTCTTTCTTCATATAGTTGCTCCTTCCAAATCCAACAAAACATCAAGGAAGGAGCAGGCTTGAATGGCCCGGCAACGGAGGCTGGATGCCACTGTTGCAGAATATCGGCGGCTGCTGGCCCTAGAGGAGGAGGACACGCAGTCTACTAGTACATCTACTGCGACAGCTGCATCCTCCTCCGGGCCCACACGGGCTGCCAGCCAGCGCAGTGCTCCAGCGGTACGGAGCCGGGCTATCAAAGCCAACCGCCACCGCCGAGCAGCAAAGACATCAGCTGCCCCCCACAGGAGTTGCAAGGCACGCCAGCGCCGCTTATCCCTCAGAGTGTCCTACCTGGAGCAGGAGGTCTTAACCTATAAGAACTTGGTGGAGGGCCTCCGCTTCGACCATGCCACCCTCCGCAAGGAGTATGATGCCCTGGCCGCTACAGTGAACAGCATCCTGCCGTAGTGTCCCTTGCCCCTTTTTTAGAGACTTTTGGGGGGTGGGATTTGGGAGTTGGGTTCTTTTTGGGACTTTTGAAAGACAATCGTTGGGGTTAGGGAGGGTCTTGAGGGAGATTATTTTGTTAGGGCTATACAAATATACTTTTTGAAACTTTATCTGAGCATACCTGTTTTGTACTGCTTTTGAGTGTGGCGGGTGGTGGTTTAACAGTAAGTTTGTTTTCCTGAAACTTAAGTCTGTGTCATTTTCTTCCTTTAAGTGTAAATGGCTAAATGTTTTCAACACTAAGTGCCTCTCACAGAGTAAGTGATCCCCCCTTTCCCACCATGGATTTTCTTCAAATCACTTGCAACAAAAATTACACATTCCCACGAGTGCTCTAAAACCCCAGAACTCAGTTGCAAAAATCAAGAACACCCCGAAACACATGCAATCCTGCTGCTAGGGCTAACCCTAACGAACCCTAAGTTACAAAAAGTGCCAAAAAACCTTTTTCCTCATGGATGTTGTTTAAACCAGTTTTATCCGGTATTAGACCTTCCCAGCAATGGCCCCAGAGCCATCAACCCGGGCGAAAACAAGTAGAAGACCCCCAAACAGCCAAAAAGCAAAAGTACAAAAATGTGGACTTAGTCACTTTTTTGAAAATTTGCAAAATCACTCAGCGCGCGCTCTGCAGCTAGGCCCTAACTCCCCTCTGCCTCCATGGATTTCCTTCAAACCTCTTGCTATCTAAACTATCCATACCCAGTAGTGCTCCCAGACCCCGAAACCCACCCACAAACACCAGGAAGCCCCCCAAACAGGCCCCCGAAAACACTACATTGAGCGAAAAGTCAGAAAATGCAAAACCTTTTTCCTCATGGATGTTGTTTAAACCAGTTTTATCCGGTATTAGACCTTCCCAGCAATGGCCTCAGAGCCGTCAACCCAGACAAAAACAAGTAGAAGACCCCCAAACAGCCAAAAAGCAAAAGTACAGGTGATTAAAGTTTTAATTATATTAACTTGTGCAAAACAAAGAAAGACAGAAACACAAGAATGAAAGTGAATAAGTACGAAAAAGAAAATTTCTGAATTCATTGGCTCATTTTCAGGGCTCGGTGTCAGGGAAGAAGAGTTCGTCCTCATACTCTGCAAATTCAGACAGGAGTAGGTCAGTGTCACCTAACACAGAAGAAATTCTCTCATCTACGTTGCTGTCCGCCTCGTCTTCTTCCGTCGTGCGATCTGGTACTTTGAAATCTGGTGGTATGAGGTGCTCATTCATCTTGATCATTGTCAATATCTCCACATTTTTGGGCGAGAGGCGGGTCCGTTTGCAAGTTACAATGCCACCAGCAGCACTGAAAACACGTTCAGAAGACACGCTTGCGAGTGGGCAAGACAAGTAATGTATAGCCAGGAGGGTGATCTCTGGCCACAATTCTTTTTTCCCATGCCAATACGCCAATGGGTCAGCATTAACATAGACCTCTGTTGAGTCATTCAGATAGTCCTGCACAATCGACTCAAAGTTCTCCACGGTTCCTCCACTTTGCGGACTTTTTGCTCGGACCTTTTGAGAACCATAACCAATCTCAGCTAGCCAATCCTCTTCATCACCCGATATTTCTGTTGTGTCTGGTGCAGATGATGCGGTTGCCAGTGTCTTTAACGGCTGAGAGGTCACTTCTGCCACAGCCACAGGTGCAGAAGTGGAGTCTTTTGACTGGGGATGGCCTGCTGATGCTGATGTACTGCCTTTTCCTTCAATTTGCTTCTGTTCTCTTTCAAACCTGATGGCTGACAAGGCTAGCCAACGTTTGTACTTTGTAACATCTTCATCACTAAAAGGAAATAATGCACAGCCTGCCAGCGCCTTTTTGTAGCGTGGATGCAGAATAGTAGCACAAATGTAATGCTGTTCTGAGTGGATCTTTTGAAGACGTTCATTGCCAAGTAGGCGCTCTAATAATTTCTCCGCCAAAACAAAAGCTTCTTGCTTTTCTTCATATTTTTGAAACTTTGAAGACACCGCCTTCAGTTTGTGCTCCAGCATGCGCAACAATGGGATAGCTTTTCCCAAAGTACAGTCCTCCCTGCTGACTGCACGCGTGAAGACCTCAAAAGGACGAAGCATGTCTGTCAGGCTTTTATCTAGCTCCCATTCTGCCGCATTTAACCTCAGGTCCTCCTTCACAGCTGTACCCAGTGTTAAGAAATACTGATCGAGTACCGTAAACTGCTCATACAGACGCTCAAGCATGTAGAAGGTTGAGTTCCAACGTGTTGGCACCTCCTGGATGAGTGCTTTCACTGGCATTCGACGTTCATGTAGCAGGCGCCTCAGATGCTTCCGGGCCTTAAAAGAATGGCTGAAATGGTTGCACATTTTTCGGCAGGTGACCACTAACTGGCATGCTGGACTGTCTTTATCCAAGAATTTTTTAACAACCAGGTTTATACAGTGCGCCAAACACGGCACTCTGAAATAGTCACCCAGTTCCATGGCCTTAACTACATTGGCGCCATTATCCGTGGAAACATAACCAATGCCGCGTTTTTTTGGAGACAGCCAGTGAAAGACCTTTGTGTTGAACTCATTCAAAATGTTTTGTGCTGTATGACATTTCTCCAAGCCAAACACGGCTAGTGTTGCATGTTTCCGAGCAGCTTTAAAAACTTGGTCCAGGTCAGCACCTGCGTTTAGCTTTGCTTTAACCCCTGAAAAAGAGACCCAGTGTGCAGTGATGCACATGTAATCAGTGCCTGCGCCACTGGTCCACATGTCTGTTGTCAGATGTATAGTGTGAACAGCACTCTTCTGCAAAGCTGCCCAAATCACCTCCAGCACATCTTCATGTAGTGCTGGAACCGCAACTCGGGCAAAATAGTACCGGCTAGGAACCTTCCATTTAGGGCAGAGCGCTGCCACTAATTCTAGAAAACCAACCCCTTCTACAAAAGAAAAAGGGAGAAGACCCAGCGCTAGCATTTTAGCCAGCTTAGTGTTATACAGACACACCATTGGGTGGTTGCGGTCATATGGTGCGTCCGAAAACAACATTGTTTTAATGTTGCCCTGGACCATTTTACGGGATGATGATGATGACTTCTTCGACCCAGTTACGCTCGCTGATGAACTTTTTCGCATTGGTGTCTCACTCTGTCCCACACTCTTAGTGTGGCTCACAGGGGGTGTGCTGACAGGGGTACTGGGTGTAAGTGAAGTGTGTGACACTTCTTCCTCCTCATCATCATCAGATGGAACATCAACGTTTTCTCGACTTGCAATTCGGGCTTCCTTGATCTCCTTTAGGTGCGCCAACCATTGGACAGTGTGCTGTCTCTTAAGATGACCTCTCTGGCCTCCAGTCCCATAGTTGGTACCAAGCTTACCACGACTAACTGCAAGCTTACAAATGCTACAAATGGCTATGTTTTCCCTTTTTGGGCAAACACTAAAGAAGTCCCAAACTGCGGACTTCAAATGTCTGTGGGGGCCGGAGGAGGCGATACTGGTGGTGGTCGTGCTGCTAATGCCAGATGAAGTGGAGGATGTGTATTGCTGAACTTTACTACGTTGTGCACTTTCACCACCACTAATTGAGGTCGAGGTGGATGGAGGTCCCTTCTGGCGAGTAGGAAATATGGAAACGGTAGGTTGTGGTGTACTAGTTAACATCAATGATTGTGGTGTTCCCATTGCCTCCTCGTCGACTTCATCATCACGCTCAGCAGCTTGTCGGGCTAGGGTCAAAATGTCGGTTTGCTGCATGCCTTCTGGGGCTTCAGTGACGTTAGTGATGATGACTGCGTCGTCGTCGTGAGAGTCTTCAGCAGCAGGAGTATACGCCACTTCTTGTTGAGCGTCATCACACTCCTTAACTATGAGACTTTCGACGACCTTCCTTTTACGCTTAGCTACCTTTGTCAGATCATGGTGTGCCTCCTCAACCTCACTCTCAGACGGCAGTGGTGCTGGTTCCCAAGTAAGATCCATATCATCAAAAGGAGGTGGGCTTGAAGAAGATGTAGACACCAACACCCTTGATCTTTTGCTTGCTCGGGATGTGGAAGACAATGAATGATCATCAGGAGGAGTGGCTTCCTCGAATGATACCTCGACTTGATTGTCGATTTCCAGATGTGCCCCTACTACTGGAGGAACAACTATTGTGGCCACTTGTTGTGACCCTCCCTGCACCTCTGCTTGCTCCTCTCCTTGCGCCGCCTCTCCTTCCACATATACTTGGGCTTGTACTTGCACATGTGATTGTTGTTGCGGCTGTGGTTGTTCAACACTCGTCAGATGAGTTACAACAACCTGTGTTGATTGAGGGACATTGCTGCTACTTTCTTGCGATGAGCCAACATCACTGGTCGATGGTGATTGAACAACTATACTGGCGGCCTCTGCAGCACTCAAGGGCTTGGACCTAAGTTGGCGTGGTGGTGGTGGCACTGAGCCCAATGGAGCGGGGGTGCTGCTCCCAGCTTGGTCCCCAGCAGATCCTGCTGCTGCTGCAGGCGTACTTTTTTTTTTATTCCCAAAAAATGTGGCGGGCGGCACACCAGTCTGCTTGGTTACTTGCTTCTTCTGCTCCTTTCTGGCATCTTTCTTGCTAGAGGAGCTACGGGGAACTTTTTTTGGGGCCATCTTCTTCAGATGTCACTCTGAACAGCAGGCCGCAGTTGCACAAGTTGCAGAGTTGTCTGTGGCCACACGTGACGTTGTGCTGCACACACCGCGAGTAATTGCAAACACAACAGTGATGGACAGAATGTGGATCAATGTCACACATTCACCCCAGTCCAAAGATCTGGGCCCAAATCCATCGTTTTTCCACTCCACACCACCCCGGGTTAGACAATGGCGATATGCAAATCAGCACTGACCCTGTGCCCCATGGGAACAGTCCAGTCCAAACTACAAAAGCCATGTCCTTCCCAGAACGGAAACAAGCATCCGAGGACCGGCCTGGTTTCGAGGTAACACCTCTCATCAGCCCGGCTAGCTTGACTCCAGTGGTGTGGAGTGCCTGGGACTCACGTCTGAGCATCCCCAGTACACTTAGAGCGGTAATTGCAAACACAACAGTGATGGACAGAATGTGGATCAATGTCACACATTCACCCCAGTCCAAAGATCTGGGCCCAAATCCATCGTTTTTCCACTCCACACCACCCTGGGTTAGACAATGGCGATATGCAAATCAGCACTGACCCTGTGCCCCATGGGAACAGTCCAGTCCGAACTACAAAAGCCATGTCCTTCCCAGAACGGAAACAAGCATCCGAGGACCGGCCCAGTTTCGAGGTAACACCTCTCATCAGCCCGGCTAGCTTGACTCCAGTGGTGTGGAGTGCCTGGGACTCACGTCTGAGCATCCCCAGTACACTTAGAGCGGTAATTGCAAACACAACAGTGATGGACAGAATGTGGATCAATGTCACACATTCACCCCAGTCCAAAGATCTGGGCCCAAATCCATCGTTTTTCCACTCCACACCACCCCGGGTTAGACAATGGCGATATGCAAATCAGCACTGACCCTGTGCCCCATGGGAACAGTCCAGTCCGAACTACAAAAGCCATGTCCTTCCCAGAACGGAAACAAGCATCCGAGGACCGGCCCGGTTTCGAGGTAACACCTCTCATCAGCCCTGCTAGCTTGACTCCAGTGGTGTGGAGTGCCTGGGACCCACGTCTGAGCATCCCCAGTACACTTAGAGCGGTAATTGCAAACACAACAGTGATGGACAGAATGTGGATCAATGTCACACATTCACCCCAGTCCAAAGATCTGGGCCCAAATCCATCGTTTTTCCACTCCACACCACCCCGGGTTAGACAATGGCGATATGCAAATCAGCACTGACCCTGTGCCCCATGGGAACAGTCCAGTCCGAACTACAAAAGCCATGTCCTTCCCAGAACGGAAACAAGCATCCGAGGACCGGCCCGGTTTCGAGGTAACACCTCTCATGATGGATTTGCGCCCAGATCTTTGGACTGGGGTGAATGTGTGACATTGATCCACATTCTGTCCATCATTGTTGTGTTTGCAATTACCGCTCTAAGTGTACTGGGGATGCTCAGACGTGAGTCCCAGGCACTCCACACCACTGGAATCAAGCTAGCCGGGCTGATGAGAAACACACAAAAATCACCACAATCCAATGCCATCCAGGATGTTTACATTAAAGAGACTGAGACCCCACAGGCAGACTCAGTCCATGCACCACTACCCCTGGGCAAAAGGCCCCACCAGCAGCCCCAAAAAAATCGACAAAAAACACAACATTCAGCACAATCCCAGCCCATCCATGGCCTCAATGGTGTTTAAAATCAAGAAAACACCCCACAGAAAGACTAGGCCCATGCACCACTCACTACCCCTGAACAAAAGGCCCCACCAGCAGCCCACAAAAAACGACAAAAAACACACAAATGTCTGCACAATCCCAGCCCATCCATGGCCTCAATGGTGTTTAAATTCAAGAAGACACCCCACAGAAAGACTATGCCCATGCACCACTCACTACCCCTGGGCATAATGGATGAAAGCTAGGCAAAATGGGTGCAGGCCTCAGACACTGCCTCTCTTCAAAATGGCCCCTTGAACCCCAAGCACATGTTGCCTGTACCAGCACTCAAGATGGCCACCACCACCACCCACATGGCCAGTCCACATCAACAGTACACCCCAAAAAAAACAAAAAACACACAAAAATCACCACAATCCAATGCCATCCAGGATGTTTACATTAAAGAGAGTGAGACCCCACAGGCAGACTCAGTCCATGCACCACTACCCCTGGGCAAAAGGCCCCACCAGCAGCCCCAAAAAAATTGACAAAAACCACAAAATTCTGCACAATCCCAGCCCATCCATGGCCTCAATGGTGTTTAAATTCAAGAAGACACCCCACAGAAAGACTAGGCCCATGCACCACTCACTACCCCTGGGCAAAAGGCCCCACCAGCAGCCCCAAAAAAACGACAAAAAACACACAAAATTCTGCACAATCCCAGCCCATCCATGGCCTCAATGGTGTTTAAATTCAAGAAGACACCCGACAGAAAGACTAGGCCCATGCACCACTCACTACCCCTGGGCATAATGGATGAAAGCTAGGCAAAATGGGTGCAGGCCTCAGACACTGCCTCTCTTCAAAATGGGCCCTTGAACCCCAAGCACATGTTGCCTGTACCAGCACTCAAGATGGCCACCACCACCACCCACATGGCCAGTCCACATCAACAGTACACCCCCCAAAAAAAAGAAAAACACACAAAAATCACCACAATCCAATGCCATCCAGGATGTTTACATTAAAGAGAGTGAGACCCCACAGGCAGACTCAGTCCATGCACCACTACCCCTGGGCAAAAGGCCCCACCAGCAGCCCCAAAAAAATCGACAAAAACCACAACATTCAGCACAATCCCAGCCCATCCATGGCCTCAATGGTGTTTAAAATCAAGAAAACACCCCACAGAAAGACTAGGCCCATGCACCACTCACTACCCCTGAACAAAAGGCCCCACCAGCAGCCCACAAAAAACGACAAAAAACACACAAATGTCTGCACAATCCCAGCCCATCCATGGCCTCAATGGTGTTTAAATTCAAGAAGACACCCCACAGAAAGACTAGGCCCATGCACCACTCACTACCCCTGGGCATAATGGATGAAAGCTAGGCAAAATGGGTGCAGGCCTCAGACACTGCCTCTCTTCAAAATGGGCCCTTGAACCCCAAGCACATGTTGCCTGTACCAGCACTCAAGATGGCCACCGCCCACATGGCCAGTCCACATCAACAGTACACCCCAAAAAAAAACGAAAAACACACAAAAATCACCACAATCCAATGCCATCCAGGATGTTTACATTAAAGAGCGTGAGACCCCACAGGCAGACTCAGTCCATGCACCACTACCCCTGGGCAAAAGGCCCCACCAGCAGCCCCAAAAAAATCGACAAAAACCACAAAATTCAGCACAATCCCAGCCCATCCATGGCCTCAATGGTGTTTAAAATCAAGAAGACACCCCACAGAAAGACTAGGCCCATGCACCACTCACTACCCCTGGGCAAAAGGCCCAACCAGCAGCCCCAAAAAAACGACAAAAAACACAAAATTCGGCACAATCCCAGCCCATCCATGGCCTCAATGGTGTTTAAATTCAAGAAGACACCCCACAGAAAGACTAGGCCCATGCACCACTCACTACCCCTGGGCAAAAGGCCCAACCAGCAGCCCCAAAAAACCGACAAAAAACACAAAATTCTGCACAATCCCAGCCCATCCATAGCCTCAATGGTGTTTAAATTCAAGAAGACACCCCACAGAAAGACTAGGCCCATGCACCACTCACTACCCCTGGGCAAAAGGCCCCACCAGCAGCCCCAAAAAAACGACAAAAAACACACAAAATTCTGCACAATCCCAGCCCATCCATGGCCTCAATGGTGTTTACATTCAAGAAGACACCCCACAGAAAGACTAGGCCCATGCACCACTCACTACCCCTGGGCATAATGGATGAAAGCTAGGCAAAATGGGTGCAGGCCTCAGACACTGCCTCTCTTCAAAATGGGCCCTTGAACCCCAAGCACATGTTGCCTGTACCAGCACTCAAGATGGCCACCGCCCACATGGCCAGTCCACATCAACAGTACACCCCAAAAAAAAACGAAAAACACACAAAAATCACCACAATCCAATGCCATCCAGGATGTTTACATTAAAGAGCGTGAGACCCCACAGGCAGACTCAGTCCATGCACCACTACCCCTGGGCAAAAGGCCCCACCAGCAGCCCCAAAAAAATCGACAAAAACCACAAAATTCAGCACAATCCCAGCCCATCCATGGCCTCAATGGTGTTTAAAATCAAGAAGACACCCCACAGAAAGACTAGGCCCATGCACCACTCACTACCCCTGGGCAAAAGGCCCAACCAGCAGCCCCAAAAAAACGACAAAAAACACAAAATTCGGCACAATCCCAGCCCATCCATGGCCTCAATGGTGTTTAAATTCAAGAAGACACCCCACAGAAAGACTAGGCCCATGCACCACTCACTACCCCTGGGCAAAAGGCCCAACCAGCAGCCCCAAAAAACCGACAAAAAACACAAAATTCTGCACAATCCCAGCCCATCCATAGCCTCAATGGTGTTTAAATTCAAGAAGACACCCCACAGAAAGACTAGGCCCATGCACCACTCACTACCCCTGGGCAAAAGGCCCCACCAGCAGCCCCAAAAAAACGACAAAAAACACACAAAATTCTGCACAATCCCAGCCCATCCATGGCCTCAATGGTGTTTACATTCAAGAAGACACCCCACAGAAAGACTAGGCCCATGCACCACTCACTACCCCTGGGCATAATGGATGAAAGCTAGGCAAAATGGGTGCAGGCCTCAGACACTGCCTCTCTTCAAAATGGGCCCTTGAACCCCAAGCACATGTTGCCTGTACCAGCACTCAAGATGGCCACCACCACCACCCACATGGCCAGTCCACATCAACAGTACACCCCAAAACAAAACGAAAAACACACAAAAATCACCACAATCCAATGCCATCCAGGATGTTTACATTAAAGAGAGTGAGACCCCACAGGCAGACTCAGTCCATGCACCACTACCCCTGGGCAAAAGGCCCCAACAGCAGCCCCCAAAAATCGACAAAAAACACAAAAATCAGCACAATCCCAGCCCATCCATGGCCTCAATGATGTTTAAATTCAACAAAACAGTTGTATCATGCACCCATAACCAACCCTGGTCCTACTGGATACTGTGGCTACCCACAATATATTTTATTTAATGTTCTGAAAAAGTTCCAAAATTGTAGTTGCAGCAACTGTAATGCCCCAAACAAACTTACTTGTGAAAGTTGATTTCTAATCCAAATGTGATCCAACGAAAGTCTAAAAGGCCTCAAATCCAAATATCCATCAGCACCCACAAAAAGTAATCCTTCCAAGTCAAGGTCCAAATGAAAGTGACCAGCACATGAAGAAAGCACTGGGAGGAGCCTGCTGGACAGGAACAGGAAGCTAGAGACTGTGGGGCACTTCCTTCCTCCCCCCCCCCAAATAATGGACTCCTTGCAAAAAAAAGTGCAGGCAAATGTCAACCTGAGGAGTGATTCTGATAAAAATCATCATTTTCTGAAGGTTTATGCTGTTTGCTGGTGGATTTCTTGTGCAGAATTGCAAAATCTCTATTTCGCGAGTGCGAGATTGTTCCTGCCCGCCGCACCTACATGTTCGCAATTGCGAACTCTCGCGATGCGTGCTGTGCAAGGTGGTGGCAAGCCGCGATTACGTATTCGCGGGCGCCAAACTCCCGCGGGATTCCGCAGCAAGATCCAAAATGGCGCAGCACTCGCAAAATATCGAGAAAAACAACTCGGCAAACGCTGAATGACGGAAAGTGAACGCCGCGCGCCACGCCGCGCGCCGCAATATTGTATCACCAAGCAAAAAAATCCGCCGCGTGCGGATTTGCGGATTTTTGGCAAATTTGCGAGAGTTCGCGGATTGCGAATGTGTCGAAAATCCGCAAAATCCGCGAGCGGAACGGATTTTACGCCCATGCTTATCACATATGGCAACCTCAGTCAGTAGCTGTATGCAGCGACACACCTGGAGATAAGGGCGCCCCTGTGAGCGGAGAGTCCACGGAGATATGTGGAACACCCTGTGTGAGACGCCCGATTAGATGGAGGGACACGCCAAGCGAGCTTGAAGTTGGGGTGCTCACAGCGAAGTGGGGGCAATCCTCACGGAGAGGGACACCCCTCCCCTCGCAGTAAGCCATCTGTGGCGATGGACGTACTGGGGTACAAAGTTTTGCTCAGAAGCCCGCGGCTGGCACTATCGAATACCAAGTCTCACAACCTCCATGGGTGCAATACCTCCAGTACTTGATTTGAGACGGTGATTGCAGGTGGGCCCTTTTTTGGGGACTAGTGCTTACTTTTACTCGAAAAGCGTTGGCCCAAAGTAAGAGTGAGAAAAACAAAAAATGAGGAAAGATGGAAGAAGAGAAACACAGAAGAACCACCACAAAGGGAGGAGGGAGGAGGCAGGAGCCTGCAAGAGTGCGATACATGGACAGGGAATGTCTGGTGGTGGATTAAAGAGGCATGAGGTGGAACAAAGACTACTCAGCCTTAGAATTCAGCACCACACCCTTTGATGGCGCTGGCTGCTGGCACGTGAGCAAAACCTTTGGCCCGGCACTTAATTGTTTCAGAAAATAACCACTGCTGACACCTCTACTAGGAGTGTCCACATCTGTAAGGACTGCCCTCACACTGGGGCGCCCTCCATCACCAAGAACAGCTTACTATAGGGGGTGCAGCCCCACTCTAGAAGGATTTACCTGCACTGTGAGCCCCCGTCTCCAAGGACTAGCACTGGCTTATGGAACACCAGACTTTCTCACAAACCTGTCTTACTCACACCACACCCTCTAACTAACCTGCCTTCCACATGCCACACCACCTCACTAACTCATCTTACACACACCACACCCTCTAACTAACCCGTCTAACTCACACCACACCCTCTCACTAACCTGCCTTCCACATGCCACACCACCTCACTAACTCATCTTACACACACCACACCCTCTCACTAACCCGCCTAACTCACACCACATCCCTTTCACTAACCCATCTTACACGCCCCATTCCATCTCACTAACCCGTCCTACACGCCCCATTCCATCTCACTAACCCGTCTTACACGCCCCATTCCATCTCACTAACCCGTCCTACACGCCCCATTCCATCTCACTAACCCGTCTTACACGCCCCATTCCATCTCACTAACCCGTCTTACACGCCCCATTCCATCTCACTAACCCGTCTTACACACCCCATTCCATTTCACTAACCCATCTTACACGCCAGATTCCATCTCACTAACCCGTCTTACACGCCCCATTCCATCTCACTAACCCGTCTTATACGCCCCATTCCATCTCACTAACCCGTCCTACACGCCCCATTCCATCTAACTAACCCATCTTACACGCCCCATTCCATCTCACTAACCCGTCTTACACGCCCCATTCCATCTCACTAACCCGTCTTACACACCCCATTCCATCTCACTAACCCGTCTTACACGCCCCATTCCATCTCACTAACCCATCTTACACGCCCCATTCCATCTCACTAACCCGTCTTACACGCCCCATTCCATCTCACTAACCCGTCCTACACGCCCCATTCCATCTCACTAACCCGTCTTACACGCCCCATTCCATCTCACTAACCCGTCTTACACGCCCCATTCCATCTCACTAACCCGTCTTACACACCCCATTCCATTTCACTAACCCATCTTACACGCCAGATTCCATCTCACTAACCCGTCTTACACGCCCCATTCCATCTCACTAACCCGTCTTATACGCCCCATTCCATCTCACTAACCCGTCCTACACGCCCCATTCCATCTAACTAACCCATTTTACACGCCCCATTCCATCTCACTAACCCGTCTTACACGCCCCATTCCATCTCACTAACCCGTCTTACACACCCCATTCCATTTCACTAACCCGTCTTACACGCCCCATTCCATCTCACTAACCCGTCTTACACACCCCATTCCATCTCACTAACCCGTCTTACACACCCCATTCCATCTCAATAACCCGTCTTACACGCCCCATTCCATCTCACTAACCCGTCTTACACGCCCCATTCCATCTCACTAACCCGTCTTACACGCCCCATTCCATCTCACTAACCCGTCTTACACGCCCCATTCCATCTCACTAACCCGTCTTACACGCCCCATTCCATCTCACTAACCCGTCTTACACGCCCCATTCCATCTCACTAACCCGTTTTACACGCCCCATTCCATCTCACTAACCCGTCTTACACGCCCCATTCCATTTCACTAACCTGTCTTACACGCCCCATTCCATCTCACTAACCCGTCTTACACACCCCATTCCATCTCACTAACCCGTCTTACACGCCCCATTCCATCTCACTAACCCGTCCTACACGCCCCATTCCATCTCACTAACCCGTCTTACACGCCCCATTCCATCTCACTAACCCGTCTTACAGGCCCCATTCCATCTCACTAACCCGTCTTACACGCCCCATTCCATCTCACTAACCCGTCTTACACGCCCCATTCCATTTCACTAACCCGTCTTACACACCCCATTCCATCTCACTAACCCGTCTTACACGCCCCATTCCATCTCACTAACCCGTCCTACACGCCCCATTCCATCTCACTAACCCATCTTACACACCCCATTCCATCTCACTAACCCGTCTTACACGCCCCATTCCATCTCACTAACCCGTCCTACACGCCCCATTCCATCTCACTAACCCATCTTACACACCCCATTCCATCTCACTAACCCGTCTTACACGCCCCATTCCATCTCACTAACCCGTCCTACACGCCCCATTCCATCTCACTAACCCGTCTTACACACCCCATTCCATCTCACTAACCCGTCTTACACGCCCCATTCCATCTCACTAACCCGTCTTACACACCCCATTCCATTTCACTAACCCGTCTTACACGCCCCATTCCATCTCACTAACCCGTCTTACACACCCCATTCCATCTCACTAACCCGTCTTACACACCCCATTCCATCTCAATAACCCGTCTTACACGCCCCATTCCATCTCACTAACCCGTCTTACACGCCCCATTCCATCTCACTAACCCGTCTTACACGCCCCATTCCATCTCACTAACCCGTCTTACACGCCCCATTCCATCTCACTAACCCGTCTTACACGCCCCATTCCATCTCACTAACCCGTCTTACACGCCCCATTCCATCTCACTAACCCGTTTTACACGCCCCATTCCATCTCACTAACCCGTCTTACACGCCCCATTCCATTTCACTAACCTGTCTTACACGCCCCATTCCATCTCACTAACCCGTCTTACACACCCCATTCCATCTCACTAACCCGTCTTACACGCCCCATTCCATCTCACTAACCCGTCCTACACGCCCCATTCCATCTCACTAACCCGTCTTACACGCCCCATTCCATCTCACTAACCCGTCTTACAGGCCCCATTCCATCTCACTAACCCGTCTTACACGCCCCATTCCATCTCACTAACCCGTCTTACACGCCCCATTCCATTTCACTAACCCGTCTTACACACCCCATTCCATCTCACTAACCCGTCTTACACGCCCCATTCCATCTCACTAACCCGTCCTACACGCCCCATTCCATCTCACTAACCCATCTTACACACCCCATTCCATCTCACTAACCCGTCTTACACGCCCCATTCCATCTCACTAACCCGTCCTACACGCCCCATTCCATCTCACTAACCCATCTTACACACCCCATTCCATCTCACTAACCCGTCTTACACGCCCCATTCCATCTCACTAACCCGTCCTACACGCCCCATTCCATCTCACTAACCCGTCTTACACGCCCCATTCCATCTCACTAACCCGTCTTACACGCCCCATTCCATTTCACTAACCCATCTTACACGCCAGATTCCATCTCACTAACCCGTCTTACACGCCCCATTCCATCTCACTAACCCGTCTTATACGCCCCATTCCATCTCACTAACCCGTCCTACACGCCCCATTCCATCTAACTAACCCGTCTTACACGCCCCATTCCATCTCACTAACCCGTCTTACACGCCCCATTCCATCTCACTAACCCGTCTTACACGCCCCATTCCATCTCACTAACCCGTCTTACACGCCCCATTCCATCTCACTAACCCGTCTTATACGCCCCATTCCATCTCACTAACCCGTCCTACACGCCCCATTCCATCTAACTAACCCGTCTTACACGCCCCATTCCATCTCACTAACCCGTCTTACACGCCCCATTCCATCTCACTAACCCGTCTTACACACCCCATTCCATTTCACTAACCCGTCTTACACGCCCCATTCCATCTCACTAACCCGTCTTACACGCCCCATTCCATCTCACTAACCCGTCTTACACGCCCCATTCCATCTCAATAACCCGTCTTACACGCCCCATTCCATCTCACTAACCCGTCTTACACGCCCCATTCCATCTCACTAACCCGTCTTACACGCCCCATTCCATCTCACTAACCCGTCTTACACGCCCCATTCCATCTCACTAACCCGTCTTACACGCCCCATTCCATCTCACTAACCCGTCATACACGCCCCATTCCATCTCACTAACCCGTTTTACACGCCCCATTCCATCTCACTAACCCGTCTTACACGCCCCATTCCATTTCACTAACCTGTCTTACACGCCCCATTCCATCTCACTAACCCATCTTACACGCCCCATTCCATCTCACTAATCCGTCTTACAGGCCCCATTCCATCTCACTAACCCGTCTTACACGCCCCATTCCATCTCACTAACCCGTCTTACACACCCCATTCCATTTCACTAACCCGTCTTACACACCCCATTCCATCTCCCTAACCCGTCTTACACGCCCCATTCCATCTCACTAACCCGTCCTACACGCCCCATTCCATCTCACTAACCCATCTTACACACCCCATTCCATCTCACTAACCCGTCTTACACGCCCCATTCCATCTCACTAACCCGTCCTACACGCCCCATTCCATCTCACTAACCCATATTACACACCCCATTCCATCTCACTAACCCGTCTTACACGCCCCATTCCATCTCACTAACCCGTCCTACACGCCCCATTCCATCTCACTAACCCGTCTTACACGCCCCATTCCATCTCACTAACCCGTCTTACACGCCCCATTCCATCTCACTAACCCGTCTTACACACCCCATTCCATCTCACTAACCCATCTTACACGCCCCATTCCATCTCACTTACCCATCTTAAACACACACCACACACTCTTACTAACCTGTATTCCCCACCCTCTCACTAACCTGTCTTTTTTTTTTTAAGAGTTTTATATAGCGCGAACTTGACCCAAATCGGGTATCAGAGTGCTTTACATAGCACCAGTTACGTTACATGAGGACACATTCATTTTTTTGGTTAGGCACGGGGAGATTAACAGCCTGATTCATGTACGGGCCGTTTTGCGTGGCCCTAATAGCGAATCATAGCGACTCGCTATTGAGGACACGCAAAACGGTATTCATGTAGGAATTGCTAAATAAATAGCGATTCCTACATGTTCTCTATTTGCGAGTAGAAAATTGCTACTCGCAAAAAAAGGAATAACTCCCCATTCATTCCTATGGGCCAAAAGGCCCATAGGAATGAATGGGGAGTATCCCTTGTTTGCGAGTAGCAATTTACTACTCGCAAATAAGATAGCGATTTTAAGAGTGCCAGGGGTGTCCAAAGGACACCCTGTAGCACCCCTAAAATGCACATTTGAACAGGTGTTGCGCACACACATGTCCAAAGGACATGTGTGTGTGCAACATGCAACTTAGAAAAATGCTTTTAAAAGCATTTTTCTAAGTTTTTGCTATTTACCGAGAGGTCTGACCTCTCGGTAAATAGCGGCCCAAATTTGCAAATTCGCAATTTTTGAAAGTGTCATGAATAGCATTTAAGGAATCTCTAATAGAGATTCCTTAAATGCTAATTCTCGCATATTAGCTAATTCTTCATTAGCGATTTTTGCATTTGGGATTGTGAATCCCAAATGCCAAAATTGCACTCGCAAAAGGCAAGATTCTGAGAATCTTGCCCTTTGCGAGTGCAATTTAGCTTCAAGAATCAGGCTGTAAGTGATTTGCCCAGGATCACAGGATGTTCAGCCTCGTTGCCTAGACTCAAACCCAGTTCCCCAGATTCGATGTGAACTGCCCTAGCCGTTAGGCCAACTCCTCTCCCCTGGCACTTACACACACCACACCCTCGCACTAACTTGTGTTACACACACCACACCCTCGCACTAACTTGTGTTACACACACCACACCCTCGCACTAACTTGTGTTACACACACCACACCCTCTAATTAACCCATCTTCCACACACGACATCCTCTCCCTGACCCACATTACACACCCCCAGGGCACAAATCTTAAAATAAGGGGCCCAATTCACACAACTAACTTAAGACAAAATCCTAAACTTACTACTTTTGGTATTCACAGAAGGCATTTAGTAGTAGTAAAGTTAGGATGTTGTCTTAAGTTTGACTTAAGACAGATTTAAGACACATTTAAGACAGACTTAAGACACACTTCGTGTGTGGCAGCCCTGGCTCAGACAGCTCCCGGGCGCACACACAGCCGCACCCGAGCACTTCACAGGTCTTTAAAAGACCATGTGCATGTTAAAGAGGCTTTGTTGATGTTTCGCCCCTTCTAAGAGCCCCTGCAGCGCCACTCTACCTACGGATGTATGACGGTACAACGCGGTATAAAACACCGCAGACCATCACAACGCAGGTTTTACAGCGCAAGTCGTTACCACGACTTGCGCTGTAGGGTGCTGGATTTAGGAATAGTAAGATTTACTATTCGAACTCCAGCCTACGTACAGTAGGGAAGGTGTTGGAATAGTAAATTACACTATTCCTTAGCCTAGAGCGCCCTCCAGCGCAAGTCGTGGTAACGACTTGCGTTGTGAAACCCGCGTTGTAATGGCACTGCGGTGTCATTACCGCGTTGTAAAGGATGTTCCCCCTACCTACTGCTTAAAGTTTCAGCCCCCCCCCCCCCGAAATTTTTTCTTAGCGCCCCCCCCCCGAATTTGTGGCTCTAGTTGCGCCTCTGCCCAGGCCTCTCAGACACACTACCCCCGACCCCCCCCCTCAGAGTGGTGGGGGAGGGGCGTGAGGAGCAGCTGAGAGGAGCTGTCAGCTCTAGGCGCTGCACATCACCTGCTGTCAGAGGCATGGCCGCCTCGGGCCCCTTCCTATCACAGGGGACCAGAAACTGAAATACATCCGCGTCTTCTGATCGCCAAAGACTAATGAACGGCCGCCATTTGTCACTTCAGAGCCACACACGTCTGGCTATCACAGCCCCTGCTGGGCAATTAAACGGAGCCTTCTGATTGGCTGAGACTCACGCCCCATTTACTTCTGTAAGACGCCCGCGGGTGACGTCTTACAAGATAATATTAAGGGGGGCTGATGTAAAAAGATGTCTGAATATAGTACAAAGGGCGATGCACTGAAAATTTGGCAATCCCAGGGCGAGAGATAAACACATTTTTTGACAGTCACAGGGAAACCACTTTGCTTTGATCGTCGTGTCAAATAGCGCGCGATGCAAATAAAAACATAAATTGTATTTCTCGGCACAAGGCGCGTGATTTAACGAGAAGGACCAGGGACTCTAAAGAATTTTGGGGCCCGGGGCCAAAGATATTTTCGGGGGCCTCCCTTTGGAACAGCTTTGCATTTATGATCCAATTCCCGCTCTTTCATGCCCTCTTTGGCCAGGTCCCTGGCAATGCACACGCCGCTATATTCTAAACGTAACATAAAACATATAACATAACATGTGTCTTTGTAAAGTGCACGTTCACCTAGAGGTCTCTTGGCGCTGAATAACAGATGTTTGTTGTTACCCAACTCAATGGTACTCATTTTATCGACCTCAGATGGATGAAAGGCTGAGTGGACCCGCTGGGATTTGAAACCTGTGACCATGAGATCGAACACAGGCCCCTGCAATGGATGCATTAGTCCACTGAGCCACCAGGGCCTCATTTACAATGTGGCGGTGCCATCAGAACGCCACTTTTTGCGATAATCCGGTGGCGCAGTGGCCTGCTCCATAGTTATCAGGCTGCACTGAGCCTCTTTGCGCAGCCTAATGCAGTCTTGTAAATATCAGTCACTATATTGCACTTTTCTGCATTAAAGGGGTGTGCAATGGGTGTTGCTGGGGGCGTGCCCAGCAACACCCATGTCTTTTTGACACTGCCCCAGGTTTCGAGGAATCGTAGCTTTGAGGCAGTGCCAAAAATGTACGCCGCCCAGGGGAGGCGTAAGGGAGACACAACGAGGAGAAATATCTTTATTTCTCCTCATTTTTCCTTTTTCTATGTGTGCTGCATTGTGACACACAGAAAGAGGAAAACGCCTCTTGTGATTGTTTTTGTGCAGTAAAACCTTCCTGCACAAATACAATCTACCATGCAACGCAGGCACCCGTGCGCCATGGTGCAAAGGTGCCTGTGTTGGCGCACGGAAGCCCATTGTGCGCCAACGAGGAGGAAAATGACAGGAATGTGCCGTATCTGATAAATATGATGGATTTCTGCTCTTTTCTTTTGCCCTCGGACAGCCCAGCAGGAAGGCCTGCAGCGCTGCCTATGGCAAACTCTTGTATATAAGGCCCTAAATGTGTTTACATCTAATGTTCAGGGATACTGTGGTGTTTTCAGTATTGTAACAGCAGCAGCTCCCTAATATTACGCAAATAATCTCTATGACCCCCCCATTTCTCCTGCATGAGGTCTTGTTTAAAATGACATTATTTATGAATGTTGTACTTGGGAGTTTCTGTTGAAAGAAGAAGAGAAGTGATAGGTAGTGGGACCCTCATGGTTCCCTTCACCTTCACTATGTTTCGTGCACCCTGGGGTTCTCGTTTGCGATAACTGGGTAATTGTTGCAGGGGGCTCGAGGGATAGAGAATATCAAATGAGAGATACCTAAGATATTAGGGCCATATTATCAAGAAAGGGCGATGCATTATCGCCGCTTGTATCGGCAGGAAACTGCCGCTAAAGTGGTGATAATGGACTGGAAAGTATGCCCTTGTGAATTCCCATAGCAGCCCAGGTTAACACCAGAACCTGGGCTGCTATGGGAATTCACAAGGGCATATTATCAAGCCCATTATCGCCGCTTTAGCGGCAGTTTCCTGCCGATACAAGCGGCGATAATGCATCGCCCTTTCTTGATAGTATGGCCCTCAGTTTGTGGCTGGAAGAGTCCTTAACAATAAAGATATAGTACAGTCCTGTATCTTTTCATTTTGACTTTTGAATTCTTGGTTTCCCAGGGTTTTTAGTGTCTCAACGTTGTGCTTAAGTTCCACCCGTGTTACTCGCTGGCCTCAATGGAAAGTATCTGTAATCTAGTTCAACGGCAGATCGCATACTGGGTCCAATGGCAGAAACTCACCATCTTTTAAAAAGTCTGACTTGAAAATATGTTCATTGCATTATCAGGTGTCTCATTACTATTGTATTCAAAGAAAGTGGGTGACCCAATAAACCCTTGTTTGTTAGAAACTAATCACAGATTGTAGACCTGTATTTCTTGTTGTAAGTTATGGTCTATCCAACCTAATTGGCATCTGTTTGTAATTCTTTGTGTCACAGTATTTAGGACTCAAAAATGTATCACAACCAATGTAAAAAAGAAGAGATACACAGGAAATATGTTTCATAGAAAAATGATTATTTTTAGATTTATAAAGTTAGGGTACTGTTCAGCATTAAAAAAACAATTGAACAAAACCTTACAAATGAACAGGAATTAAATGAATCACTCCATTAATCCATCTGTATCCAAGTCCAATCTATTACAAATTTTACATCAGCGGCTCCAATGATCCAACAAAAAGAGATGCCGCTGGCTTGGCAGTTCGGGCTGGACTGTTCCCATGAGGCACAGGGTCAAGACTGATTTGCATATAGCCATGTCTGACCTGGGGTGGCAGAGTGGGCTAAAGAACGGTGATGGATTAAACCCAGATCTGGTGACTGGGTGTGAGTGTTTGATTGGTTCAGATGCTCCGTCAATCACCACCCCCTTTCGTACTGCTTTGGCTGCCATAAGTTGGCAGGGTATGCTCAGCCGTGAGTCCCTTGCTCACTTTGCCACTGTATTCAAGCAAGCCTGGCTGAAGACGGCTGAAATGCCAGAAACCGGTCCTAGGAAGCTAGTTTCCGGTCCAGGGAAAGCATGGCTTGGCAGTTCGGGCTGGACTGTTCCCATGAGGCACAGGGTCAGACTGATTTGCATATGGCCATGTCTGAACTGGGGTGGCAGAGTGGGCTAAAGAACGGTGATGGATCAAACCTAGATCTTTTGACTGGGTGTGAGTGTTTGATTGGTTCAGATGCTCCGTCCATCACCACCCCCTTTTGTACCGCTTTTGGCCGCCATAAGTGTGGCAAGGTATGCTCAGACGTGAGTCCCTTGCTCACTTTGCCACTGGATTCAAGCAAGCCGGGCTGAAGAAGGCTGAAATGCCAGAAACCGGTCCTCGGTAGCTTGTTTCCGGTCCAGGGAAGGCATGGCTTGGCAGTTCGGGCTGGACTGTTCCCATGAGGCACAGGACCAGACTAATTTGCATATGGCCATGTCTGAACTGGGGTGGCAGAGTGGGCTAAAGAACGGTGATGGATCAAACCTAGATCTTTTGACTGGGTGTGAGTGTTTGATTGGTTCAGATGCTCCGTCCATCACCACCCCCTTTTGTACCGCTTTTGGCCGCCATAAGTGTGGCAGGGTATGCTCAGACGTGAGTCCCTTGCTCACTTTGCCACTGGATTCAAGCAAGCCGGGCTGAAGAAGGCTGAAATGCCAGAAACCGGTCCTCGGAAGCTTGTTTCCGGTCCAGGGAAGGCATGGCTTGGCAGTTCAGGCTGGACTGTTCCCATGAGGCACAGGGTCAGACTGATTTGCATATGGCCATGTCTGAACTGGGGTGGCAGAGTGGGCTAAAGAACGGTGATGGATCAAACCTAGATCTTTTGACTGGGTGTGAGTGTTTGATTGATTCAGATGCCCCGTCCATCACCACCAGGGCACAAGTCCTAAAAAAAGAAGTGGGGGGATGCTGACTTCATGACAGGAAGTGACGTCACGAAAGGTGGCTGGCACCATCAGACTCATTGCCTCCCCTCGCTCACCCCTTAGATGCGATTGCATCAGAGAAGCTAGCGCATGAGCGGCGTTCTGAATAAGCTCCGATCTCGCCCCAGAGAGGCCAAAGAGTGAATGTGTGGCTCCATTTGCTCCAGTTATCGAGCTCCCGGTAAAATAAGTGGGGGGACGCCGTCCACCCGCGTGGTACCCCGACTCGAGCCCTGATCACCACCCCCTTTTGTACCGCTTTTGGCCGCCATTCTGTGATTAGTTTCTAACAAACAAATCCCATTGCAGGCACATTTGTTTTTATCATTACTATTGTAGCACTTAAAATACAGATATCCTTTTGGGGATATTTCAGCCTGTGGTCATCGTTTTGAGGCGAGACGGGCATCCGCTGGATGCCGGCGAATGTAGTTTGCCTGCTATTTTCAAGATCCCATATGAAATGCCTTTTTAAATGCACCCATAGTATCTGTCCTTCATATCTTGGTGACATCAATGCCATAATATGTGTTTCAAAGTGAACTGGCCATTATAAACATATCTTTTTAGTTTTCTTCTGGTATTATGTGCCCTCTTGCTTTCTAAGAAATGGAGGGTGGGCAAAGCCATTACTATTGTTGCATTTTTAAGCAATAAGATAGGCTGTTAATTCAACGTGGTTATCAGTTTGATGCGTTGGATTTGTAAAAATATCCAGTCATGGTCTGTTTGGCGAAGACTCGTTTAATGTTATTAATTTCAAAGAGTTCCTTCAAACCGTCCTCCATAGAGCGGAGTTTCAATATCATCTTTGCCTCAAAATGGAGCGATCTTGTCTCAATATCCTTTCCTCAAGGTATTATTTGCTTTAATACGCTCCAACTAATCTGTGCCTCCGAGTGAATGTATTCAACAAAATGTACCAACAATACATCCGTGATTTTGCACCTTATACGTGATTTAGGTTGGAAGATGCGTATCTTGATATCTTGCAATGTTTTACGTACAAAGGTTTCTCATAGGGGCATATAATTACATAAGGCACATTCTTGGTCTTGAGTTTGTGGTTTCCGAATGTTGACCAATCATTGACCGTAATGCGGCCATTGGTTTCTTCTGCTCAGTGATGGATCGGACAACGTTATCTCTGATACTCCTGCCCCTCCTCAATGCAAATCTGGGACTTGTAGCGATGGGTTCAAGTTATTCACTTTGTGCCAGTTCTCCCTTTAATTTGGTTGTTGCGTGTATTAACTGTGATGACACAGCCAAGTTGTCATTTGGCTATTTTTCCTTCTGTTGAAGCAATATTCTCTAGTCGTATACCATGCCCTTTTAAGTGATCCTGGTAGTACATTTTTTATTAGTTTCTATCAGTTTGTTGGCGAGTGTGGTATAAATTCGACCATCTTCATGTCTCATAATCACATCTATAAAATAATCTCAATTTTACTGTCATTTATGGAGATTTTGATATCTGATGGTCTTGATTTAAATCTGACTCAGAATGAGTTGAGGTCTTCTGTGTTGCCTTTTCAAGCCATCAACACATTATCTTTTTTTTTTGTGGTTTTCTTTTCCTTTTTTAATATTTTTATTAAGCAACTCCAAATGATTGTACAGAAGATAAAAGATGTTCACATATATCACATATATCAATACAAATAGCAAATAGGCATAAATAATTCATAGTATTAATTTAAAAGGCTAAAACATCATACTGTCATACTGTCAGATAAAAATGTCAAAAAGGATTTTTTAAATCACTATAGAATAGAGAGGCTAGGGAAAGAGGAAATAGCAGTACTTCATTACATATTTCTTATATCATTATTCTAAGCATCAATTGGCTGCCAGATTTGGCAACCTTGAAGTCTAGCCTTTTTTCCTCTAGCTGCATATATTGCCTCTTCCTGATTATAGATCCCCAGATAGCGTGTTAATCATATTTGAAAATTCGGGGGGACCATCAGCACATTATCAACGTATCTTCGCCATACGGAAATATTTTCTTCGAATGGGTTGCCATTGTCTACCCCTTTGTTCTTCATATTTGGCCCAAAATAATGCAGTTAGTTCCGGGATAAAAGGACACCCCAATGCGGACCTATTTATTTGGATGTAAATTTTGTGATTGACCATAAAACAGTTCTTAGTAAAACATATTATGGCAAATAATATAATGAATTCTTTAGGTTTAGGATGAGGTCGAGGTCTGCTTTCTAAAAAACATTCCAATCTCTCCAGGGCTGTGTCCTGTGGGAGTTTACAATGCAACCTCTCCATGTCTATGGTACCCAGGATTTCTTCTTCAACGTTGTACTCCAGACCTTCCCACAATGCTGACGACAAGTACATTATGCAAGTAGTGCCTTCAGGACTCATCCTCCAGGAGGAGAAAGCCACTGACGGAAGAACTTTGTGGAGGCGGGCTTCTGGATGCATGAAAAATGCTGAGACAAAGGAACCTCAAGAACCTTTGAAGAGAAGAACCAGGACAAGGTTCAGGGGTGTTGCTGCAGATGACAAGAAAGAGGTGCAGAATTCAGGAAACTATACAGTAGAAACAAAGTAGAAGAAACTTGCATAAAGTCGAGACATGTCACCAGGAAAAATCCACTTGCGAGGAACACAATGAAACTCACTAAGGAGGAAATACATTTCCTTCTGTTTTATGTAGGGGAAGGCCAAGAAGTTGCATTAGGGATCCGTGCCGCCATCTTGGATTGGGAACTGGCCATAGGGCAGAATTACACTGGGTAGGGGTCAGGCTTCCAAGCACCACCAGTTCTCGGACACTGAACTCTCGGTGATCTGCCCTCATGTTCCTTGAAATGAAATGAAATGAAAAAGGGTTTTGTAGAGCGCTACAGCTTCCCTGAGGCGTCCAGGTGCTGGGACTAGAGCAATGCCTTCCGGAGAGTCGGTCCAGAGATTAGTCTCGTTAGTTAAAGAGAAAGGTCTTGAGCTGTTTACGAAAGCTCAACAGGTTGGAGTTGGTTCTCAGATGAAGGGGGTGTGTATTCCATAACTTGGAAGCATTGTAGGTAAAGGATCGGCCTCCTGCTCTAGCTCTCCGAATCCTGGGAACCTTCGCCAGGAAGTGAGTGGAGTTGTTTATTGGGTTGGTAGGGAGAGATCAAGGAGTGACTGATTTCTGGGCCAGATTTCCAATATGCTTGATGGGCAATGCACATGGATTTGAACTTGACTCTCTTCCTAACGGGAAGCCAGTGCAGAGCTCTCAACCCCGGCTTTATCGAGTTTCTACGTGGAATTCCAAGCAATGTGCGGGCTGCACAGTCCTGAATCCGTTGGAGCTTTTGCAGACTGAACTCAGGCACCCCAAGGTACAGGGCATTACTAAAGTCAAGGTGAGATTGAATTAAGCCTTGTATCACTATCTGCTTGGCCTCCAAGGGAAGAAGTGGGGGAATTCTTTTCATCATCCTAATGAGGCCAAAGCAGATCGCTGACACTTTGGTTACCTGTGTATTGAAGGTCAATGATTTGTCCAGCCACACCCCAAGACTTTTTACGTTGTCTCTGGGAGTGGGAGGAGCGCCCATGCTCATGGGCGATAATAGCTCCAAGGTGGAGGGGGATGAAGGGCCAAGGACCATAAGCTCCGTTTTATCGTCATTGAGCTTCAAACAGGACTTCGTCATCCAACTTTTGACCTGTTCCAAGCATGTTGTTAAATTGGACTGTGGTTAGAGGTCGTTCTTTTGCACAAGGGAGACCGCTAGCTGAGTGTCATCCGCATAGGTAACGATGTTAATACCATGCGGACGAACAATCCCAGCCAGCGGTCTCATGTATGCATTGAAAAGCGTAGGGCTCAGTGAAGAGTCCTGCGGCACCCCACAGCCTAGAGGCTTGCTTAAGGAGACAGATGTGCCTTCAAAGACCTGGAAGGTTCGGTCACTTAAGAAGGACTTGAACCAGGCCAAGGCTTCTCCTGATATTCCTAGGTCAAAAAGACGGCTCAGAAGGATTTTATGGTTTACCGTATCAAAGGCGGCGCTCAGATCAAGGAGGATCACTGCCACTGATCCTCCCCGATCCAAGATCCGCCTCGCTTCCTCTGTCACGGCCAACAAAGCAGTCTCCGTCCCGTGTTTGGGGCGGAAACCCGTCTGGGAAACATCAAGCAGATGATTACACTCGAGAAACTGAGTTAAGAGGGTGTTAATGTGTTTCTCGAGGATCTTGGTTACCCAGGGGAGCAGTGAGATTGGACGGTAGTTGTTGGGGTTGCCCGGATCAAGAATGGGTTTCTTCAGCAAAGCCCGTACCATGGCGTGCTTCCAGGCCGGTGGTACCGTCCCAGACGTTATGGAGGAGTTCAACAAATCCATAAGTGTGGGAAGGATGGCTTTATCGGCTAGGACCAACATGCTCGGAGGAGCAGGGTCACATGGGGAGCCAGATTTTATTTGATGTATTAAAAGCTCGAGTGTTTCAGAATTCAGCAGAGGGAGGTGGTCTAAGTTGTTTTGATGAGAATCTTCTGTTTCGGTGGCCGAGTCAGATCTTTGAGTGGGGAGTTCTACAGCTGGATCCGGGAAGGAAAGATAGATTGTGTTTACTTTATGAAAAAAGAAGTTAGCCAAATAATTACATCGGGAGAGCGGATTGTAATTAACTGCCGGGGGAGGTGTGAGCCTAGTCAGAGTTTTTACTTTCTGATATATCTCTTTAGGCTTGGACTTGGCCGACATTATTTCCTCATTGTAGTAGGCCGATTGTGTAGATTTTATTTCAGATTTGTAAGTCCTAATGGCTTCCCTGTAAATGGCTTTGTCCGTAGTGGCGTAGCTCATACGCCACTTTCTTTCCAATCTCTTGCATAGACGTTTTTTATCCCTGATCTCTTCTGAATACCAGGGCGCTGTTTTTTGCTGCCTTTTTGAGCCCGAGGTACGAAGGGGGATTATGGAATCCAGAGAGCTTGAGATCCAGTCATTATATAGGTTATTATTAACGAGGGGGTCGTACAGGAGTGAGGGTGTGGTGGTGGTAAGAGTATTGGTCCAGTTATCTATGCGAAGTTTAGACCAGTTTCGTGTTTTACGAGGGATAGAAGTGAGAGATGGTGACTAATAGTGCCCACTTTGAGATGTTCACAGTTACTGAATACTGGGTCTAAGAGATGACCTTTAACATGTGTTGGAGATGGAACAAGTTGCTCCAGTTGGACTGCAGCCAAACTTGCTATCATCTCTATGGTGGTGGTGTCTGAGGTGTTATCAAAATGGACATTAAAATCGCCAAGTAGCGTGAAGTTTGAAGGGGATGTGACCAGTTCTGCTACGGCAGAGGGGAAAGCTATTTGAAAATGTTTGATTGATAGATAGATACCCTCAGGACTGGGCCTTGGACCCTCCCTCGCCCCCGCCCTCAGTAATTTCCTTCATGTTCCTGCAGGATAGGGTACATGGTTCCATGCCTAGACCCAAGAATCTCAGTGAAGTTCCCTAAGGTTTGTTCAGGCTAGGGATCAGGGTTCCTGGCTCCCCAGTAATCTCCGGCATGTAAAGATGCAGGATTCATGGCCCATCAAGGTCTAGGACCCCGGATACCTGATCTTCCTTCATGCTCCTGCGGGCCAGGGTGCAGGGTTCAGGGCCCTCCGAGGTCTAGGACCCCGGATTCCTGATCTTCCTTCATGCTCCTGCGGGCCATGGTGCAGGGTTCAGGGCCCTCCGAGGTCTAGGACCCCGGATTCCTGATCTTCCTTCATGCTCCTGCAGACCAGGGTGCAGGGTTTGGGCCCTCCCAGTACTAGGACCCCGGATTCCTGATCTTTCTTCGTGTTCCTGCAGGACAGGGTGCAGGGTTCAGGGCCCTCCCAGGTCTTGGACCCTGGTTTACTGTTCTTCCTTTGTGTCCCTGCAGGCCAGGGTGCAGGGTTCAGACCCCTCTCAGGTCTAGGACCCTGGATTCCTGATCTCCCTTTGTGTTCCTGCGGGCCAGGGTGCAGGGTTCAGAGCCCTCCAAGGCTGGGGCCCTGGAATCCCAGTGAACAGCCTCCTGTTTTTGATTCTTGGCCATCCTTTGATGTATCATGTGGTGATGTCTAGCTTACTTCCTGGCTGGCATTTAATCTGGGGGGGTCTCTTTTCCAGATGCCCCAGTAGTGCTTGTGCATGGGGCAGTCTTCAGTTTGATTCTTGGCTCTACATGGAGCCAGTAGAGGCCTCTTGAAGCTAGTTTTACATGGCTCCGTCCTGCAGATTCCTGCACACGCAGGAGGCCTGGTCATGTAGTCCCTGGGAAGTGTCCACAAGCTTCTTGGGGGCCTGATCATTAGACCCCAGTGCAGAGGAGCGGTGTGTGATGGTGCCATTCCAGGCTCTGCTTAAAGGACATTCCACCCTGCGCCATGTTAGTCTGGTATTCTATGCCATGCAATCCTAACCCATTCACTCCATTCACTCCATTCAATCCTAACCCATTCAATCCATTCAATGCCAACCCATTCACTCCATTCAATCCTAACCCATTCACTCCATTCAATCCTAACCCATTCACTCCATTCAATGCCAACCCATTCACTCCATTCAATCATAACCCATTCACTCCATTCAATCCTAACCCATTCACTCCATTCAATCCTAACCCATTCACTCCATTCAATCCTAACCCCTTCACTCCATTCAATGCCAACCCATTCACTCCATACAATCATAACCCATTCACGCCATTCAATCCTAACCCATTCACTCCATTTAATCCTAACCCATTCACTCCATTCAATCATAACCCATTCACTCCATTCAATCCTAACCCATTCACTCCATTCAATGCCAACCCATTCACTCCATTCAATGCCAACCCATTCACTCCATTCAATCCTAACCCATTCACTCCATTCAATGCCAACCCATTCACTCCATTCAATCATAACCCATTCACTCCATTCAATCCTAACCCATTCACTCCATTCAATCCTAACCCATTCACTCCATTCAATGCCAACCCATTCACTCCATTCAATCATAACCCATTCACTCCATTCAATCCTAACCCATTCACTCCATTCAATCCTAACCCATTCACTCCATTCAATGCCAACCCATTCACTCCATTCAATCATAACCCATTCACTCCATTCAATCCTAACCCATTCACTCCATTCAATCCTAACCCATTCACTCCATTCAATGCCAACCCATTCACTCCATTCAATCCTAACCCATTCACTCCATTCAATGCCAACCCATTCACTCCATTCAATGCCAACCCATTCACTCCATTCAATCCTAACCCATTCACTCCATTCAATGCCAACCCATTCACTCCATTCAATCATAACCCATTCACTCCATTCAATCCTAACCCATTCACTCCATTCAATCCTAACCCATTCACTCCATTCAATGCCAACCCATTCACTCCATTCAATCCTAACCCATTCACTCCATTCAATGCCAACCCATTCACTCCATTCAATGCCAACCCATTCACTCCATTCAATCCTAACCCATTCACTCCATTCAATGCCAACCCATTCACTCCATTCAATCATAACCCATTCACTCCATTCAATCCTAACCCTTTCACTCCATTCAATCCTAACCCATTCACTCCATTCAATGCCAACCCATTCACTCCATTCAATCATAACCCATTCACTCCATTCAATCCTAACCCATTCACTCCATTCAATCCTAACCCATTCACTCCATTCAATGCCAACCCATTCACTCCATTCAATCATAACCCATTCACTCCATTCAATCATAACCCATTCACTCCATTCAATCCTAACCCATTCACTCCATTCAATGCCAACCCATTCACTCCATTCAATCCTAACCCATTCACTCCATTCAATCCTAACCCATTCACTCCATTCAATCCTAACCCATTCACTCATTTCAATGCCAACCCATTCACTCCATTAAATCATAACCCATTCACCCCATTCAATCATAACCCATTCACTCCATTCAATCCTAACCCATTCACTCCATTCAATCCTAACGCATTCACCCCATTCAATCCTAACCCATTCACTCCATTCAATGCCAAGCCATTCACTCCATTCAATCCTAACCCATTCACCCCATTCAATGCCAACCCATTCACTCCATTCAATCCTAACCCATTCACTCCGTTCAATCCTAACCCATTCACCCCATTCAATGCCAACCCATTCACTCCATTCAATCATAACCCATTCACTCCATTCAATCCTAACCCATTCACTCCATTCAATGCCAACCCATTCACTCCATTCAATGCCAACCCATTCACTCCATTCAATCCTAACCCATTCACTCCATTCAATGCCAACCCATTCACTCCATTCAATCATAACCCATTCACTCCATTCAATCCTAACCCATTCACTCCATTCAATCCTAACCCATTTACTCCATTCAATGCCAACCCATTCACTCCATTCAATCATAACCCATTCACTCCATTCAATCATAACCCATTCACGCCATTCAGTCCCAACCCATTCACTCCATTCAATCCTAACCCATTCACTCCATTCAATGCCAACCCATTCACTCCATTCAATCATAACCCATTCACTCCATTCAATCCTAACCCATTCACTCCATTCAATCCTAACCCATTCACTCCATTCAATGCCAACCCATTCACTCCATTCAATCATAACCCATTCACTCCATTCAATCCTAACCCATTCACTCCATTCAATCCTAACCCATTCACTCCATTCAATCCTAACCCATTCACTCCATTCAATGCCAACTCATTCACTCCATTCAATCATAACCCATTCACGCCATTCAATCCTAACCCATTCACTCCATTTAATCCTAACCCATTCACTCCATTCAATCATAACCCATTCACTCCATTCAATCCTAACCCATTCACTCCATTCAATGCCAACCCATTCACTCCATTCAATGCCAACCCATTCACTCCATTCAATCCTAACCCATTCACTCCATTCAATGCCAAACCCATTCACTCCATTCAATCATAACCCATTCACTCCATTCAATCCTAACCCATTCACTCCCTTCAATCCTAACCCATTCACTCCATTCAATGCCAACCCATTCACTCCATTCAATCATAACCCATTCACTCCATTCAATCCTAACCCATTCACTCCATTCAATCCTAACCCATTCACTCCATTCAATGCCAACCCATTCACTCCATTCAATCCTAACCCATTCACTCCATTCAATCCTAACCCATTCACTCCATTCAATCCTAACCCATTCACTCCATTCAATCCTAACCCGTTGACTCATTTCAATGCCAACCCATTCACTCCATTAAATCATAACCCATTCACCCCATTCAATCCTAACCCATTCACTCCATTCAATCCTAACCCATTCACTCCATTCAATCCTAACGCATTCACCCCATTCAATCCTAACCCATTCACTCCATTCAATGCCAACCCATTCATTCCATTCAATCCTAACCCATTCACCCCATTCAATGCCAACCCATTCACTCCATTCAATCCTAACCCATTCACTCCATTCAATCCTAACCCATTCACCCCATTCAATGCCAACCCATTCACTCCATTCAATCATAACCCATTCACTCCATTCAATCCTAACCCATTCACTCCATTCAATGCCAACCCATTCACTCCATTCAATGCCAATCCATTCACTCCATTCAATCCTAACCCATTCGCTCCATTCAATGCCAACCCATTCACTCCATTCAATCATAACCCATTCACTCCATTCAATCCTAACCCATTCACTCCATTCAATCCTAACCCATTCACTCCATTCAATGCCAACCCATTCACTCCATTCAATCATAACCCATTCAATCATAACCCATTCACGCCATTCAATCCTAACCCATTCACTCCATTCAATCCTAACCCATTCACTCCATTCAATGCCAACCCATTCACCCATTCACTCCATTCAATCCTAACCCATTCACTCCATTCAATCCTAACCCATTCACTCCATTCAATGCCAACCCATTCACTCCATTCAATCATAACCCATTCACTCCATTCAATCCTAACCCATTCACTCCATTCACTCCTAACCCATTCACTCCATTCAATGCCAACCCATTCACTCCATTCAATCATAACCCATTCACTCCATTCAATCATAACCCATTCACGCCATTCAATCCTAACCCATTCACTCCATTCAATCCTAACCCATTCACTCCATTCAATGCCAACCCATTCACTCCATTCAATCATAACCCATTCACTCCATTCACTCCTAACCCATTCACTCCATTCAATCCTAACCCATTCACTCCATTCAATGCCAACCCATTCACTCCATTCAATCATAACCCATTCACTCCATTCAATCCTAACCCATTCACTCCATTCAATCCTAACCCATTCACTCCATTCAATCCTAACCCGTTCACTCGATTCAAGGTCATTCCATTCCATTCCCATCCAGGGCATGCAGTTTGGTTCCATGATATTTCATTCTGTTTACTTCATGCCGCAGTCCAGGAGCCCCGACTCCAACCCCTTCTTAGCTCCACTTCAATGAAGTTCCAACCTGCCCTATTCTCGGCTGCCATTTTATTTTATTTCTCGCTAATTTGTTTTATTCCTTCCCATTCTCTTACGTGCCGTTCAATGTTCCACTCTGTTCTTTGTTATCCTTTCCACTTGAATGTGTGATTGTCTCACAGCACCAGTCGGATCCGTGGAGTGGGGGACTTCGTTTGTAGTCGGTACCACTAACAGCTATACCTGTGTGTGCAATGCACACTCGGGTAGCTGTGAGGCTTCTAAGCACTGACAGGAGCCTCCGCGGCAGCCGAGAGGCGCCTTTACAATCCTGCGACCTTCCCTGCCCTACCTCGAGCGAGGCCGCAGCGGAGCGCTGCAACTGGAAACACGCGTGCTCCTTTAATAATATATAGAACATTGTAAAGGCAACCGATGCTTTTTAATAATATTGAAATACCCCTCTGAGCTGTGGCCCTCTGCGCATTTACTACACGACACAGGCCGCCCTGTGACCTCTGTTTACAAACTTAGTCAAACGTTACATTACTCTGTGAGTATCAGCCGACTCCAGGCACTAGAAGCGGGCTGCAGTGTACATGTCATGACAGGTTCGACACCCCGCTCGAACATGAAACACATTAAACTGCCTCAGACACCTGCGGCCGTAAACCCAGGAGTGTACAGATTCATTGTACATCACGAATGAAACATTTATGTTACATACCTGCATCTAGAGACACCTCTGCTCCAGGGGGTCAGACGGGGGTGATTTAAAGCTGGCAGGTGGTGAGAATGGCCGACATTAGGCAGTAAACTAGATACTAAAAAAATATATTTCAAGCTTTCACAAAATTCGGCACGTAGCCTTATTTGGAATCCATTTATTACTTTCAGTATCTTTAGAATGTATAAAATGCTGTACCATTTCTGGAGGCAGCCCTTGGGAATCTGTTCCTAAAAAGTCCTTCCCTTCATTTCCTTGTGAGAGATGCTCTGATGTCAGTTAATCGCTAAAATAACAACCATACATCTCTAGTCGCTTGTAACCCATTCGTGCATGTGACTAGAGACAAGCCTGAGCCCCACCCCTTCCTGGCCTACATCCGGAGTACCCTGAAATAAGGCACTTAGGGCCTGATTCACAGAACTAACTTAAGACAAAATCCTAAACTTACTACTTTTGGTATTCCCAGAAGTTAGGATTTTGTCTGAAGACAGACTCAAGACAGACTTAAGACAGACTTAAGACAGACTTAAGTTAGGATTTTGTTTTAAGTCTGTCTTAAGTCTGTCTTAAGACAAACTTAAGACAAAATCCTAACTTCTGTGAATACCAAAAGTAGTAAGTTTAGGATTTTGTCTTAAGTTAGTTCTGTGAATCGGGCCCACTGTGAGTGTCTTTTCATTTCATTTAATCTTTATTTCGGTCAATTACAACCATAAAAGATACATTTTAAAATCAACATTTCATTAATATTACTATTTCTCCTTTCCACTTACATAAATCAAAAGGCGGTTGGGACACAAAGACAAAAAGGGTAGCAGATACGATTGTGCATTTATATGCTCAGCCTCTACACGCCATAAAACCTATCTAAGTCATAAATACACATTATTAAAACAAGCTAAGCATCCTTTAAAAAAAAATTAAAAATATACACATTTACAGGATGGTTGGATAGGTTTTTATATAGCGCAATATCACCGCCAGGTCTCAAAGCGCTTTGCATTGGAAACCCGTCCTGGTTTTTCCCTGTGAGATAGCCGCTACTGGGTATCCCCAAGGTGAAAGCCAGGCATCCCGCCGCGGGGGGCCGTAGTGGAGATTAAGCAAGCTATTGGCCAGAGTTGCAGAGTGTGAACCTGTGATTCGAGTAGGCACCGAAGCGAGAATTACCGAGTCCGTGGACATATTGGGCTAAAGACCCTGCCGCGTCGGGAATTGAACCCTGGTCCCGGGTCTGATCTCAGCGTCCGGGTCTGCCTCCTCTAACCAGTGAGCCACACTTCTCCACTTGTCACATGGATTTTTAACCAATTGGAAAGTGCAAGTACATTTCTTATTCAGTTTATTATTATAAGTCTTAATCAAGTGGGATTTTTTCCTTAAATCTTTAACCCCTTTCTCTTTCTTATCAAAAATACATTAAATAGGAACCTACTTACAGAAAAAACTATTATTTGTGAGGGATCAGTTTTTAGGATGCGCTCAGCATCACTGCAACTCCTAATACCTAAATGTCTACAAAGGGGTTTAATCCAACGTTTCCTTGCGGAATTATATGCTGTGCAAAAAAATTGTATATGTGCATCATTTTCCTTTACTACCTCTGCACATAGGGCACAGAAATCACTTCCCTTGCCCCCCCTTTCTCCATTCCAACTGAATGTATTGACACCTATTTGCAGAATTCCGTATCTGAATTGCAAGAATAAAGATTTTGCTAACGGCGGTTCTATCTCGTCCAGAAAGGACTCTAGGCGAGCAACATCTTTAGAGGCTAAGAACTTCATAGTTAAAGTCGCAATGGTCGAACTATGCAACAGACTATTTGCTATACGGGTCCAATATGTCACTTTTAAGTGTTTTTTACAAGATGCCGTTAGATATTGCGGATCTTTCCAATAATGGGATAAACCTAACTTTTGCATCCACGTCATAACATGTCTTAGCCACAGGATGTCTCTATATCGTTTTATCGCTATAATTTCCTCCAACCCTGCTTTATAATGAATCAATTCTGGAGTCAACCAGATCCTGATCCAAAATAATAACGGTCTTAATGCTGCACTGTGGTCTGTACGTTTTATATTCAGATCCATAGATACTGGCAACAATGGTGTCCTTGTTGGAAGTTTTAATAGTTGCCTATAAAATGTATTTTCTTCCCGCTCAAAGTTCTTTTTACAATGGGATCCCCAGATCTCTGCCCCATAGAGCGCTGATGATTGGGCTTTAGATTTGTGTACTTCCAGTGCAGGTGAAACAGCCTTGGATGTATTACCCTCATGCTTTTTTAATATAGGTATCGAGTTCTGGAGCAACATTATCCTACTCTTTTCAATTTGTCCTTTCCAAGACATTTTGCTTTCCAAGGTGATTCCTAAATAATTAAAGCTTTCAACATATTCCAATGGTTGTTTATTTAAAACAAGATTATTTTTAAATGACGTATGTGGGTTTAGAGACATGTATTTAGTCTTACTGGAATTTATTTCAAGACCCTTCTGTAAACAGTAACTATTAAAAGCAACCACTAGGCATTGAAGTCCCTTGGGGCTTTGCGAAATTAAAATGGTATCGTCGGCGAATAATAAAGCCGGTACCGCTTCACCCCCAAGGTGTGGAGAATCATGCTTGCAATCCAGTAAGAACTTGGGGATATCATTTACGTATGGTGAAAAGAGGGTTGTTGCCAGTACGCACCCCTGTCTAACTCCTCTTCTCACCGGGATCGGTTTAGTTAGTTCTCCCTTTCGTCCCCATCTTATCATAGCAAAGTTTCCTGTATGTAGCCTGATGAGTTGCCTAAGTAATTCTGATGGTACCCCGATTTTCTTCAGTGTAACCCATAACTGGGAACGGGGGACCAAATCGAATGCAGCCCTTAAGTCTATAAAAGCAATATATAGGCTGCCTTTCCTAAAAATGATATATTTCCAATAAATACACAGAAACATAAATACTTGATCGATAGTGCTTGTTTTAGGTCTAAACCCTGCTTGGTACTTTGATAAAATATCCACCTCATCCATCCATTCTGATAATCTATTTAAAATATGCCTAGCATAGACTTTTTGTAAAATATCAATTAAACTGATTGGGCGGTAGTTAGCTGGATCTTGGGGATTGCCCTTTTTAAAAATTGTCACAATCTCTGCCCCTTTCCACGTGTCAGGGATTGGTGTCCCAGCCGCTATTGAGTTACATAAAAAATGTACGTACGGAGTCCAAACTTCTAAATCATGTTTTATTAGATCGCCTGGGATCTTATCGGGGCCATGCACCTTCCCTGATTTAATGGCCACTATAGCATTTTTGGTCTCCTCTAAGCTAAAGTGCAAGTGAGTGTCCACTTTTCCTTCTTCTAATTCATTTCTTAAAGTACATGCACCCCCACTACTATCATGCTAGAGATTAGCAAAGTGGTCTATCCAGGTTTTCTCATCTAGGAAAAGATCTTTTGTACTTTTCCCAGTCCTGTTTTGCTTTGCAATTAGGCTCCAGAAGGCAACCTGGTCTTTGGTGTTTGCAGCGACTATTAGGTCCGACCAAATATCATTATCCCAGGCTTTTTTTGCTTCTAGCAATATCCTTTTATAAATTTTATACTACTCACGCTAATTTCTGTAGGACTCTTATTTTTAATTGCCTGTATAAGTTCCATCTTTGCTATTCTACATTCTTTGCTATACCAAGGATTTACTGTCTCTCTTTGATTACTACTTCCTCCGTCTTCCTTTTTATACAACTTAGTCAGTAACGGGAGGAGAGCTTCTACCAGGTTTTAATGCAATTGTAGTACAGTTTCTTCCCCTTCTGTTAATTCTTGGAGAGGGGTGACAATATCAGAAAAAGTATTATATATATTTATCATTGTTGCATCTTTAGCTAAGATATAGGGCCATTTCAAGGCTCGCCTATTATTACTTATTTCTAGCTCTCCAGTTGGCAGGTTATTCTCTTCCGCCCGTATCTTAATAGACTTGAAGGGATGGGATTCTATTGTCAGTTCTAGAGGATAATGGTCACTCTCTACTCTATTTACGACCCTTAGATCTATGGTAATATGCCATAGATTCATAGAGATCATAATATAATCTAACTGACTAAGTGAGTTCCCTCTACAGAATGTAGAGCCGCCAGGTCTATCGGACGGTAGGCGACCATTACACGCCCGTAAATCGTGTCCCACCGTAAGTTTTAAAATTGTTGCTGCCGCGACCGTACATTTAATCTCTCTACTGAAGGCTAAGCTGGGAATTTTATGAGCTATATCTTGCTCTTCAAAAAGTTCATGTATTCCCGCCATAGGTTCATATTTGCAATTGAAATCCCCTCTACAGATTACACTTGACGCAGGCTCAACCATATCTAAAAAAAGAGCCAAGCTGTTCTATGACTAATGATTCCTTACAACTACTATTTGGTCTGTTGTAAATATTAAGTAGATATATGAGCCTATTGTCTTGCGTTATTACTTTTACTCCCAGTATATCCGGGGATTCAATATATAGGGGGATTATGTCTACTTCTAGAGTGATACTTATCCATATGACCAAACCTCCAGATGGCCTACCTCTACCACACTGACTAGCATTTATACTGTAAGTTTTGTATCCCAGTCTCTGCGAGGGTTCTAGCGACCAAGTCTCCTGTAGGAGTACTACATCACTCTGATCTATATATTCACTCCATAGCCCGTCTGCTAGATTTTTAGCAAGGCCTGCGATATTCCAGGAGATTATCTTTATTTCTGGGCAAATGGGTTGTCCCCTGGCTACAACCTCTTCTTCAGCATCTATATTTATTATTTCTTTATTGGCAACCTCGGGCTCTATTTGTTGGTTCAAAGTTAATGTCTCGCATATCATGCCTACTTCTAACCCTAAAGTACCATCTATTTTGTTTGTCCCAAGTACTCCCCGAGATGTCCCAATCGTAATTTTGTTCCCTATTTCATTAGGAGATTTAACATTCGGACCTACTTGTACCCTCGGACTACTCAGTCAATCCAAGTCATCCAACGTAGACAGCTCCGAGAACCTATTGAACAAAGATATTTGGGGGACCAACGCACCACCTCTTCCTCCCTTAGGTGATTTATAAAAGTAGTCCAATGGAAGCGTGTTTATGTCTGTGCTACAATGTGGAGTTTGTTCCTGGCAATCTAGTATTCTTCTCACTAGTTGCGACCGTCTAAAGTTTATTACCACACAATCACCTCTGATATGTTTTGGAGCATCCCCCACCCATCCAACTCTGCGAACCATCAGTATATCATCTACATTTATTGGATGAAACCGTTTAAATTTTATAAGCCAATCTACTGTTTTATTTCGAAGATTGGTCCATGTTTCTTTTTGGTCTCTTCTTAGAGTTGGAACTCCAGTTAGTACAATTACATATGGACAAGATGCAGGGGGGAATTGTAGTACATCCTTGTTAGGTAATAGATCGGTCCCCTTGGGGCTATGTATTGCCGATTTTTAGGTCTCGCCTGTCGATGCGCATGCGCATCGAGCAAGCGAGACTATAGGGGCTCATCCACTCTTTATCCACACTGCAAGGAATCGTGGCGATTCCTTGCAGTGCCCGTGACTTTTAAGGTCAATGCGCATGCGCATTAAGCTTATGCGCATGCGCATTGACCTTAAAAGTCACGGGCGCGTGCATGTCCGTCTTTGTTTACCCGCTCCGCCCCCTCCCGCCGTGTCGCCTTGCCTACTCTCTTCCACAGCCTCCCCCAGCTCCGCCCCCTCACTACTTGATTGCACGGCCGCTAGGCCGTGCCTCCCCTACTCTCCTCCCCCCTCCTCCTCTCCTCCCCTGCCTGCCTGCCGCTAGCCTTGCCTACTCTCTCTCGCACCCTCCCCCAGCTCCGCCCCCTCACTACTTGATTGCACGGCCGCTAGGCCGTGCCTCCCCTACTCTCCTCCCCCCTCCTCCTCTCCTCCCCTGCCTGCCTGCCGCTAGAAAGCATGGGATACTGTGCTGCCTTAACTATTTGCTATGGCCATGTTAAAATCAGAGCCAAGTCGTAAATATACATTTTTCCACACCACTGTTTTTTCGATAAAAACGTGATTATTCACAGTTTACGCTGCTAATCCGTGACCAAACAGACAATATGAAGCTCTGAGTCTATTCTCTTCCTAGCGTGCTGTGACTGCCTCCCCCGCTGTATCCCCTCACCCCCCCCCCCCCCCCCTGCTGTATCCCCTCACCCCTGGTCTCTCCCCACGTCTCTCCGTTGCTCTCCCCTCTGCTGTCGCTCTCTCTCTCGCTCACTCCCCGGCTCTCTTCTTGCCTTGCTGCTGCTCTGCCTCTTTGTGTCTGATCCCAGGCTCACATGTCGGAGCTGGCAGCCCCCGCGGCTAGTTCCTATCTGTGCGACAGCATTTTTAATTTAACACAACCGCCTTTGATGTTTTCAAATATTTATAGCCAGCTTCAGAGCACTGCAGAAGTGTTTCCATTCAGATGGAACGGCTCGGCTCGCTCTCCTCGTGCAGGCCCTCTTAAACTCGGATCCCGCGGGATTTAGTTCACGCGAAATTCTCTCCGTGTCTCGTGCTTTTCTGTCTCTTTAACTTTTACTTTCCTTTCACAGCCTGTCATATGTTGTTGGACTCTCCCAGAAATAGCTAATGGATCGAAATATCAGAATATACAGAAAATCGAAAACTGCGACCAAGAAAAGCTCGTGCTGAGAAGTAAATCTTTAAATCTAAGAAGGACTTTGCGTGCTTTACAAGTGTTTACAGGGGAACAGCGTAGAACTGCACAGTTAATTTGATAGTACAAGCACATGCAATGGATGCACTTATTTCATATCTGTTTAATCCGTTCATTTTAATTCCTTTGGTCGCTTTAGTTCTAGTCATTATTTCTTTGCCTCTCCGATTGCGCTCTTCAATTACCCTCCACGCCCACAATTTATTTTTCTCATTCTCTGTAGTACTCTGCCAATTCTCACAATGTCTACCATTTTTCGAACCCCGCCTCCCCCCTCCCTCCCAGCCTCCACAGTTTCCGCTCTTCCAATATTCTGAATATTTCTGAATTGTTTCGTTTCTCTCCCTGTATGGAAGTGTGAAGTTTAGAAACTACCTGAAAACGTGGTTATTGAAGCAGGCTGTACACTCACCCTCAACCCCTCACTCACCCTCACTCTCACTCATCCTCACTCACCCTCAACCCCTCACCCTCACTCACCCTCAACCCCTCACCCTAACTCACCCTCACCCTCACTCACCCTCAACCCCTCACTCACCCTCTCACCCTCAACCCCTCAACATCAACCCCTCACCCTCACTCACCCTCACCCTCACTCACCCTCACTCACCCTCACCCACCCTCACCCACCCTCACCCTCACTCACCCTCACTCACCCTCACTCACCCTCACTCACCCTCACTCACCCTCACCCTCACTCACTCTCACCCTCACTCACCCTCACTCACCCTCACTCTCACTCACCCTCACTCACCCTCACTCACCCTCGCTCTCACTCACCCTCAACCCCTCACCCTCACTCACCCTCAACCCCTCACTCACCCTCACTCACCCTCACCCACCCTCACCCACCCTCACCCTCACTCACCCTCACTCACCCTCAACCCCTCACCCTCACACAGTGCAATAGGTCTCGGAGCATTTGAGTTAGAGCTTTTAGAAATGTTTATGGCTTTTTTTTTAATTCTTTAGCATTGGCTACAGGAAACAAAAATGCTAAAGATTTACACAAAAACCCATAAACAATTCTAAAAGCACTAACTCTAATGCTGCGAGACCTATTGCATTTCCAATGCTTGTTCAGTGTTGCTAATTGGATTGCCAGAAACAACTAGTTTAGCCATACTGCTAATTGCACTTCCCCGCGTAGTCTCACTATCTCTATCTGAGTGTCCATTCTTGTTGTCAGGCTGCCTATGTTCCTCAATACTAGCACCAGCCAATGGGGTAATGTTAGTGATTCCTCCAACTCCTGATTTGTTTTGTATGTTCCTATTATCGGAGGAGTTCGTTTTCCCTCTACAAACATCACCCCTACCATTATTTCCAAGTAATTTTCTCATTTGCTCAACCTTGGTCTCCATCTGCCTCAAGCTCAATCTCAAACACTCTTCCATTTTTTCCAACCTCTCTTTCAGAGCATTTTCCATTAGAATTTTAATACTGGTCTCGAGATTCCCTGCCATCTCTTCAACCCAATTTTCATATGGTGGTTGACCAAACTCTGTTTGTGTGCTGGCTGATTTCATTTGTGGTATTTCACTTGTCGGCTCACTATCTACTTCGCTAGTTTCAATCACCTCCACTATTTTCCTACTTTTGGTGTTACGTGGGAGTGGATTTGGCTTCTTTGGCAACCCAAGGTCACAACCCTTGTTTTCCAAGGCTGGCCTTGGTTTGCATAGCCTAGATACTAAGGCAGGGCTGGTTACACGATTTAATGATTCCTGCGTATCTGTTGGTAATATAATGGGAGTAGTAGATAGCCGTGGGGCATTAGTAGTAATAACTATGGGGCATAATGGTATTATACATGATTGTTCTATATGGGATAATGGTTGGTCCATAATCGGATCGCTGGGATCACAGGATTCTCGGGTTCTAAGTATTCCTATATTTGATGTTATTGAATCGGGTTTACCTGGCACCGAATCTTCTGTCTCTGTACTTGTATGAGCTAATACTTTCGGGACTGTTACAGGTGATTTAGCTTTCCCTATTGCTCCTAAGGATGATCTTTTGGCGGTAATCACCAATGATAAACGTTTTCTGTTAATATCATGCTCAAGGACCGATTCTGTCCTATTCAAAAAAGCGTCCAGAGTCCCAACCACACTGCCTCCCACCCGTGTACCTTTTTTTGGCCTTGTAGACATATTAGCCACTAATATTATTACTGATTTACAGAGTGACTAACCAGTTTCCTTGCATAAATCTCTGGCACTAGATACTCAAATGGATGTACAAATGAAAGGGGGTGGCCCGACCCGGCATCTTCTGGCCCCGGACGGCCACAGACGGCCCGCCCTTTGCCCAGGCTTAGCCCGGCGTTGCCCGCGCGCGTCCCGCGACGCGGAGGGAGTTCCGTTCCTTTAGAGCGCCTCCGGGCGCGGAAGTGGCCGTGGGTGGGCGGGGCGATGCCGCTAGGGATTCTGGGGGCTGTAGTCCCCCCCTCGGCGGCCGCATAGATGTGCAAGGCGGCGGCGGGGGAGACCAACACAAACAGCCCACAGCACTGGCGGCGTCACTAGCAGCAAGCAAGGGATGGCAGCACTCTCCTTTCAGCCCAAGGTAAAGAACTATGGCCCCAACAAACAAAGTTGAACAGAGCTCCCCCAGGAAGAAACGCTTGCCGACTGACCCGGAATACTTCCCCTCCTCGAAACGCGACCGAGCACACCGCTGACGCGGTCCCCCAAGGCTTTCGATTGCTGGATTGCCGGGCTATTTAACCAACTCCCTTCACCCTGCCCTGACTCATTAGGTTGGGCGTATTCGGCTACAGAGGCTTATACTGTTTAGGCATTATTAATGTCCTGATGATGATCCCCATGATTATATAGTGGGATCGAAACGCCGTCAACTTTCCTGAGCACCATATACTAAAAACGTATACCATGTGTTATATGCTTGTAATGGTGTGACTTGAATTTCTGTTACACTACTAATCACAGGAATCTGAAGCTTTTGCCTAAAAGCCCTGCTCTGTTTGTTTGTGATTTTCCTCACCATGCCAATTTGTATGTGTTAGGTTACAGGCTTGTGCCCCACTACGAAGAATTGTTGAAGGAATTTTGTTTTTGATTTTTCCAAAAAGTAAAAGATTTGGACCTCTGTCCGGCTGGACATGTCATAACGAATATAGTATCCATTGTGTCTATATTGATTGTTGTCAGAATATTGCATATGCTAACTTAAGGAAACACGCGTTAGCGTGTCCTTGATAATAGAGCGATATTTAAATCGCAGATTTACGGCCGAAAACGGCTGCTAAAGTGACCAAATTGGGCTTGATAATATGCCCCAGAGTTTGTTTCTGAATGTGGGGGCCTATTATCAAGGGCTGGCAATAATATTATCGCCGTTTTAGCGTCCGTTTTCGGACGAAAAGCGGCGATAATATTATCGCTTTATTAACAAGGACATGCTAGCGCGTGTTTCCTTGTCTTAGCGCCCGTTATCAGCACACCTCGCATGGCATCGTTAATGAGATGCAAAGGAGGCGTGCCTGACAATACCCCATGGGAAAACATCGCTGGCCCAGCTTCGTGAAATTATCTACGAGGGGTAGCGATATTTGAAATCGCGTTAACTATGCCTTGACGCTGGAATTTAACATCTGTTAAATTCCAGATTAAGGCATACCTAACATGGGGGGTGGATTGTGTGGCTAAGATTAGAGGGCCTATGAAGGATATCGCCGTTTTCCATGGGACATCGCTGGAAAACCAGCATTGTTCCATGGAAAACTGCGATATCCCCGCTATCACTGGAATTCTTATCGCCGCTGTGATACGCGTTGTTAATAACGCGCTAACCGGGCGATAAATTCCAGCGATACACGGCGATAAATAAAAAAGCGAGCTTTGCGATATTTATCGCTGTCTATTGTTGATATGCCCCGTGCATTTTAACTCTTTCCTGTGTCTGAGAGAGATTCATGCATCTGCTTGTGTCTTCTTCTCTCTCAGCAGGCCCAGGAGAGCATTTGATGGTCAGTGTTGAGATTGTGGCAACTTATAAATCTAGTGATATTTCTTCAGGTATTGAATTTTGTTTACTTCCTTGTCCCTTTAAATGTCGGCTCTGCTGAGGTGGGATTCGTGCCAGAGGTTCTGATGGGTGTTTTCTGGCTGGCCAATAGTGAGGGGCCTTACATTCCTCATGCTGAAGCCTCGAGATATGGACGTTCACGTGCAGCGGTACATGTATTTAAGGGGCCCACGTGCCTGGCCTCCCTCTGAGCTAAAAACAAATAGAGTTACAAACACGTATAAACATCACCCCAAGGCATCACAAAGGAAGAGACGGATCTTATCTAAATAACAATTCTTCGAAATAGGAAATATCTTCCCATCCATGGAAACAATCAGCTGTGCTGCAGCAGGTGTGCATGCATTGATTTATGTTTGTAGCGCAATCGTCATACGTCATCAGGGGGCGTCTAGGCACTTTACACACGGAGCAGGTGTGAGTCGTCGCTTGAGTTGCAAACCTTGGACTCTGCAGACCTGGGGTTCTACCACAGCCTGGGGACTTGGACAACAATCCGTGATTCTGGCCCAATCGCTTCCCCTCCACGGGGTCCAGTTTGATGCCCCAGCCCCCCCCCCCCCCTCATCTCCTGGTTTCTGTAACTCCCCGTGACTGCACCCTCCTCGCTGCTCTCTTCGCCTCAGAGTAGCTCAGGGTTCAGAGTTTCCGGCTGCAGCTGCCATGATGTCTGAGATGAGCTTTGCTGATCCCTGTGACTATTTAATTTATTTTATTTTATTTTAACCGTTTTATATAGCGCTAGCTTGACCTGTAGGTATCAGAGCCCTTTACATACACACAGTAAACAGCAGAAGGACATTACATTACATAGTCGGCCGGCAGTATGGAAGCAAACCTCAAACGGAGGCCCCGAATAATAATAAACAACAGTGGTTATTATGTTACTAGCAGCCCGTCCCGACGTTGTCCGGGTATGAAATAGAATGTGTGTAATGTGTGTATTTGGCAAGGGCAATTTATTTTAAAATCTCGCGGTACACAACATTTTTTGTTTCATTAGAATAGGGACGGAGAAGGCCCAGCTGCAGCCCTGGTTGATGTTAGCAGGCGCGTGTAATGTCGTTGAATGAGAGAGTTATCAGCCGCGGGTAAATCCGTTTAATGAGAGAGTTGAGTGACAGCGAGTAGGAGAGGCTGCAGTAATTGTCCCCGCAGACACGCTCATTTGCGTGTTCCCCTCTTGAGGCCCAGATGCAGGCCTGTTTGATGTTAGCAGGCGCGTGTTCCCCCGCTTGAGGCCCAGCTGCAGCCCTGGTTGATGTTATCAGGCGCGTGTAATTGGTGTAGTGATCCGCCGCCTGAGCCCGCTACCGCCCTGGTTGATGTTGGCAGGCGCGTGTAATGTCGTTGAATGAGAGAGTTATCAGCCGCGGGTAAATCCGTTTAATGAGAGAGTTGAGTGACAGCGATTAGGAGAGGCTGCAGTAATTGTCCCCGCAGACACGCTCATTTGCGTGCTCCCCCACTTGAGTCCCAGATGCAAGCCTGTTTGATGTTAGCAGGCGCGTGTTCCCCGCTTGAGGCCCAGCTGCAGCCCTGGTTGATGTTATCAGGCGCGTGTAATTGGTGTAGTGATCCGCCGCCTGAGCCCGGCTACCGCCCTGGTTGATGTTAGCAGGCGCGTGTAATGTCGTTGAATGAGAGAGTTATCAGCCGCAGATAAATTCGTTTAATGAGAGTTGAGTGACAGGAAGTAGGAGAGGCTGCAGTAATTGTCCCCACAGACACGCTCATTTGCGTGTTCCCCCACTTGCGGCCCAGATGCAGGCCTGTTTGATAATAGCAGGCACGTGTTCCCTCGCTTGAGGCCCAGCTGCAGCCCTGGTTGCTGCCTGAGCCAGTCTAGAGCCCTGGTTGATGGTAGCAGGCGCGTGTAATGTCGTTGAATGAGAGAGTTATCAGCCGCAGATAAATTCGTTTAATGAGAGTTGAGTGACAGGAAGTAGGAGAGGCTGCAGTAATTGTCCCCACAGACACGCTCATTTGCGTGTTCCCCCGCTTGAGGCCCAGCTGCAGCCCTGGTTGATGTTATCAGGCGCGTGTAATTAGTGTACTGATCCGCAGCCTGAGCCCGGCTAGAGCCCTGGTTGATGGTAGCAGGCGCGTGTAATTAGTGTACTGATCCGCAGCCTGAGCCCGGCTAGAGCCCTGGTTGATGGTAGCAGGCGCGTGTAATTTCGTTGAATGAGAGAGTTCAGTAACAGCGCGCAGGAGAGGCTGCAGTAACGTTACTTACCAAGCCTCCAGGTGAATGCGTTTGTCACGCCCCCAGCACACGGCCACAGCAGACGATCTTCTGATTAATGTACAACGAACATGGCATGAAGGGCGGAACGTAGCACACGCCCCCAGCGTTTCTCACGCCCCCAGCGTGCCCCTTGATGCGGCACAATTGCGTTCACATGGCATGAAGGCCAGACACACGCCCCCAGCGTTTCTCACACCGCCAGCATGTCACGCCCCTGAGAGAGCACAAATCTGAAAAATGTATAAGTACACCATATTTACAAGCACGTAGTGTTAGTTTAAATTGTATTGCACAAGAGTGTCAACTTATATAAGAGAAAATATATGAGTGTTTGTTTTTTATTAGAATAGATACATATATAAGTGTGGAAAACTAATGTAGAGATTGTAGAAATGTTAAAATGATGTTGGAGTCACACGTTAGATGACTAAGTGAAAACGAAATGTAATTCTGCAAACCATGAAAATGTGTAGGCCACATGGCATTTCACAGGAAACGAAAGATGCTGCTACACTTTTAGTGACGTGGATTCTAATGTCATTTAAGTGCAAATGTATTATTAGGCATAGTATTGAAATATATGTTTTATATAGATGTGTTGCATTACACTATAGCAATATGTGTTAAGTTAAAATACTGTTTAAACCAAAGAAAGGAAATGTTTTAGAAGACAGAGACCTGCTTTATGTAAATCAATTAGGCCTGAAAAGACCAAGTCATTCTCTTTGATCTAAAATGTGCTCGTTAGGGGAAAGTTGTGCTAGGCACTAACTGAGATTCCTTACACATGTTTTATGGTCCGAGATATGGTGGAGGTTGGAATTTGAGGCCCACAGTACATGTGTCTGTCGCAGGTGCGAGGAGCCCTAATCAGTACCATGATGAACGGTTCCTTTGTTCAAGAGAGCCAGGCGCAGGCCTGGAGGAGTCTTCAGGAATTTTAGGGGGTACTGTCTCGCTGAAGAAGAAGCCTGGGAAGCAAGGTCAACTTTAATGAAGAGTCCAGAGGAGCATCAGTACGGAGTTTGCCGCTCAAACTGTACCACGTGAGAGGCGTCGACATGGGCGTTCCTATTGGAAATGTGATTTTGTATTAGGGATAGCACCCCGGGGTAGAGTTAGAGCAGATGATCTGAGGAGCCTAAGAGAGCGGATGGGTAGGCAGATAGGGAATTAACAGACTTCAATTTTGAGACAAAGACTAAGGGAAGTTTGTGATCTTCTTTGGAAGTCACCACTGCTGACACCTTTTTAGGTAAAGATCTTGTTAAGTAGGGATGTCACTTAGTCTAGTGTAGGGACAGATTAACTTGTATTTTTCTTTTCTGTAAATGACTCTCAAGTTGCAACTCACAGCGATTCTTACAACGCTTATGCTCTTTGAAATAGTTTTGATAATTTCCTTTTGTCGTTTAAGAATATTCAGAGAGTATCTTTTTGTACTAATACCTGTATACCTTTTGAATCTTATTCTGAGATGTTTGTATCTTCAGATACTTTTGACTTTGAATTAAAACTTTTTAACCTTTCCCAGTGGTAAGTGGTTCTTTAGAGTGGTTTAAGTTCCTAATTGACTAACCTAGTAGTAGATTGTCTTTTACTCAATAACAGGTACCAATGATTCAGTCGACAGGATTAGGGATCTGGTAAGGTAACTAGAAACCAGAAACCCCGCGTTAACAGTTGGTAGCAGTTTAGGATGGTTATCTTCTTGAGGAAGGTAATCTAGACTAGGTTAGCTTACCCCAAGGCCCCTAGAGCTAGACATCGAGAGATGAGCAGCGGAAGAATCGCGTGCCGAAGAGGGTGCTGACGGCGCGAGAAAAGCAGCAGTATCGAAGGAGAGTGAGTATAACAAGGGTCATGCGTGAACAGATTGCGGTGTTTTGTGTTGTATTTGTATTGTAATGTCTTGCGGAGTTGAATGCCTGTAGCGTGATTGTGAGACGGTTGTGAGCGCGCGCAACCTGGTAAAAATCTTAAGTTCAAGGTAGAGCTTAAGTGGTCCGGGTGTATCGAACACTCAGAGTAGTTGTCAACCATAGTACGGGGGTCATGAGGTACCATTGACCGCCGCAGAACCGAGATAGGGGGAGTGTAAGAGTGAGTGTGTGGGCAACGGACGCAGGTTGAAAGTTGCCGTGTGTAAGTAACCTATCAGAGAAGGCGATTGTCTGGACGTAAACGGAAAGACATTTCGCCAGTTAAGGTGACAATTACAGATTCGACTGTGGGCGTACAGTCAAAGAAAAGTGATCGCTTGGACGGAAGTAATCATTTTTCGAAGTATGAATGGGACGCATGCATAAACGCGGAGATGAGCTGAAAAAGGAGGGGAACTGCTGCGAAGGGGGACGAGTGACGTCAGCAAGAGCCGCGCTGAGATAGGGTGGCGAGTGAAGAGCCGCGACGCGATAGGACGGTTGGTGTGACGTCGGCAAGAGTCGCGACGCGATTGGGCGGCTGGTGCGACGTCAGTGAGAAGTCGCGTTCTGATAGGCCAGTTGGCGAGAACCGAGCTGAGATTGGTGGATTGTCATCAGGAAGTAAACAAACGGGAGAAAACAGAAACTAGTAGATTGAAAATGAAGTGTTTTAAATGTTTGAAGGATATTTTTAAAAGAAAAAGGAGAGAGTCTTTTTACGGGCAAGAGGCACCGCCAGAGGGTACACCGGCTCATTATATGGCAGCGAATGTTGGGCTGCATACGATATTATGGATTGGGTATTGGAACAAGCTTACGGAAGGGAATGAGGAAATGTCGTTCCCAAAGTATGGGACGTTTAAGCTAGAGGTGTTACATCGGCTGAAAGCAACCATGTCCGCATTGAAACCCCCGCCTAGACCGACACAGTTTGAGGCCCTTAACGCATGGAATAGGGCGGCGCACGATAGGAATCTGAATAGGCGTCAAGAAAGGCTGACGCGATCGGTAAAAGCAGTGCGAGATTCCAAATGGGATGAGGACGCCAAGAGGTGGAGAGTACAGGCTATTGAGGTGGATACGTTGTACCCAGTGAGAGAGGTGGCAGGTGAAAAGAACCTCATGGAAGAAGATGAGGAGAGCGACTCGGAGGACAACTTGATAAATAGATTGCTGATAGATAGACCGCCTCCGAGAGTTGGGGAGATTGAAAGTAGAGGACTCGCAAGGGAAGATGAGGCTGCCATAGAGGGGTATGTACCACTTCCTATATCGGAATGGACGCCTATCAAAGGTGGGGAGACACCCCAACATAGTACAGCACAGAGTGTAGTCAGAAGGTTTGTGGTACAGAAAACACCAACCGCAGAGAGGGCTGAAACTTTTGGATTGCCAGATGCTCTCCAAGTACCTGTTACCATAGGACCCATAGTATCGATTTACAACCCAGAGAATGTGAGAGAGGAAGAACAGATACGGTTAGACAGAGAAAGGGTTGAGATGGAAAGGAGGAATAACACGACAAATGCCTGGAAGCAATTGCCAGGATCGGTAACGTGGAACACACCATTCGAGCCAACAGTGAGTCCCGCAACAGAGCAGGGGGGTCAAAGAGGACCGATGGACCTAAGGGGACCACGTCCGAAATCCTTTAAAGAGTTAAGAGTCGACTTGAGAGAATGGGATGGGTCTGCAGAAACTCAGAGCAGTAGGTCAAGAGCAGAAGCTGAGTGGGGAAATCGAGGCAATGGGACAGTATCTCACTGCGGGGCTAGCGAAAGCAGTCAGGGACGTGAGGGTCAAAGCCAGGAGAACAGAGGAGTAATACGTCCTAATGATGGGAGGGACCAGCAGGAGCGAGATGGTAGAAGCATGGAGTGTGAAGAGATGTCTCGGCTCTTTGAAAAGGGTGGAGACCAAATGGTACTAGCATACAGAGATAGGTTTAGGTGCACTCATCACGCGCCAGGGGAGAATGTGCAACACTGGAATAGGGGGAACAAGGAAAGATCTTGCCATACATCGGGTGATCAGAGGTCACAGACCAATTGTGAAGAAAGGGGGAGTAATGGAATGTCTTACCATGCACCCAGAGAAACCAGGCAGGATGGGGAATGTAGGACCATGAGGCCCAATGGAGTGTTTCATCATCCACCCAGAGAGGACGGAACAGCGTGGGACCTGGAGGGGTGGGAGCATGGGAGGACTCCACATAACTCACCTGAGCCCAGACGTAGGACTCGGAGCTGGGATGGGAAAGATGTGAATGGACCCCCTAGAGCTAGCGTACTGAAAGCTACAATAAAGGCAAAAAGACTTGATGTCACCAGTTTGAAATCTGATTTGGATGAGATTATAGATGGTACGTTGCCATTAGAAAGGATTGAGTTGTATGAACAAGATGAGTTACTGTTCATAGCAAAGGATGTTACCCGAAAGGCAAGGGCAATTCATGAGAAACTGTCTGGACTGGCAGACAAGTACATGGTAGACTTGTCCAAAACGAGGACATTACAGAGTAACCATAGGTTGCAGTATTCAGATCAAGACTTGGATGAGAAAAGAACTACAGGATTAAAGACACACATTAGGGAGTTGATAGCAGGAATAAGAGCGTGGAGAGATCTGGACAAATGGGAAGAGAGGTGGTCCAAAAGGGGCACTGTCAGACGGAGCACAAGTGTGATGTCTCCGGAAGGAAGGGTAATGCAGATGGAGGCATTTCCTTTGCAAGAAATATCGAATGGGAATTATGTACATGTGCCCTGGAGTAGAGGAGATTTAGCTGCATTTACCAACTCATTTCCGAAGTTAAGGGACAATCCAGTAGAGTGGTATAAGCAGGTAGAAAGGTTTGTAAAGATCTCGAAAGTATTGTGGATTGATTTGAACACTTTGTTTGACATTGTGGTCCCATCTGACTTGTGGACATCGTGCAAGACTAGTGTTGAATGGCCAACTACTGAACCAGTGAGGGATGCTCAGACAAATGGACCGTCTGAAATTGTCATGCAAAAGTATGAAAGGGTAATAGCTTGGCTGAAAGATAGGGTACCACCTCAGGACATAGATTGGGTAAAAATAGACCGAACAAGACAAGAACCAAAGGAGACAGTTCATGAGTTCTATGAAAGATTGTTGAAAACATTCAAACAATACAGTGGACTCGATGTAATGGATCCCAAAGATATAGGACAGTTTGTGTCAAAGTTTGTTTTGGGGTTGAGACCTGATATTTGTTTGATGATTCAGCAACATTTAATTTGTTGGCAAAACAAACCACTAGATGAACTTTTAAGGTATGCCAGATACTGTAGCGATGAGATAGATTCCAAGGCAAAGAAAATGAAGGAAAAGCTGATGGTGGTGCAGATGCAGTCAGCCGGAAAGGGCGGACAGCAGAAACAGGGAACGGGGACAATGGGACGGAAGTCGAATGGTCAGAACAAGGATAGTGAAGAGAGTCAGAGACCTAGAATAGATTTTGCCACTTTAAAGAAAACGACAAAGTGCCACCAGTGTCACCAGGTGGGACATTGGAGACGCGAGTGTCCCTTTAACCCTGAAAGTGGAGAACTAGAATTTGAACAGGAAGTTCAGGAGGTTCCAGTTCAAAGGGCGACAGTCCCAGGAAGCAAGGTGATCAAAGGGGGGACTTCGGCTCCAAGAGCTCAGTTTCCACAGCCACCAAAGATCGCGACAGGGGGAAAAGTCTATAAACAAATGCCTCTTTTTATTGAAGAAGAAAAATGTTATTACATTGACCCAATGACCGGTCAACGTGTGAACAGGGAAGAGGACTGTACCCTCGGGGCAGTCCTAGAAGTAGATCAGAGAGGGCCATTTGTTGAGGCAGAGGTAGCAGGGTGCCCGATGACGTTCTTGGTGGATACTGGAGCTACTCGATCAACTCTGAGATCAGCAGTGGTACCTGACCTACCAATGTCGGGGGAAACAATTCAGGTGGTTGGAGTCGCCAATAGAAGAATGACTAGTCCTTTGACAGAACCAGTGTCAGTGAAAATAGGGAATTACACAAATGAACATCAGTTTGTGGTATGTGATTCTAGTCCTGTATGTCTGTTAGGGAGGGACTTGTTGTGTAAATTGAATTGCACCATATACTGCACACCTCAGGGTGTGGAGGTACAGACCGCAGATGATGATGCTACCTTTAAGATTGCCAATGAGAAAACGTGTATAGAACTGTATCCTACTCTGACTGTGGAAGACCTTCCTTGTGACCTAAGAGACACTGTCTCAGCTGAAGTATGGGATTTTACTGGGGAAGAGATAGGACTGATCAAAGGGGTGGAACCAGTGAAGATCATGATAAAACCGAACGCTGAATTTCCAAGAACGCCACAGTATAAACTGTCCCAGGAAATGATTGCAGGAATAAAACCTGTGATTGACTCAATGATTCAACAGGGAATACTGAAAGAAATCGTGGGTAGTCCATGTAACTCCCCGATTATGGGTTTGCAGAAACCTAGTGGGAAGTTCAGAATAGTTCAGGACCTTCGAAAGATTAACAACATAGTGGTTTCATGTTGTCCAGTGGTACCGAATCCATCAGTGATACTGTTTCAAATACCATTCCAAGCTGAGTGGTTTACAGTGATAGACCTTTGTCAAGCCTTCTTTTCCATCCCATTAGATGCGGACAGCCAGTATCTTTTCGCATTTAAAATGGAAGATCGCGCCTTAACATGGTGTCGAATCCCACAAGGGTTCACAGATAGCCCTTCGATCTTTAGTCAGCTGTTGAAAAAGAACCTTGAAAGTCTGGTATTGCCACAGAACTCGGTTCTGGTCCAGTACATAGACGACCTACTTGTTGCGTCAGGAACAGAGGAAGCTTGTAAGGAAGACACTATTGCTTTACTAAATCATTTAGCTGAGAATGGACATAAGGTATCTCCGAACAAATTACAGTACTGTCTGACAGAAGTACAGTATCTGGGTCACCGAATAGAGAAGGGGAAGCGCAAGGTGTCTCCAGACAGGATAGAGGCCATCATGAAAATGAATGCGCCAACGACACAGAGAGAAGTTAGGATGTTCTTAGGAATGGTTGGTTACTGCCGACAGTGGATAGCTAACTTTTCACTGAAAGCAAAACCTTTACAGAAATTGACGCACAAGGTGGTGAGTGATCCGGTACCATGGGACAACGAGTGCCTAATGGCGTTCCTACAACTGAGAGAGGATTTGTGTCGTGCTCCGGCTTTGGGAATGCCAGATTATGAGAAGACTTTCTCATTATACTGCTGTGAAAGAGAAGGATGTGCGTTATCAGTGTTGGTGCAAGTACACGGAAATGCCCGTAGACCAGTTGCATATTTTTCGGCTACATTAGATCCGGTAGCCGCAGCGTTGCCCGGATGTCTCAAATCCGTTGCTGCAACAGGTGTCAGCATTGAGAGGTGTGAGAACATTGTTATGGGACATCAATTAGTGGTGTATGTACCGCATTCTGTAGAATTGTTAATGACTAGGACCAAGACGCAGCACTTGACCAATAGTAGGCTCACGCGCTATGAGCAAGTTATTCTTGCTGCAGAGAACGTGACCCTTAAGAGGTGCTCGGTCTTGAATCCTGCTACATTGATTTGATATAGAAGGCGAAGAATGTGAATATCACGATTGCCTAGATGTGACTGAACTATGCACGAAGCCCAGACCAGATATTGTGGATGAGCCATTGATCGACCCTGATGAAATTTACTTTGTTGATGGCTCATGTTTAAGAGACGATACTGGTCGGTTGAGAGCAGCTTATGCTGTTTGCACCATTACTGGAGTTGTGGAAGCCGCTTGCCTGGAAGGAGTACACTCCGCTCAGGTAGCAGAAATCATTGCATTGACACGTGCCTGTATAGTAGGTAGCAAAAAGAGAGTCACCATCTATACCGATAGCCAATATGGTTTCGGTGTAGTTCATGATTTCGGGCAATTGTGGTCTCAGAGGGGTTACATGACCTCCTCTGGTTCGCCAATCAGAAATGGGGAATTTGTACGACTACTGTTAGAAGCATTGCAAGGTCCAGCTGAAATTGCAGTGGTCAAGTGTATAGCTCACACTAAAAATACAGATTTTGTGTCACAAGGAAACAAATATGCTGATGAAGTTGCCCGCTATTGTGCGGAGCAAGGGTATACTTTCACGGAGGTGGAAGTAGGTGGGGCAAAAGAAAAAACAGAAGTCCAGATGATGTTAGAGACCGTAGATACATGGGAAGAACTGAAACAAATGCAAGAAAATGCACCTGAGTCAGAGAAAAAGTCCTGGGAAGTAGCAGGTTGTGTGAGAAGTGAAATGGATTTTTGGGTTTCAGCAGATGGAAGAGCAGTGTTACCGGAGGAATTAGTGAATCCAATGGCACGACAAATACATGGTCCAACACACTTAGGAAGGGATGCCATGTTGAGAGTATTTAGGCAAACTTGGTATTGCCCAAAGTTCAGGATTGCAGCAGAAGCAGTATGTAGGAGATGTGTCACATGTCAGCAACTGAATGTAGGGAAAAGAACACCAGTTACCATGAGTCACATTGGGAGGTCTGGGGGGCCTTTCAACAGAATGCAATTAGATTTCATTGAAATGCCTAGAGTCAACCGCCTTAGGTATGTGTTGGTGGTCGTATGCTTATTTTCCAGGTGGGTCGAGGCATACCCTACACGTAGGTGCGATACACTCACCGTAGCAAAACTGTTACTTAGAGAATTGATCCCGCGCTACGGGGTGCCAGGCTCTCTGGAATCTGATCGAGGAACGCATTTTAACAGTGAAATTGTGAAGATGCTCTGTGCCGCATTGAACATTGATCAGAAGTTGCACTGTAGTTATCGACCAGAGGCTTCTGGAATTGTGGAGCAGATAAATGGGACACTAAAGTGTCGAATTGCCAAAGTGTGTTCTTCAACTTCCTTGAGTTGGCCTGATGCTTTGCCTTTAGTGTTGATGAGCATGCGCAGCACACCCGACCGGAGGACAGGTCTCTCTCCACACGAGGTGCTGATGGGGAGGGCAATGAGGCTTCCTTCTGTACCAACTGCGACACTATTAAGCATTACAGATGACCTGATCCTGGATTACTGCAAAGGACTGTCTGACGCCATTCATTCTGTGTCCTTCCAGGTGCAGGCTGCTGAGGTCCCATCTTCAAGAGAGTTGTGTCATGACCTGTGCCCAGGAGAGTGGGTGCTAGTGAAGAAACACGTCCGGAAAAACTGCCTAGACGTGCGCTGGAGAGGACCTTTTCAGGTCATACTGATCACGAATACGGCTGTCAAGTGTGGAGGCCTGCCGAATTGGATACACGCTTCCCACACCCGAAGAGTTCCAGCACCCCTGGAAGAAACAGCTCCTCTCACAGATGAGAATCCAGCTGAAGACGGTGAACCATTAGAGGGGATCAGTCAAGCTGTGGGGGTGTCTGAAGAAGTTGGGAGCGTTGCAGATCCAGAAGAAGAAGGGCAAGGCGGTAGCGAAACTGAAGCTGCAACAGAAGGAGAGAGCTGTTGTGAATGTGACTTGGACACAGATCAGGAACAGAGTGATCAGGAACCGAGCAGGAGGGAAAGCAATAGGAGAACAAGAAGTGGGGCAGCTACTTGGCCTGAAAGAAGAAGGAGGCCGAGCCTGAAGTTAGCTCGAGAAGAAACTCTTGCTCCTATATCCGAAGATTCGGATCTGGAAGAAGAAGTATCGGACCAAGAGCAGGAGGGTCTAAGGAGATCAAGGAGAGTACGAGTGCCTAGCAGAAGATACTCTACACCTGAGTGGACCTACCTCGTTGCAGATGTCCGAGGGACGCAGAGCTGGGAGGGTGAGGGAAGTGACCCTGACCAGAACTGACCCAATCATCACAGTGGAAATAAGATTCCTGTTGCCAGGATTGGAGGTCGAAAGACTGCTGACACTCAACATTGTCTATCCTCCTCTCCTGAGTGGAATAAGAAAATTGATATTTGAGACCGTTGAGTTTCCGTGTTGCTGTTCCAGAAGTCCAATACTGGAGGGAGTCCTTCTCCGTATGGAAATATTTGAGCTGGTGGTGGAACTTCTGGGAACACGCATAGTTTCAGATTGCTAAAAAGACTTTGTAAAGAACTTTGTTAATATTGATTGGAAGATAACCTAGCGCCGAGTGGAAGAAGAAAGAATTAGGGACTTCCCTTTTAGTGGATGGAGAAGGGCTAGGGTTGTCTATTGCTACAGAACTTAATGACTGTTCTTGCGGAAGAGAATTGTCAGCTTCCAAGTGTGGTTCAAAGAAAGACATTGTGGTTCAAATGAAGAGAGTCTTTGTGCAAAGCAAAGAGGACGTTGAGAAGAAGTAAGAGACTTTGCTGAGAACGATAACCAGAGCTACACTGTTTGAGATCATGGAGACTGGCAACCCGAACCTCAGGGCAAAATGCATAGTAGGCACACTTTTAGTGGTAGTGATTTCTCTTATAGTTTTAGTAGTTACTGTATCATATATAGTGGGAAATGAGAACGAAACAAAGACAAGATCAGAAACAAAGAAAGCATCAACACAAAATCCTACCACTGTTGCTGAGGTAAAAGGAGAAAACACTGAGAAAGAAAAGGCTTTGCTAGATGATGAGATCAAAAGATTACATGATGACGAATCACAGGGGAACTTTAGGTCAAATGCTTATGCTAAGTTGTTATACGAATACATTGATGTCATGGAGGCGAAGAATTGCTACGTTTGTATGCAATTACCAGCTTCTGTGGATGAGGGTATCAGATACCATCATCTTCCATTGACATATGGAATCACATGTAGTTTGTTGTTAAGCATATTCTATGGACGAGATGGGTTCGAGTATTATTTCTCGAATTTTGACTCGACATTGCCAGAGGTCCCGAATTATAAGCATCTGAACAAGTGGGACTATTACAAGGGCGAAGACAGGTTACAGAAATGGTTCATTCCATGGAAAACGTTAGATACTTCACATGCCCGAAGAAATAATCTGACTTGTCAAGTGTCAGAAATTGAGAAAAAGTTTATAGGGCAGGTGGATACTAGATACAGGAGGCAAAAGATTCTAAAAGCTTCAGGACAATGGGAAACAGACTGGACCAAGGAAGAAAGGATACAGCAAAGAAAGGGTAGCTTTGGTCCAATTGCCTTAGACAAGGAGAAACGGGGGGAAACTGTGCATTCACAGAAGTTACTCCTATTATGAGAATCTGTATGTAGGTCAAGTCAGTTGTGAACATGCTTTCCAATTGGAGTACTACTCCAAGGACTTTTTGAAGGAGATGCAAGCAATCCCAAATGTATATTTTGTATGTGGAAGAAATGCATATGTGAAGCTACCAGATAATTGGTACGGATCATGCTATTTAGCAATTGTATTCCCCAAAATATACCATGTTGAGAATTTAGAAACGACAAAGAGAGGAACACCAACAAGAGGGAGAAGAGATCTAGGTGCTGAAGAGGTAGTTGGGGATGTATTTGGTGCTGCCTTCCCTCTCTTGGGATTGATACTGAATGACATAAAAATTAGAAGATTGGCTACAGTCGTAGATAGGTTATCTGCCAGTACTGCTAGATCCTTAATGCTGGTGGAGGGAGAGATGCAATCGATAAGGGCAATGGTTCTTCAGAACCGACTTGCTTTAGATGTTCTGTTAGCCAAAGAGGGCGGAGTCTGTAAGGCTTTGAAGGTCCAGGAATGTTGCACTTACATTCCTGACAATTCAAAACCTCTAGAGAAGTACATACGAAACATTACTGCGATTCATCACGAAATTGAGGATCTGACAAAGATAAATGTGTGGGAAAAAGTAGGCCAAGGAATGGGTAATGTTGGAAGTTGGTTTGTCAACCTAGGAAAGGGTATCGTTTGGTACATATTGAAACCCATCATCATAATTGTGATTTGTGTAATCACTTTGTGGGGATTGGTGCGACTGTATCAATGGTATAGAGCAAACAGGTTGCAGAGATCCATGAGGGAACAGGAGAAAAGATTGACTGCGATGCAGGATACACAATATAAGAGTCTGAAGGCTCTAGAGACAATGAAACGAGGGGGTACTGCAACAACTTCGATCTGAAAGATCCTACATTTTAGGGATGATGTTTTGATGGTGATGACTCCTGAAAGTCATCAAAGGGGGGACTGAGAGAGCACAAATCTGAAAAATGTATAAGTACACCATATTTACAAGCACGTAGTGTTAGTTTAAATTGTATTGCACAAGAGTGTCAACTTATATAAGAGAAAATATATGAGTGTTTGTTTTTTATTAGAATAGATACATATATAAGTGTGGAAAACTAATGTAGAGATTGTAGAAATGTTAAAATGATGTTGGAGTCACACGTTAGATGACTAAGTGAAAACGAAATGTAATTCTGCAAACCATGAAAATGTGTAGGCCACATGGCATTTCACAGGAAACGAAAGATGCTGCTACACTTTTAGTGACGTGGATTCTAATGTCATTTAAGTGCAAATGTATTATTAGGCATAGTATTGAAATATATGTTTTATATAGATGTGTTGCATTACACTATAGTAATATGTGTTAAGTTAAAATACTGTTTAAACCAAAGAAAGGAAATGTTTTAGAAGACAGAGACCTGCTTTATGTAAATCAATTAGGCCTGAAAAGACCAAGTCATTCTCTTTGATCTAAAATGTGCTCGTTAGGGGAAAGTTGTGCTAGGCACTAACTGAGATTCCTTACACATGTTTTATGGTCCGAGATATGGTGGAGGTTGGAATTTGAGGCCCACAGTACATGTGTCTGTCGCAGGTGCGAGGAGCCCTAATCAGTACCATGATGAACGGTTCCTTTGTTCAAGAGAGCCAGGCGCAGGCCTGGAGGAGTCTTCAGGAATTTTAGGGGGTACTGTCTCGCTGAAGAAGAAGCCTGGGAAGCAAGGTCAACTTTAATGAAGAGTCCAGAGGAGCATCAGTACGGAGTTTGCCGCTCAAACTGTACCACGTGAGAGGCGTCGACATGGGCGTTCCTATTGGAAATGTGATTTTGTATTAGGGATAGCACCCCGGGGTAGAGTTAGAGCAGATGATCTGAGGAGCCTAAGAGAGCGGATGGGTAGGCAGATAGGGAATTAACAGACTTCAATTTTGAGACAAAGACTAAGGGAAGTTTGTGATCTTCTTTGGAAGTCACCACTGCTGACACCTTTTTAGGTAAAGATCTTGTTAAGTAGGGATGTCACTTAGTCTAGTGTAGGGACAGATTAACTTGTATTTTTCTTTTCTGTAAATGACTCTCAAGTTGCAACTCACAGCGATTCTTACAACGCTTATGCTCTTTGAAATAGTTTTGATAATTTCCTTTTGTCGTTTAAGAATATTCAGAGAGTATCTTTTTGTACTAATACCTGTATACCTTTTGAATCTTATTCTGAGATGTTTGTATCTTCAGATACTTTTGGCTTTGAATTAAAACTTTTTAACCTTTCCCAGTGGTAAGTGGTTCTTTAGAGTGGTTTAAGTTCCTAATTGACTAACCTAGTAGTAGATTGTCTTTTACTCAATGACAGGTACCAACGATTCAGTCGACAGGATTAGGGATCTGGTAAGGTAACTAGAAACCAGAAACCCCGCGTTAACACCCCCAGCGTGCCCCTTGATGCTGGGCGGCAACGCAATTGGCGCTTGTATGTACGACTCACATGGCATGAAGGGCGGACACACGCCCCCAGCGATTGTCACGCCCCCAGCATTTGTCACGCCCCCAGCACACGCCCACAGCCCACGATGTGATGGCCGTACCACACGCCCCCAGCGTTAGTCACGCCCGCAGCCCACGCCCACAGCACAACGCAGACACGCCCACAAGGGACTACTTTGCTGGCACGGTTCTTTTACCTTTCAAATGTATAGAGAGGAGTTGGCCTAACGGCTAAGGCGCTCGACCTCCGACCTGGGGATCTGGGTTCGAGTCTTGGTAACGATGCCAAACATCCTGTGATTCTGGGCAAATCACTTAATCTCCCCGTGCCTAACAAAAATGAATGTGTGTCCTCATGTAATGTAACTGGTGCTATGTAAAGCGCTCTGATACCCGATTCACTTCGGGTCAAGTTCACGCTCACTTCTAACTTTCTCTCTTGGGTTTATTTGACACGTATACCACTGGTGTATGTTTGTTTTCCTCTACATGGTTTACAATATTCTTAGACATCCTCCCCCCCACACGCACAAACTAACACTCGCCTGTGTGTGGGGAGGGTAATCTTTGTTTCTCTGAAACCAAATCATGTTTTTGCGAGACACCAACGGGCCCAATACCCGAGTTTCATCGACTCCTGGCGCAGGCGAGGAGAGCAAACTGTGAAAGCGGAAAAAACATAAAAGATGAGAGTATGAAAAGGAAACAAAGATGAAACGCCCCCCCCCCCTTCTTATTACTCTCTGCCCCCTTACCAGTCGTCTGGGCCACTTAAAATATGTGTCACTGTAACTTCCAGATGATGATGCGACAAATGCTTATGGGAAAACTGAGCGGCAGAACATTCTTGCATATATTTGCATATATTGTTCGTGTCCGGGTGGGGGGTGCTGGGGGCTCTGAGAATCCCCCCTGTCACGTCTGGATAATGAGGCGGAGGCCTGTAGGATCATTTGTTAAATTATCCACTGAAGGAGAGCGCGACATGTCCCGAGCGGCCGGGTTACATGTAATGGAAGTGCTGAGCGGGCTGAGCGCCTGCTGCTGAGATCTGCGAGTTAGATTAAGGTGGGGGCGAGCGAGCCCTTCATCCGTCCGGGAACCACAGCCTTTCAAGTGCTGCTGAGCGAGTTGAGCGCCTGCTGCTGAGATCTGGCATGACCTGCGAGCTAGAATAAGGTGGGGGCGAGCGAGCGCTTCATCCGTCCGGGAACCACAGCGGGACTGACAGACAGTGATGATGTCAAAGGGAAGAGGCAGATGAATTCCTCGTGTGCGCCCTGTAACTGGGTGCACTGGCATGACTAGTAGAATGATCATTTCTAGGAGAGGTAATATTATTACTATTATACTCGTGATGTTATTCTGTTATTATAACTATTACTGACGTTAATATTATTATTACTAATATTAGTATTATGGCTGTTGATTTTATTTTATCGCAATTATTGGTAGTATTATTATCATTAGTTGTGACATTATGAGTCTTATTATTATTGTTATCATTATTATTATTGTCATTGTTGAATAATTATACTACTAATAATAAAACAATAGTGTTATTATTATTAGCATTATTACTATTATTTATGTTGTCGCTGCTGTGGTTGTTATGGTAGTAGTTGTTGCTGTTGTAGTGGTGGTTGTTGCTGTTCTTGCGTTTGTTGTAGTGGTTGTTGCTATTGTTGTGGTTGTTACTGTAGTTGTTGTTGCAGTGGTTGTTGTAGCAGCGGTTGTTGCTGTTGTTGCGGTTGTTATTATAGTGGTTGTTATTGTGATGATTGTTGTTACTGCTGTTGTAGTGGTTGTTGTTGCTTTTGTTGTGGTTGTTACTGTAGTGGTTGTTGCTTTTGTTGTTGCAGTGGTTGTTGCTGTTGTTGTGGTTGTTCTTGTTGCTGTAGTTGTAGTGGTTGTTGTTGGAGTGGTTGCGGCTGCTGTGGTTGTTCTTGTTGTTGTAATGGTTGTTATGGTTGTTATGGTTGTTTTTGTTGTAGTGGTTGTTGTTATTGTTGTTGTGGTTTTTGTTGTTGCTGTTGTTGTTGTGGCTGTTGTTGCTGTTGCTGTTGTGTGGTTGTTATTGTAGTGGTTGTTGTGGTTGTTAACCCCTTCTGTGCTCGCATCGGCCAACGGGAGCACTACATCGCTGGTGCTGCTCACGACCGTTGGCCGACGCAGCCCTGCCCGTGCGATAGAATGCCCGCACCGTGGTGGAATGTCCGCTGCAGTAAACGGGTTAAATGTAATGGTTGTTGTTGTGGTTGTTATTGTAGTGGTTTTTGTTGTTGTAGTGGTTGTTGTTGTTTTGGTTGTTATTGTGATGATTGTTGTTGCTGCTGTTGTAGTGGTTGTTGTTGCAGTTGTTATTGTAGTGCATGTTGATATTGCTGTTGTAGTTGCTGTGGTTGTTGCTGCTTTATTTGTTGTTGTTACTAGGGTCCTCGCAGTTTTCAGTCAATGTTCCCTAGGCGTCTGGTGCGTACTCCTTGGTCACAGAGTCGGGTGCCCCACATACCCACGACCACGGCGCCTTGAATGCTTGTGATGCAGTAGTCAAGGCGCTGAGCTTTGTCCTGCTTCACATAGATTGGGGATGGGGAGAGTAGTTTTTAGGTCAAGCCTGAGCCAGCGTGCATGCACTGCTCTGCAAGGCTTCTTGTGTTTACTCCATGCTGGTCTGACTCCTCCCACATATAGGATTGGCTTTTGCGTGTGTCTTTCAATAATGAAAGCACACAAATGGCTAAAGGTGGGTGCATAATCCACCTCTTTTTTAAAGTTCACTCCCACAGCGTTTTGCTCTCGGGGGCGAGGAGCAGCGCACAGGGTGGCAGCTGCATTCCTCGCGGGTCAGGTTATCTTGCTTTCTCTTTCACTTGTTGTTTTATTTTCTCTTGTTACCTGATCGGTGGGGCTCTTTTCGTACCGAGTGCTCAGTGCATGTAGTTTTTATTTTTTGTGTTCTTTTGTGTCTAATGCCCAAGCCTGCCTTTCCCCTCTTGATGGTTGCAGTCAGCTGAGTTGGGGCTCTAGTCCCTGTGCTTAGCATCGTCAGGGTAGTTCTTAGCTTTTCAAGTTTCCCGTCCTGGAAAATGACTTCAAGTTTTAAAAACTTGGGCGGTTAAGACTGATTTTTCAAAACGTGACCGCACAGCCTCTAGCTTTATTTTATTCAGAATATCTGACACTGGAGCTTTGTTTCTAGGGATCGCTTGAATGAACTTGTATTTTACGAACTGTCCTAACTTTTCTTCTGCTGACCGAAGACAGGGCGATCGCAGGAGAGAGTTCTTCTTTTGGTGGTTGATCTGTCCCTCGAGGTTGTGTTGAGGACAGGAAGAGCCTCCCTCGCAGACTCACTCTTTGTAGTTCAGAACTAGGGGGACTATGAAGTAATATTCCTCATCGCACCCGGGACGGCAGTACTCTACCGTATAGGTGCAGCAGACACCTCCCTTAACCTCTTCGATGCTCATGACGGCTCCCGGTCGTCATGAGTCACGGTGGGCGTGTGCTAATGATGGCCGGGAGCCGCCATGACCACGCCGCGATTGGAATGTTCAGCACTGCGGCGGAATTCGGGCCGCAGTGATGAGGTTAACACTGCCTTTGATAATGACGCATCCCTTGGTTGAGAAGAGCATGGGCTTCTAAGCACTTTAATTTGGGACAGTCCCATCTGTGCGTGCGGTGCTATGACAGAGACGGAAAGGGAGACAAAAAGAGTTCCCCTTCTTTTATTTGACATTTAATAAGAATACCTTTTATGTAATTAGGAATACAAAGCATGGTGTAATTAGAGCCCCATCTTATAACAAGCACAGGCCTTATCTGCTAGGTCAGGGCGTGTTATTCCGAGAAAGGAATCATGCCTAGTAGGCTAAAACTGAAGATTTTTGATTGTCTGTTTCTCACTCCCTGGCCCCGGTCGCCACTCCAACCCAATAACCAAAGGCAAAAGCTCCCCTATGGGCGAGACCTATTGGCGTTGCCAATGCTTGTTCTTATTCCGGACCATCAAGGACTGCAGCTGGGAGTAAAAGTAAAATTCCAGTTGGAAAGCTGACCCTCACGGGCTTGTACAGATGCATGTCCAGTTGTATGTTTCCTCACCCTTCCACCCGAGGCCACTGGCTCTCAGAAGCTGGCTTCAGACTGCTCATACAGCCCTTCCACTCTGAAGCTGTCTGCTTTTCCAGCTCTTCCACCTTGAGGTCAGCAGCTGTTGGCAGCTGTGGTCTCTGGACTGCTCGTCCAGCCCTTCCACCCGAGGCCACTTGCTCTCAGCAGTTGTAACCTCAGAACTAGAACTTGGATCAAGGAGGATGATTGCTGCGCGGCGGATCGCATTTGGTCACACCGTTTGCACTGATTTTTAGTGCTGGATGTTTGTCCTATGCTGGAAAATCAGCACGAATGTCACCATGTGCAGCGCTATACGGCGCTGCTTCTTTCTGCTGCTCGAGTAGACGTTCTACTTGAGCGACAGCTTCCTCAAAACTTCCTCAATGTGAATGGAAAGTTTCTCAACGACAGCGATAGCGGCCATCAGCGCCCACCCTCATTGAGAAATGTTGCCAGCAGGTGGTCTGGAGTGATCTTTTCCTCACTTGTACTTGGCAACTTAACAATGGCGAGTGCGTGCGAGAAAAAACCTGCCCTGCTACATGGAGCAGAGTTTTTCGGAACTCAGTGTGCTACGCAGAGCAGGAAAAGCTCTGCAAACTCCGCAAGTGGAGTGGAATTTCATGCCCAGGCCTAGGAATTGGGCAATAATTTCCCAGGTCGAGAGGGTCCAGATTGGGCTTTTTTAAAAGGGCTTTGACCACGGCATGTTCCCATGTCTTCGGGACACAGCCCGTGACTATGGAGAGATTCACCATTTCGAGCAGAGTGGTGAGTATCTCATCTGCTACTCAGGCTAGGATGCCTGGGGGGACCAGGTACTTGGGAGACAGATTTCATTTAACTCATGATGTTTGTGAGATTGTCTAGTGTCATGGAAGGGACCACACTCAGTGATTATGGAATTGTGTCAGGCGGGACATTATAACATCTATTATTGCCAGTTTCAGGAGACTGGCGGAATGTATTATAGAAGTTCTGAATTTTTTCCAAGAAAAAGTTTGCCAAGCCGTTACACAGTGATGATGAGGGTTCCAAAGCATGGTCTGTTGAGGAGAATTCAAGGAGGGTTTTTACTGTAAGAAGCCTCTCGTGTGGAGAATTGGCTCCACCGTTTATTTATATCCCTCAAAGTATAGTACTTGTGCTTTTTAGGTCTCGCCTGGTGACGCAGCGCGAAAGCGCTGTCGCCAGCGAGATCTATTGTCACTGACTTGCCTCTCATGGGAGACAGGAGATGGGCAAGGACGGACTGGAAATGTGAACGCGCGCGTTCAGCACGTACAGTCATGCGATGTGCCCATCTCCTGTCCCCCTTCCGTCCTCGCAAGCCATGCAATCTACTGCATGCCTCCCGTTCAACCCCACTCACCGGGGGACTCTACGCTGCTCCGTGGCTGGCTTATCATGTCTCTCGCTGGACTTCCCTCTGCGGTGTGGGCTCCTTCACGCCGGTTGTAATACGCAGGACTCCCTCGCCTCACGGGAGCCCCGGACACTTCTTTCCACGCGCTCCATGCCACGCCCATGTCACAAGCAAGGTTGCCAGCACGCATGCTATGCTCAGGATGGCGTGCTTTCGCTTTCTCTCCCTATGGACTGCTTTCGCTTTTCCTGTTTGGGATGCTGCGCTTGAACTTGGCCACCCCTCCGCCGGAGAGCCCATGGGCTGCACCTGCCTATGATGAGGAGGCCCCGGGCTCCCTTGGCCCCTCCCCGCAGCGCGGGGGCATCGTGCAGTGCATCGACCAGCTGTACACCTGGCACGCGTGATTATGCGTAAGATCCAGGACCCCAGAGGCCCAGGAGCCCACCATCTAATTGCTGCACGTCAATGCCAGTTCTGCTGCCCGCCTTCGTCCAAAGCAGAGCCGTGGGTTGCAAATGTCTGCCAAGGGTTTCTTGGGCCTGGGGCATTGACAGGGGCGCTAAAACCGTGGCACGCTGTGCCATGCAACGGTACGTGCAGGTTCTGTAAAGGACCCGGCCTGGCATGCTGCAGTGCCCCCAGTGCGTGAGGCACACCGCTTGCTTATACTGAGTACATGGCATTTTGCTTTTGGGAAGTATCCGACTGGGAAGTGCAAGTGTGATGGGCGAGACCTCAGAACATTCTCGTCTTCTCACTTCCAGCACCCCCCCCCACGCCTCTGCCTTCTTCCCCACCAATCTGTAATCCAGTCTCTTTTCCATTCTCTGCTTGCCTCCAGCAAGGGGCACCTCAGCTTCCAGACCCTGCTGCCCCCACTGGAAAGCTGCAGGACCGCTCGCCAGTGGAGCACCACCACCACCGCAGCCCCATCCCCGGCAACCCAGAGGCGCAGCCGCAGGTCTGTGTCCAAGGCCTGGCACGTGGAGCTGCTGCTGGTGGCCGACGAGTCCATGGCCAAGAAGAACAGCAAGGAGCCGCACCACTACCTGCTCTCCCTGGCCTCCATCGCCTCCTCCCTCTACGGGCATGCCAGCATCGAGAACCTGGTGCGCCTGTCCGTGGTCATGGTGGTGGTGCTGTCCGACGAGGACAAGGGCCCCGAGGTGAGAAGCACGCCCCCACCACCCTGAAGAACTTCTGCAAGTGGCAGCATCAGCACAACCAGCTGGACGACGAGCATGACGAGCACCACGACGCCGCCATCCTCTTCACGCGAGAGGTAGGTCAGGCTGGAGTGCGACCCCGCATGCTACCCTTGTGGATACCCAGCTAGATGTGAGCTACCTCTCTGGACACCCTGCTCCTTGCTACCTTACTGGGTACTCTGAGCTAGGCCTCCTTACCAAATATCCTGGTGTAATTCTGCATGGGATACCCAGCGATCTCCTGCCTTACAGGTTCTTGACTATATGTTGAATGCTGGAGACACCACTGCGTTCTTTTAAAGATATACCACTGCATGCGTCCTAACCAGAGGCCGCTCTGTGTGCTGCCTGGCTAGAAACCCCCTACATACTATGAGGTTAGGGACACCAGCTGGGTAGACACCGGCTTCACGTTACTTGTCTGAATAGCCTCCTGCATGATCCCTACCTTTCATGTCCGCAGCCTACCAAACCACACCTGGTTAGATATTTTGAGAAATGCAACCTGGCTCCATAGCTTACTAAAATGCTCTGTGCTTGCACTCCTTGCTCCGGCTTGTCTGGTGGGATAATGTGCCGAAGGCTCCCCAACAAGGTACTCTATGGAAAGTTGAATAGTTTAGTGAAGGTTCACTGGCTAGATGCAAACAGGACACAAGCTGCTTTGAGATAGTAGGATGTATGTGGGGTGGATGTATGACATTACAACGCATGCTTTTACATCGCATGCTTTTACAACGCGGTTTTTACAACGCATACCATTACACCGCATAATGCTTTTAGGCGCTGGATAGTGAATTGTTTAATTTACTATTCCAACTCCAGTCCCCGTGGATAGTAGGGAAGGTGTTGGATAGTACATTAAACCTATTCCCTATCGTAGAGCGCCCCCCAGCGCAATGCGTTGTAATGGTTTGCGTTGTAAAAGTTGCGTTGTAAAGGCACTGCGTGGTAAAAGTTGCGTTGTAAAGGTTGTTCACCGTGTGGGGTAGGGAGAGAGGAATCATCAACTAACATATCATTATTGCTTTTTGGACAATGTTACTGGCCCTGGTACAAGTCAGCAATGCATTCAAGGCAGCAGATTAGAGTACAGCCCAGCTGACCCTGCTTGACCTTTGTGTTAACTTGAACAAAATAGAATCCTAGCTCTATGTAGCGGGTGGGCTGCAGTCATTCCTAGGAACAACAAGCATTTGCAAAGCAATAGGTCTCACAGTTATGCGAGTTTTGAGCTATTGACATTGCAAATAACAATGCCTTTTATTGTTGTTTTTGTTTTAAAAACATAAATAAAAGGCATTGTCATTTACAATGCCAAAAGCTTAAACTTGCGTAACTGCGAGACCTATTGCATTGCAAATGCTTGTTTAATTTCAGTGCGATATACTCTAATAGTATCCTGGGATTTCTGCTTGGTTATTTTCCCATAATCTCTTCTCCAGATTCTTTCTGTTCTCTTCCTTGAGTGTAATTGCGATCACTGTTATTAAAATATCAGGCTTGAAATGCTTTTTAAAATTCCCCAACAGTAGTAGAAGTAGTAGTAGTAGTTCCCTTAATTTGCAGCAGAAACAGGAATAGTTCCCTCTATGTACGACACTAATGGCTCGTCCGCACACCCTTCCTCCTTTTATGGTATGAGGCAAAAAAAAGCTGGGGCCTTATTTATGAGGCCTTGCAACAGTTTTGCGCTTCCGTTGCGTCACTTTTTGTGACACATCGGCGGCGTAAAACATGGCTCCTGTTGCACCCTAGTTACAAAGTGACGTATCTAAGCAGATGTGTCAATTTGTAAACCCGTGCACTAAATTATACCTGCTTCATGTATAATGTATGCGGGGGTGGCGTTCCCACATAAGTAAGCCTCGTAGAAGTGACGCAGTGAAATCTACGAGATTTCACTGCTCCACTTCTAGGGTGCAAATGCGTAAAAATCTTGCGCCTGCCTCACAGCAGGCGTAAGCCTGACGCAGGCCGTTTCACATAGGGCTTGCCCCATGTGAAAGGACACATTGCTGGAGTGACATACTTCAGCAATGCGTCACTTTTGCGCCATACAGATACGTCAGAAATACTGACGTATCTGTAACTCCTTGCGACATGATGCGTCATACAGTAAATATGACGCATCAATCATGTTGCAAGGAGGGCGCACTGAGAAGTGACGCTTCGCTGCTTTCACGCAGCGATGCGCCACTTCTCAAAAATGAGGCCCCTGGAGAGCTAACAAAATGGCGACCCCATTACTTTTCTCTACTGAGCCAAAACCATTTAGAACTCTTTTTTCAAACACTGCTATTTCAACTTCCGTTAATGTACCTGTGGAAGTAAAGGTGGACGGGTTTCTCTGACTCGTAGACTTTGAGTTATCAATAGAAGGTTTATTGACGTATATCGAGTTTCATTTGTACGTCATTGTTATAGTATGTCTGAACTAAATGTGGGGCATATTATCAAGAACAGCGTTACACTTATCGCCGGTTTAGAGGCAGAAAACTGCCGGTAAAGTGGCAATAATGGGCTTGATAATATGCCCTGGAGAACTCCAGTAGAAGCCCATGTTAACATCAGAACATGGACGTCTATTGGAATTCTCAAGGGCATATTATCAAGCCCGTTATCGCCGCTTTACCGGCAGTTTTCTGCCGCTAAACCGGCGATCATTTTAACACTGTTCTTGATAATATGCCCCTAAATTTCTTTGCTTAGTTGAGACATCTTTTCACTGATTAATGGTGTTTTACCTTGATCAAAGGAGTTATTTTTAGGCGTGCCTTCTACCACCAGTACACTGGAAGTCTAGTGCACATTGTCCCTGGAATGTGGATTTTTTTGTGTACCGTTCTCCTTTCCTTCCTCCCTATAACGATGGTTGCTGATGGAAAAGAGCTCAGGAACTGTCTAAGTAGGTGCCCCACTTACAGACACCTAAAAGTCAGAAATGCACCCAGAATACCCACCATCTAAGCTAGATGCCCCACATACGAAATGCCCCAAGGTGCGTTTAACCCCTTTAGTGCTGCCGTCGGCTGTTGGACGTTGCGAGCACTACCTCCGTAGTGCTGCGCATGTCCTACGGCCGACCCGGCCCACCCGTTTCTTAGAACGTTCAGTACTGGTGCTGAACGTTCGACACAAGAAACGGGTTGATGGTTTACTCCGCAACCAGTCAACGATGTCTGATTGAAGGACAGTCAAGTCGCTGGAGTCCAGTTGGCCCCCTGGACTCTCTGCTGGAGACAATGTTCGGCTAGTGCGCCAGTATGCACTAGGGCTCGGTACTGCATCTCGATAACCATGATCTCAGGCGAACACATGTTTTTATAGTAGTAGCCCCCAAAAACTGGAACTGGAGGGACCAGTGCCCGCTGGCGATTGCTCACCTTTAGTGCAGTCTGGACCACAGGTTCAACTGGTGACATCTCCACAACTGGTGGAGCTGGAAGGCTGATTCCAATGATACAACCTCCTCTAAAGACTGGACAATGCCTGGCTCAGCTAAAGCCAAGGGAAGGGATGTACAAGCCCCCCACAGGGATGGACAGGGTCAGGGAGCATGCAGGCTCACCCTTCCCAGTTCCTAATCCCAAGATAGCAGCTCCTTCTCACATATATCATCCATACTGCCCTGGACGGCTGGATCTGGCGCACCGTGCTGCTCCTGGGGAATCTCAGGTTGTTTCGATGCCCCGAGCTGGTTTTCCAGTGAGCTGCACCGCAGCGGTTTGTGGTGGACCAGGTCAATCTCCTGCCAGGATCAGTCCACCTCCAGCCACAGACAGGTAGGTCTGACATCTCTCCACAGACCAAGCCTCAAGGTGACTCCATGGGCTTCGCAGACGCAGACAACCAGGCAGGGGTTCAACTCCTGGCTCTAGCAGGGGTCTGTCCGTGGGTGGTGCGTACGCCTCCTTTTTGTTGAATCATTACCGGTGAACAAAGTACTGGCTGAGGGGTCAGTATTTATACTCATTGGCGACCAAGGTGTCATCCTTTTAGCAAACCATGAGCTCTGCTAGTTTTAGAAGTTCAAACTCTCCTTTGGTGCTTGAGACCCATCTGCCTGCTGCTGTCTTTGTAAATGTGTGTCCAGGTGGCCACCGGAGAGGATTGTGGGCCGGCTCAGGTGTTCATCTGTATTTTGAGATATCAAAGAGCTTCCTACTGGGGAAGATGTTCACCCACAGGAAACTGGGGGGAGGGGAGTTTCACTGCAACAGGGTAAACCTGGGCTACACAAAGGATCTGGGCCACCGACCCCATCCGCCACCCCGGTAAATGCAGCTTTCGGGTGGCGGCTGGAGTGTCTATCTGTCCAGACTAAATCTCCCAAGGGGGCATCTAACCCTAACAAAGGGAGATCCCCGCCCTGTACAGCACACGCGTGAAGTCCAGTGTGACGCAGCAGTCACCCATCCTTATAAATCACTGCCCCCTTCATGCATGTCCAGACATGATGAAGGGCAGGGTGTGTGAGACTGAACTGTACTTTCACGGGGAGAGGTCGGTAGGCAGCACCCTCTACAGGGGACCGGTAGAAATGCATGTGCCCTTAATTAGATAATACGCTGTTATTATGTCAATGGTAGCTTGCAAAGGGTTAAACTTTAGAGCCCCCCCTAACATCTGAGCCCAGCTCTGTTGTCATTGGACATGTACAGAGGGTCAGAGCCTCGAGTGGGCACACTCTCACTATGGGAAATACACAGGGCCGTCCAGAAAACATACATGGGCAGGCAGGGTGGCGCCACGCCACACAGTCAGGCCGAGGACCCCTGCCCTGACAGAGCCCACCCGCAACTTCGCAAGGAAGCCACCGATCCACTCAAAACCAGAGCTCCCCTCTGGAGCCCAGGCGCCCACGGCTTCTAAAGAGACGGGCCCCACCTGGCAAGCACTGACTGTTTCTGAACCCACCCAGTCTCTTAGAGATACTGAAAGCATTGCCCTGATCCCCTCACCCCATCACCGGCACCCCCCCCCCCCCCCCGAGACCCCCCTGCACCCCCAGGCCAAAGCGCCCCTTGGCCGGTGAAGAACAAGGTAATTCGAGGTGATGGCAGACGTGAAGTCCACAAAGACGTCCTCGAGCAGGGCCAGGGGGACACGGGGGGGGGGGGGGGGGGGGGGGCGAAGGGGGGAGGGGGGTGAAGGGGGGAGTACCTCGCAGCATTCACTCTGCCCCCACCGTGCACTGAGCCCCAAGCCCAGAAAGGCCTCCCCTGGCTCCAGCAGCCGCCTCCAGATCTGTGCGCACCGACAGGTTCAAACTCCAGTCGGTCACAGCAACCTCTCACAGGCAGATAACAAAAGCAGGCATTTTAATTGGGCAATGACTAACGGGCAGCGTCGAGGCACTAACGAGGGGCTGAGGGCGCCGAGGCGGTGCCAGGGCAACATTCAGGGGTTTCCACGCTCCAGTGAATCTATCTTCCCTCTGTTGGTCGCTGTTTGTTGGCAGAGTTATAACACATGCCAATAGCGCCAAGAGGCCAGAGGGCTGCCAGCTGTACCCGCGTGCACTCTGCCTACCACAGCCTGAGGCCCTCATTCACTGCTCCCTCTGTACTCGGGGGCTATCACAAGCCACGGGGCATCAGAGGGCGAGCACTGTGGTGCCCCTGGCACTGTGCTTACTAACCCTGGTCTCAGGGGTCATGGAGGCTGGGCAAGAACAGAAAGTAACAAGCATTTACAATGCAATGGTTTTGCCTTTGTTAAAGTTAGAGCTATTGGCATTGCTCTTGACATTATTTTTATTTATGTTTTTTTAACATAAATAATGGCATTGTCATTTACAATGCCACTAGCTTTATCTCTCGCAAATGACACACACAAACACACACAGAGCCCCCCCCACACACACACCCACACAGATCCCCCCACACACACAGCCACACAGAGCCCCCCACACACACAGCCACACAGAGCCCCCCACACACACAGCCACACAGAGCCCTCCACACACACCCACACAGCACAAGCAGGCAACAGGGGCACATGGAGGCACAAGCAGGCAACAGGGGCACACGGAGGCACAAGCAGGCAACAGGGGCACACGGAGGCACAAGCAGGCAACAGGGGCACACGGAGGCACAAGCAGGCAACAAGGGCACACGGAGGCACAAGCAGGCAACAGGGGCACACGGAGGCACAAGCAGGCAACGGGGGCACACGGAGGCACAAGCAGGCAATAGGGGCACACGGAGGTTCAAGCAGGCAATAGGGGCACACGGAGGCACAAGCAGGCAACAGGCGCACACGGAGGCACAAGCAGGCAACAGGGGCACACGGAGGCACAAGCAGGCAACAGGGGCACGAAAACGGAGGCACAAGCAGGCAACAGGGGCACACGGAGGCACAAGCAGGCAACAGGGGCACACAGAGGCACAAGCAGGCAACAGGGGCACACAGAGGCACAAGCAGGCAACAGGGGCACACGGAGGCACAAGCAGGCAACAGGGGCACACGGAGGCACAAGCATGCAACAGGGGCACAAGCAGGCAACAGGGGCACGAAAACTGAGGCACAAGCAGGCGACAGGGGCACACGGAGGCACAAGCAGGCAACAGGGGCACACTGAGGCACAAGCAGGCAACAGGGGCACACGGAGGCACAAGCAGGCAACAGGGGCACACGGAGGCACAAGCAGGCAACAGGGTCATGAAAACAAGCACAAGCAGGCAAAAGGGTCACAAGCATGAATTGTAATTTAGACGGGGCTGAAGTGGAGAACGGTCAGTTCGGGAAGTAGTGCGGCTGGTGCAGTGGTACCAGGCCGAAAGGTGAGAGGGGCTGTCTGCACCCCAGTTTGGACAGTTTCCACTACCTAACAGGGATTGGTGGGAGGGGGGCGTACTTCTTGCTTGCTTTAGGGCTGTTACTTCGGGGACGCAGTGCACGCTGCTGCCTGCTGCCGCCGGGACACGACAACAGGCAGGGAGAGGACAGGCTAGGAGAGAGCAGGGAGGGGACAGGCTGGGAGAGGGCAGGGAGGGGACAGTCTGGGAGAGGGCAGGCTGGGAGAGGGCAGGTTGGGAGAGGGCAGGTTGGGAGAGGGCAGGCTGGGAGAGGGCAGGCTGGAAGTGGACAGGCTGGAAGTTTAAAGGCTGGGAAAGGACAGGCTGGGAAAGGACAGGCTGGAAGTGGACAGGCTGGGAGAGGACAGGCTGGGAGAGGACAGGCTGGGAAAGGGCAGGGACCATAAAATACATAGATATAAAATCATTTAAGATCCCCCGTCTTGTAACCATGTAACAGACAGACATAGAAAGTAAAAAAATATAAAACATTTATTAATCTTCATAGCGCCTCGAGAGGCTTCGCACCTCCTCCCCTACAAAAAGGGAACGAAAGATACTTATGTAAGGAGAGGATGTATGCAATGCAGCGCCTTGAAGCGAGACCGGGGACTCTGAGATGTCCCCAAGCGCTGCCTGCCGAGAATGGATCAGAAAAGGTGTAACCGCAATGCAGCGCCTGGAAGCGAAGACTTGAGGCTCGGAGCTCCCGCCACACCCACCCTCTGCATAGAAAGTGCCAAAGTTGGTATACACTTAATGCAGCGCCTTGAAGACAGACTCTGGCCTGTCAACGCGGTGGGGGCGGGGGGAGAGGGCTGGGGTTAAGGCTTCGGCGGAGGACGGCCAGGGAGCCGGGTTCAACGGGGTCACCTTGACTCTGACCTTGGACATGTCTGTAGACCCTGGTGCAGCGCCTTGAAGCGGACCATGGGCTTCAGAGTCGCCCACATCCACAGGACGACATGGAGGAGGGGGGGGGGGGGGGAGGGGTACGTGCAGCGCTTTGAAGCGTACCCCACAATCCACAAGAGTAATATCGGATGGGAAGGCAACACCGCGAGGACGTGGCCTAAGGACCAGAGCGGCTGACTGTGGCACTGAAGAAACAAGTTCGAGTCTCGCATCGTCTCAACATCCTGTGATCCTCGGCACACCACTATATCTCCTGTGCCTGAAATAGGATGTGACCGCGTGTGATGTCACCGCTGCTCATATAAAGCGCTCCAATACCTTCGGTCGAGATAGCCTATATAAAACTGAAAATATATAGCAAGCATTGGCAAAGCCAGGTCCCGCCTATGTAAGAGCTGTTGGCTTTGTCAATGTGTTGAAGCCTATTACACACCAGCCTGGCTGCGGTTCAGCATGGGAATGTAATTACCATATTGATTTGCACTTCACTCCGATCTGAGGCGGGCTGGGCTGTCGGGAGGGCGGTGTGACCTGCGGCAGGCAGCGTCGAGAGCCTGATTGCACGGCCTGAGAGCTGGAGGGATGCTGTGAATCAGCTAGAGCGGCAGGTTGGAGAGGCACTTCGCTACAAGCCGCGATTGTGAGGCGCTGGTGTGCCTGGAGCCGGGCCAGCCCCGCGGGCTCCGGGAGGGCTCTGGGAGGGCTCCGGGCCTCGGGGGTACCCGCCCCCCACCCCCGAGGTACCCCCGAGAGGGTGGAGCGGACGGGGGAGAGGCGAGAGAAGAGGCGGAGGTGCCACAGCGCCTTGAAGCCGGCTCAGCTGGGCGCAGATCACCAACCCTCAGAGTACAGGCGGAGGACAGGGACATAGCGCCTTGAAACCGGCTCAGTTGTGTCTACATCACTATCCCTCGGAGCACAGAATGACAGGGACACAGTGCCTCGAGAAGCGGCCGCAACCCGCCCATGAGAAGAGGGGGCAAGGAGAAAAGGCAATACAGCGCCTCGAAACGGGCTCGGCTGGGCGAAGATCACCAACTTTCAGAGCGCAGGAGGACGGGAACATAGCGCCTCGAGAGGCTTCGCACCTCCTCCCCTACAAAAAGGGAACGAAAGATACTTATGTAAGGAGAGGATGTATGCAATGCAGCGCCTTGAAGCGAGACCGGGGACTCTGAGATGTCCCCAAGCGCTGCCTGCCGAGAATGGATCAGAAAAGGTGTAACCGCAATGCAGCGCCTGGAAGCGAAGACTTGAGGCTCGGAGCTCCCGCCACACCAGCCTGGCTGCGGTTCAGCATGGGAATGTAATTACCATATTGATTTGCACTTCACTCCGATCTGAGGCGGGCTGGGCTGTCGGGAGGGCGGTGTGACCTGCGGCAGGCAGCGTCGAGAGCCTGATTGCACGGCCTGAGAGCTGGAGGGATGCTGTGAATCAGCTAGAGCGGCAGGTTGGAGAGGCACTTCTCCGGTCTCCCCGCGGGCGCCGCCATAGTGCTTGCCGTCTTCCTCTCCTTCTTCCCCGGGCTGCGGGGGGCGGGCACTTCCGGCCGGCCGCGCTAGGATTGGCCGGCCGGCCAGTCACGGGGCAGGAGAGACGCAGAAGTGCCGGCAATGCCGGACCAGACTCGGGGGCGTTCCCGGCGTCGCGTGACGTCGGCAAAAGGGAAAGAATGTCAGGAACGCCCCCGTGTCTGGTCCGGCATTGACGGACAGGCCCCTCGTCCAATGGCAAGGCTCCGTTTACGGAGCCAGCCAATCAATGACGAGGGCCGACCCAAAGCACCCTACAGTTCTCAACAGGATTTCGCCTGGCTGCGGTTCAGCATGGGAATGTAATTACCATATTGATTTGCACTTCACTCCGATCTGAGGCGGGCTGGGCTGTCGGGAGGGCGGTGTGACCTGCGGCAGGCAGCGTCGAGAGCCTGATTGCACGGCCTGAGAGCTGGAGGGATGCTGTGAATCAGCTAGAGCGGCAGGTTGGAGAGGCACTTCTCCGGTCTCCCCGCGGGCGCCGCCATAGTGCTTGCCGTCTTCCTCTCCTTCTTCCCCGGGCTGCGGGGGGCGGGCACTTCCGGCCGGCCGCGCTAGGATTGGCCGGCCGGCCAGTCACGGGGCAGGAGAGACGCAGAAGTGCCGGCAATGCCGGACCAGACTCGGGGGCGTTCCCGGCGTCGCGTGACGTCGGCAAAAGGGAAAGAATGTCAGGAACGCCCCCGTGTCTGGTCCGGCATTGACGGACAGGCCCCTCGTCCAATGGCAAGGCTCCGTTTACGGAGCCAGCCAATCAATGACGAGGGCCGACCCAAAGCACCCTACAGTTCTCAACAGGATTTCGCCTGCGCGAAAAAGCTGCGCAGAGCGCAGCTTTCGCTAGGCAAAACCTAAAAAGAGCTAAAATAGCCGTTTACAATCTGCAGGTTTCAATTTTAGCATTTCCTCTAGCTCCTCAATAGAAAATAAGAGACAGTCAAGGTGCTAAGGGTGAGAAGGCGGAGGGCTTAGGGGTAAACGTATCCCTACCCTGCACCCTATATGTTACTTTTTGGATTTTTCAGGACTCGAGGACTGTGTCCCCGAGTTCTAAAATGGCTGCTAAACATTTCTGTTGATGTGAGGCAGCCACTCAGATCTGATCTTTTGATGTGCTGGAGCTGCTGGACTACGATGTCTCCATATATACACACATTTGGAATCATAATATCTAAAAAAATACTGACATGTTTTACGCCAAATAAAAAAAAGCGTGCTTTCTGGATAAAGATATAGCTTTATGCAAAATTTGGTGTAATTCAGCTAAGCAGTTTTTGAGATATCGCTGCTCAATTTCCCTAAGGATAACTGCACAGGGAAAATGCATTTTGGGACCCCGTTTTCGCCTGTACCCCGCTTGACGTATCACCCCAAAATCTTCCAGGAAAGACCTGAGTTGACTTTCCTTTTTTTGTGGAAAGTTTTGTGAAGGTTCATCAAATGGAGCCACATGGATTAACAAATCAAAAATCCCTTTCTTATGGGAACCCAGTCCAAACTGTGCCCATGATCAGCATATTTAACTTACCTCCGCTAGCATAAGGTACAAAGTCTACCCAGGGCCTGTACGTTAAATGTCCCTCGTGGGCTGCAGCACTCTTCGTGCCTCCCTCAGCAGAGACAGTGCAGTCATGATGGCCGGTTTACCATTGTAGCTCTGCTGTGCTCTTTTAAAACTTCAAATTCTACCTGTCAAAATACCACCTTATGATCTGTGCTTGAAATGGAAAAATAAAAGTGCAGGTACTCCGTACCCGAGTACCTGCTTGTTTCTGAGAAGTGCTGGTACTCTCCCATTAAAGGTGTTGCATTTCTCTTGAGAAGTGCCGGTACTCTACTCCATACCGGACAGTACCGGCCCACTTAAAGCACTGCTTATGACACTTAAATCTTCCTATTAAATATTAATAAGTCACCCCCTAAGTAGGCCTTATAGGCCATAAGGCAAGGTGCATGGTATTTAAAAGTTGGATATGTAAGTGCTTAATGTTAGACTTGGCTTTACAGGCACTGGCGTAACGAACCTTGAGGGGGCCCCCCTGCAGGGTAAGTGTAGGGGCCCCCTCCGGACTCAATCTAGTGCGCCCCAGCAGAAGTGCGGTGCTGACGGGGCCCTCTGGAGGGTGAGGGGCCCCCCCGCACCGCGGGGGCTGCAGGGGCCTGTGTTACGCCCCTGTTTACAGGGAAAAGAACACAAAAGCTATTTTCACTGTAGCAAGGATGGCTGTTCCGTAGTTGAGCACTGGGATGCAATATTGCATTTAAGAATGTTTATCTAAAGTTACAAAACAGCTACACATTTTGTTCTTAAACCTTTTGTAGTAGTTATAACAAACCCACCCTAATGGTGAAGTCAGATTCATCACAAATATTTTCGGAAATTTGCTTGAACTTTGAAAACTCCTCTCAGAGCAGGACAACAGCCTTGGGTTCCTGTTCCTCCGGCAGGATGAACATCTGGGCTGTGCCCAGCAAATGGATTAACTTCTAAGAGGCCTACCCTGTCACAGGCAGATATTCGCCGATTTTTTTTCTCACATAGAACCTGCTCTATATTTTCAGGATACAAAATCTTGAACATCCCCCACACCCCTCAGTGGTGAGAATACTTAAGGGACTAGCGACACTCTGCTGTACTTTCAGGGTGTTCCTATCCCCTTCCTTTAATTAAAAACACTGTGGTCTGTATCTATCTCTCCAGAACATATCCTATGCATGTTTACTAGCCACAATTTCCTAACACCCAACCACCAAAAAAGTGTGTAGAAAGTGGGAAGGCACCTCACGGAAACAACCGCCAGGGAACTACTGATAGGTACTTGTCAGTGTGTTCCACTTATCATCATCGGTGGCCTTCCCACGGAAATCAATGTGAAACAAATGTGCACAACTTAATTAATGAAAAAACCTGACCCCAGAGTATGAGCAACCAAACTCAATTGTCTAGCTCTTCCCCACTAAAAACGAGCTAAACAAACACTAGCACTATTTCCAATTTTATTCACTGCTTTGTGTTTGTTCACATTAAAAACTGTCATACTTCGTCTTTCTTAAATGAAGTCAACATGTTTCATTGCCTATTATTACTTATCGACAACTTCTTCAGGGCTAGGGGTCAGTCCTCGCCACACTGTGACTTAACAGCTTGATACCTGTACAACATAGACACAGACGACACATCCATAAAAAACAATAAGTGACACACATCAAAGTTGCTCTATGAACTGCAAGTTACTTCATATTGTTATTGCTGATTGGACAAGAGAGCCACAGATATTTATCCAGTGGTTGCCCCCTTATGGCATGCCTGCAGCCACAAGTTAGGGAAATCGTATACGCGTCCACATATCCCAATATCTTAGGGCCAGTTGCTCAGCGTCACCTACAAACAAAATACATATTTACATTCCCTTTTAAATCAACTATTATCTCTCTCGCAGTTACCAGTGGGATCAGTCTACTGCAACAAATACATGCGCTCCACATTAAAACGTGGTGGCTTGCCTATTCCCACTCTAACGCACACTCAACCCGGTCTGTTACCTCCCTTTCCTTAGGGGATATTCAATCGGGTTTCACCCACACTGGTCTTTTCTGACATATCACTTGCTCATCGACTAAAGCGGGAGAAGCAATTGATCACGATTTACTGGCACCACCCGCCGTTTAAAAACACTCATGCGGCCGTTCATCCCTGCAATCTCTCGCTTACCAGTCCTCTCCTGTAGCGTTCGGTTTGCTTACTGCCCGCTCGCTCGCCTTCTGCTAAGCGGCGTTTTTCAATGTTTCAACGCGAGCATGCGGGGCACACCCCTCCCGTACGCGGAACTTCTGGTCACGTGGTCTGCGTTTTTGGCGCCATCTTGGAGTGGTTTTCTATGTTTTACTTTACTCCATTTGGCAGATATAGTTGCACCCTCAAATGTATCAGTGCTCCAAAGCGCATCAGACTTAATAAACGTAAATCAAGTCGTTTGGAAAGGGTAAAAGAGATCCCGTCCGCTTTGACCTCTGTTTACATGCACATGTCCTTCAAGGTGAGTCCAGTGGGTGACGGGGAGGACGCCGCAGGGTCATGTTCAGACTGAGCGCTCTGATCGTCCAGACCCCTTGGGTCTCAGAGTAACGGTCATGAGAAAGAGGAAAGTAGTGAGAGCTTTGGATAGCATCAAAGAGATAGCCCAGAGAGAGTACCGCTATATGGGGTCTGGGGATATTTCTTTAGATTACAAATGATAGAGACAGCTTCCTCAGAGAGATGCCTTCAGGAAGCTGGGAAGTTTTGGGGGCTTTTTTGTAGGGCTTTTTACCCAGGCTCACAGCACCCCAATCATGGTCAATTTCTGTTTTGGTTTGATATATTTATACTTTTATAAGCTTGCATATACCGTGGATTAAAAACGACAGAAAAATACCCCTGAAATGATCGCCTGAGCGCTGTCCTTGAGCATATAGAATTTTGGAGGGGGGGCCCCGGCGCCAAAACATTTGGCTTGGGGGGCTCAGAGCAAAAAAGTTTGAAGACATCTGATCTAACACCAGCAGCAGTCTGTCAGTTAACTCCCTCGTGATTGAATGTAACGACATCGTAGAGTTCTAATGAATAACTAGAACGCTAACATTCTGTATTCAAGACAAAAGAGAACTCCTGAACGCCATTTTGTGGGAATATGAGCTGTTCTGGTGGAACAGACAAGATCAAATGAGCATGTTAATGACGGTATGAAACCAACTGTTTAAATTAAATATGAAGGGAAAGCCATTTAAGGCATGATACAGTTTTAATAGAGCTAAAACAGTAAAAGTCATACTTAAATCCAACATCCCTCTTCACATCTGTTTACTCTGGCTGGCCATTTTCCTTGTCATTAAATACCACTATAATTTTAAAATAGTAACTTTTTTGTAGATGTTGAAGATTTTTTATTCTTCCTTTTAAATAGATGCGATTAGACTTTTTTACAAGTACAGAAATGTATTTAACAGACAAAGCTCAAATTTAAAATGAATAGAATTGCGATGTAGTAGTTCTGACACCCTTCAAAGGAGTTGCCTTTTACATATTTTTTTCTTTTTGTTTTTCCTCAGTTTAGCCTTTCAGTAGTTGCATCTCCATGCCCTAATGTGCCCTGATTTAAAATACTTTTTATTGTGAATTAAATATGAGGAACTGATAAAACACTGTTAAAAATATTCAATTGTTGCCTATAAATGTGGCTCTGTACACCTGATAAATGACTGATTTCACAGTTAGCAAATAAAACATTTTTTAAAGTAAGCAACTTTGTAAGTCTGGCAAAACAATTAAAATTAGGATCTAATAATGAATTGCCTATTAAGCTCAGTGAGAACTGTCATGGGCTACATAATGTTCAGACTAGGGGTGTGCGGAATTTGTGTAGTCGTCCTTCGCAAAGCTCCGCGAAACTGCTTGTTCCGCTAGTTTGCCGTGCTTTTTTCCTGTCCGTGAATGCTGTTTGCGTGCTCGGGGGGGGGGGGGGGGGGGGGAGAAATAACTGGCAAACATGCATTTTGAAAGCGCAAACAAGGAAAATATTCCGTAAAGCCGCAGAACGCGGAATCTTTGGCAAATCTGCGTTGTCCGCAGAATGCGAAATTCCGCGAGTGGATCGGAATTTACCGCCCAGTTCAGATCCAGAAACAGAAAGCTATTGTTTATTTCAGGAACTTGTGGCAGCTGAAAGGCACCTTTTAATGAACATACTCAGCTTTCTGCACATGAAAGTGGATGATTATAAAGGCGTTTCTCCATCAACATGTCTCCCAGGGCAGGCCCATCCTGTGATCTGGGTGAACATTCTAGTTGTTTATTAGAAATCAGATCTTCACAGGCGGCTGTTATGGGAACAAGGCAGTGATAGGTGGGTTGAAACTGTCTCTGGTGCTAACTATGAATCTCCTTGGTAAATTCGGTCAGGCTTGTAGCCAATCAGAATGCAGATTTGTGTAGTTCACAGCTGTCTGATTTACAATGGCTGGGACAGACCTTTAACTCCAGCATTTCAAGGCCTGTCTTTTTGTTTCACGCTGTTTAGTTTATGAGAATCTATTCTCAGTGGGTGGAATGTTTCAGTCGTATTGTAGCTGTCCTTCCTCAGGCTATGTTGGTCTTTAACCACTTTCTCGCTCATTATAGCAGCCCTGGCCTATATTTTAGCCAGAGGGCATTTAAGAACATGTATAGCCCTTGCCTGTGGTATATAAACCTATATTAGATCACTGTATGGAATACTGTGCTTGGCTCAGCCAATCTGAAAGCTTACAACACTGGCGTTAAATACTGTTGTTTGTCTACATTCTGAGATCAGAAACCTTTGAAGCTTGGCCAGGAAGCAGAGGGGAACGGATGCTTTGCGTGACTGCTTGTAGGGTGTGTCTGGAGGCCGCTGGCCATGAAGCCTGCTCGGATGCTGTAGAGTTTTATCAGCTGTAATCTGCCTCGTCTTGTTATTATATCTCTAGGCCTCCAATTAAGAGCAGTGAACACACTCACAGGAGGGCTCAGGCCTCTACTAACGCTCTTAGCAGAGTGCCGAAGTGCTTAATTATTGGGCACTTACAGCCTTGCCCTGTGCTCACTAGGAATGCGTTTGTGTTTACTGTAATTACATCACTAAGTCTTACGGGTAAAAAATCTAATGTTTATACTTTGGTGGAAATATATATTCACGTAATTGCAAAGCTATGTAATTCATTCTTTCCCCAGAGGCACAATTACAAGGTGTACACTCACGTGCACGCCTTTATAATTACACCAATGACCCCAGGGCGAACAACACGTGGGTGCGAGCACACCTTTTGTGCAGCAACTACTTCCTAGGGTCACCTAAGCCCCCCCCCCCCCCCCCCCCTCCCCCATTTGAAGACCTCTGTAGAGCCTGTGCTCGGCTCGGTCTGGCTGTTTCAGTTTTTAAAACAGTGGAATTTAGGCTTACGAAGTCTTCTCTTCGGGATGAAATGTTACTCTCTTTTTAATAATGTATCCCAAAGAACTCTCATTTCTAAACTACAAATGTCAGACTGTTATATTTCTAAAGAGAGTCTTGCTTTACCATGAAAGTATATTGTTTGACCAAGCGCAGCTGTTTTTCTTTTACTCATTTCAACTGAAACTGTCTGTCTTTGTCAACAAAAGAACTTTTCTGAAGTTGATGCTGAGACTATGGCAGTGCATCTCAGCGCCAATGCTTGTTTATCGCAACAGCGTTATCCAAGTAACAACATCAGAAAGAAATAGTCCATTGTTTTATTATTAACTCCAGTGGCCGCTATTTTTGTAACCGATATTCAGGACACAATATTTCTGCCAGGGGGTTTTGTGCTCAAGTGTTCTGGTACATTCCACGCCAGCACATTTTGCACATAACGTGTAATTTCCCGCACACGTGAGGTCACGTGAGTTATCACTATGCACTATCGCTTGTGCACAGCACATGATCCAATAAGTGAAGCTTGAAAATAGGGTCAATGGCGGGAATGAAAGAAAAAAAGAATTCTTCGGAAGAGTCCCCAAATATAGCCGCGCGCCTTTAATGGAAACAACGCGCCATCGAGGATACACCGCCCTGTCCCAGATACAGAGCAGCGCGCAGGACGCCTTCCCAGGCAGAGGAATGTTTACTGTTCCCAAACCAGCCCCTTCCTGATAGCGGCCCCTCTGGGCACACACTGGAGGCTGGAGGGGTGCCAGGCCAGAGGGGCCTGCCACCGCCTGCCTCAGCGGAGAGCGGCACTCCGGGGCCTTGTGGCTTTAACCCTTTGCCTCCCGCAGCCCCTTTAGGGCTCCCCTAACGGAACATGCAGAAACTGCTGCTGTACGCGGGGAGAATTCACCAGAGAACAGGGGGTTACAGAGATTCAAAGTGAAAACCGCCCTCTCACGGGGGGAGGAGGGTAAATACTGTGGGGCAGATTTACAAGCCCCTTGCGCCTCTTTTACGCCGCCGTTGCGTCACTTTTGTGACGCAGCGGCGGCACAAAAGATGCGCCTTGGTGCGGGGTATTTACAACGTGCCGCATCTGGGAGATGCGTCACGTTGTAAAGCCCTGCGTCAGAAGGAGACGTTCTGGCGCGGGGGGGGCGTTCCGGCACAGGAACGCCTCCTAAAAGTGGTGAGTGAAATCTACAAAATTTCACTCAGTCACTTTGGGGCCCATACTGCGTCAAAACCCTGCGCCTGCTTGAAGCAGGTGTAGGTCTTGGCGCAGCATTGTAAAGATGGGGCCCCCCCGAGCATTGCTGGAGCTGCGTTGTGCTTGCGACGCAACACCAGCAATGCGCCACTTTTATGGCACAGATGCGCGACGCATCTGTGCCGTTTTTGCCCCATGGTGCGCCGCATTGTAAATGCGGTGCATCCATGGTGGCGGAGGCATGGCGCACCATAAGTGGTGCATCCCTGCTGATATGCAGAGATGCGCCAGTTATTGTAAATCTGCCCCTGTATGTAGAGTTTGGAAGGCGCAGGACATCTCCTAAAAAACAGCAAATATCCTGCCCGCTGTATTAAGAGTACTGCTGTCCCGCGTCCACCAAACTCTAAAGTTCCTTTTGGGTCCTATTTAGGAACGGCAGGTGGAAGAGGCCTGAGTGCAGCTCGCGGGGTTTCATTCCGCGGAATTCCGCAGAGTTACCGAAAAACTCCTCCAAATTATGTGAAGTTACGTATGCGGGCGGAATATTGCCTGACAACCACTATTTGAGACCACCAGCCTGAATATGGATAACCCGGTGACACGGCTCGGATTCTAATTACTACCCTGCGGACTCCTGTGCAATTCACTGACCGGCTGTTGAACACTCACCTTCCTCCATCTTCATCCTCCAAGTCCCGTTCCTGTTTTACTCATACGGGTCACCATATCCCAGTCGGTGGCTCTGTAGGTCCACGAACGCCGCGCGTCTTCATTACAAGCCTGAAATCTTGCACCGAATCTGATTGGTGGATAGAATGTAAGAATCAATCAATCATTCAGGGGCATTGTAAGCACACTACTCACCTGTGAGGGTCTCAAGGCGCTGAAAGGGGGGGGGGGTCTGCAGATCTGTTTAGCCGAAGAGCCAGGTCTTGAGAGTCTTCCTGAAGGTGTTCAAATGACAACTTCCTTCGTGTTTGTGTTCATCCAGCCAGGCCACCGAATTGATGTGTTGAACTATGTGATGATTGATTCGTAGGGTTCTGAGTGCAAATGAAAGGCTTGGGTTGGACGAGCACTTCATTATAATGGAGTCCCGCAGGTTGGGCTAACGCCCCCAGTTACACTCCTGCTGGATACACAGGGCCCGATTCACAGAACTAACTTAAGACAAAATACTAAACTTACTACCAGTTTGGTATTGACAGAAGTTAGGACTCCTAAACTGAGAAAAATCCTACCTTTAAGACTTTTGGTATCACAGAAGGCATTTAGGAGTCCTAAAGTTAGGACTCCTAACTTCTGTGAATACCGAAATGAGTACGTGCCTTCTGTGAATACCAAAATGAGTAAGTGCCTTCTGTGAATACCAAAATGGTAGTAAGTTTAGGATTTTGTCTTAAGTTAGTTCTATGAATCGGGCCCAGAGTGCCCATCAGTTCACACTAAGGCATTGGTAGTGCAGATGAAAGGGGCAGAGTTAGCCCATCACAGTGTGAGACAGGGATCTCTGGGCATTAGTAGGGGGAAAACAGCCTCTCACAGTATGAGTTAGCAGGAGTACTGAGAATAAGGGGACAAAGACCCCCCACCAGTGTGAGACTGGGCCCCGAACTGGAGAAACAGTGGGCTGAGTCAGCCACTCCTGTGTTAGTCCTGGGAGTGTAAATGTAAATGTAAATGCAAATGTAAATGTAAATGTAAATGTCCTGGGAGTAAGAGATGAAGTCAGTCCCTCCCAATGAGAGAGAGAGGGAGACCTGGGGATAAGTGTCGGAGAGAGACCCCTGCTCCCCCAGCCCTGTGTGACAGTGTGAGATGGAGAAGGTGAAGCTCTTTGATTTCGGTGATGGAGGCCGCCTTTCCAAGTGTGTGATGTGGGAACCGGGAAAGAAAGGAGTGGAGTAAGTCAATCTCCCTGCGTGAGAGGGACCTGGGATGAGGTCAGTCACTGTCAGTATGACACAACTGAGCGGCACATGCTGGGAAACTACGCTCTACTGGTGGTCGGTGGAGTTTTGCCGATCTCCGCACTTCAAGCGGAGCACAAACAATCAATCAATCAATCATATCATTTGTAAAGCGCACTACTCACCCGTGAGGTTCTCAAGGCGCTGGGGTGGGGAACGCCTCTACTGCTCGAAAAGCCAGGTTTGAGGAGTTTTCTGAAGGTCAGCAGGTCTTGGGTCTGCCGTAGGTGGATGGAGAGGGCGTTCCAGGTCTTGGCGGCGAGGTGGGAGAATGATTTGACACCGGAGGTCGCACTTCGGAAGCGGGAGACTGTGGCGAGGGCGAGGTCGGCGGAGCAAAGCTGGCAGGTGGGGGTGTAGAAGTGAGTCGTCTGTTGAGGTATGTTGGTCCGGTGTTGTGGAGTGCCTTGTGTGCGTGGGTGAGGAGCTTGAAGGTGATCCTCTTGTTGACCGGGAGCAAGTGCAGGTCTCTCTGGTGGGGTGTGATGTGGCTGCGGTGAGGGATGTTGAGGATCAGGCGTGCAGAGGCGTTCTGGATGCGTTGGAGCGGTCCCAGTAGTTTGGCCAATGCTCCTGCGTAGAGGGCGTTTCCGTAGTCCAACCTGCTGCTGACGAGGGCCTGGGTGACCGTTCTTCTTGCTTCAGTGGGGATCCACTTGTAGATCTTGCGGAGCATCCGGAGTGTGTTGAAGCAGGAGGAGGAGACGACGTTGACCTGTTTAGTCATGGAGAGGGTGGAGTCGAAGATGACCCTCGACTCCACCCTCTGGTAAACTCTGGTAACTCCGCCGGTGGAGCAGAGCTCACTGCCCACCCCTAATCATAAATTCCTTTACCCAGGTGGATGTCCTGCCCCAAAGAGATGTCTATGCCATGGCAAGGGCTCGCGTGAAGGCACTGTACGTTTGTTGTGAAGCCTCCAAGTTTAATGAGCCCACTCGGGAAAGTTTTTACTTTAAAAAAAAAAAAAACTCTCGAAGTAGGAATTTCTTTTTTTTAAAACAAGACGCTAATGGCCCAGACATCCTAGGAGTATTCTCCCAAGGTGTGTGGGTGATTTTTATTTGACCCCTTTGGGACCACCAACCAGCAGATGGCCTGAGACACTTAGCCCTACATTCAACGTGTGTGGGGCAGTTGGTCTTATGTTTCCAGTGGTGGAGCCATTGAGCCTCTGCTGTTGGAAACATGACCGTTTGCACAACTCTGAATAGAGCAGGTGTACCTAGCGTTAGGTAGACAGAGGACTCTGCCACATTCGTGCTGGGCACCCTGTCTGCCAAACTCTCAATAAATCCCTTAGTCCTAATTATGAGTGACCAGAAAGTTCCACATGGTATTCCCATCCCAGAAGTTGTCAATACCCTGGGTACTAGTACTTCCGACACACAGCAAACTTGGCTGAGTTCACAAGTCCGAAATGGATAATGACCATATGAACGGGTGCTTCACCATCCATCACTGTACAGTTTTTCTCGTTTATGGGCATTTTAGTCCTATTAATTTTGCCTGCTTTTATTGAGTAGAATGTCTAGGTTATCAACAAAAATTAATTGTGGTTTCTGCACAAGCCTTCTAATTCCACAGTCAGATAGTAATGTATAATACCAGTCAGCTTGAAGTTACTAAGCACTCATAATAAAGGCCATACACGTTGTTGCCATCGGGAAGTACCAAGACAGTGTAAAATGACCACCACCTACCTGCCCCTGGTAAAAGCACTGGACGTACTATCCCTTTTCTACCTTCTGTAACACTGTCACACATTGGGCCCGCTTCACAGAATGAACTTAAGACTCAATCCTAAACTTACTACTATTTTGGTATTCACAGAATGAACTTGCTACTTTTGGTATTCACAGAAGTTAGGATTGTGTCTTAAGTTTGTCTTAAGACAAACTTAAGACAGACTTAAGACAGACTTAAGACAAACTTAAGACAGACTTAAGACAGATGTTTAATAGGGGAGTATTAATTGACTCTTTCCTACCTCATGCAACTCTGTAGAATATATTGACTCTTTCCTGCTTGATGTAACACTGTAGACTCAATGGACCCTTTCCTACCTCATGTAACACCGTAAAATATATTGTCCATCTCCTGTCTGGTACAACACCATACTATCAATTCTTTAATACCTCGTATAACACTGTAGAATATATTGATCCTTTCCTGCCTGGTGGAACACCCTAGAATCAATTCACCCTTTCAAGCCTAGCATAACATCGTACAAATGATTGACTTTTTCCTGTCTGGTGTAATACCATAGACATAAAATTCTTAAATAAATTAAAGATTTAATTCAAAGTTAATAATGCTGCAACATGTATAATGTTGTTCAAATATTGCCTCACCGAGTAGAATCTCCCTAACGTAAACTATAGGGAAAAACATCTAAAACATATATATGTTAAATAATAATTTGAAATTAATTGTATATGTTTAGTTTAAATGTAGAAGAAAATGTAAAAACATGCTAACCACTATAAACTTCTTTTTGAATTAAATCTTGAAATAATTTAAATATTTTAAATTAAGCTAAAATGATTTACTGAACTTTAAATTTCCACCTAAGGTAAAAACATCATGTTTTTATTTAGCAGCAATAATCATTCATTCAAATTAAATTATTTATTCGAATTTATAATCAAATCCATAAAAGCAGAATAAAATAGATAAAAAATAACATAATATATCCACATGCATAAGTTTAAACAACACCAATAATATAGTGCAAAGGATCACAATACAAGAATCCACAATAAAGACAGTTACAAAATGGGAAACATCCTTTACAATGCAACTTTTACCACGCAGTGCCTTTTCGACGCAACTTTTACAACGCAAACCATTACAACGCATTGCGCTGGGGGCGCTCTAGGATAGGGAATAGGTTTAATTTACTATCCAACACCTTCCCTACTATCCACGGGGACTGGAGTTGGAATAGTAAATTAAACTATTCACTATCCAGCGCCCCAAAGCACTATGCGTTGTAAAGGCATGCGTTGTAAAAACCGCGTTGTAAAGGCATGCGTGGTAAAAGCATGCATTGTAATGTCATACATCCTACAAAATAGAGACCAAACCATTCAGTGCAAAGACATAGTATAAAAGAACAAAATAAATATTGGAATATAATCACAGACGCATTTTGTACTAGGTTAAGATTCTCCTTCTATTAAAAGTACATTTGATTGTAAAGAAAAGATGCTCGACATATATTCAGGGTTCTAAAGTGTAAAATGTTTATTTTTCCTTGATTTATTCTATACAGTGCTATCAATGATACAAATCAAGAGTCAATCATTAGGTATCTGAATGTCCAGTGCAACTTTCTTCGTAAAGTAGGCCATCGAGATGTGTCAATGATTTAAGTCTTCGTATGGCCTTCCTTTGTAAAGAAGAATTGTTCAACATAGTTGGGTGTTAGACAGGTTTCTTAAGAAATTGAAGGCCGCTTGATGATAAATAAAGCTATGCGTCAAAAAAAGGGACGTAATGTACAAGATCTAATATCTTTATAGAATTTACAAAACAACATAAAATGAATTGTTGTTTGTCGGCCCTTCCCATAGCATCAGCACATTGGAAGATTCAAAAGTCACAAATCTGATCTGGGGAATGCCACTGGATGATGAAGCAGCTCTAGGTGTAACCTAGTTAACAGGATTCTATCTTGAGTGACATTTACCAAGTATCCTTGTTCCCCTTTGGGATAAACCCATACCATATCTACCCACTGTGGGCTTGATTCTTTCCTGGGACTCTCTAATGACCTCTCTCTTTCCTACAAAAATAGATCTCATTTCCTTTTTTACTAAACTGTAAAACACTGTGGAAGTCTACAATGGTAAGGCTTTTCTCCAGTTTTTGTAATAGATTGTTTGCGTGCTGGAGCCGTGGTATCTTTTTGTAATGATCGAGTCACAGCCAATCCCTTATAATGTCCCTAAACTTGGTGCCTTGTTTCGCCCAAATACAGTGCACCTAGTCAGTGTGTTAAGGTTGACGGCATCTTCCATATACTAATGTCAAATTCTCTATGTACAATGTAGGCAGGGGTCCAGCCTGGCACAGCCAGAAGCCCACGTAAGAAGATATGATCCTGTATCTGTAACGAGTTGCGGTTTGTCCTGCCTCAAACTGAGGATCCATGTAATGCAAGTGGGAAACATTTACTCATATATAATTTAATGATTTCTCTTACAAGTTTGCTGCCTATATTTTTGGCAAACCTAAGAACAGCATCAGTGGCCCTCCTAATATGAATTCAGAGTGATGTATACAATGAATTAAGCTGTTTAATTACAGTTTAATAAAAGTTGATGTTGCATAATATACATTCAAAAAAGGCTGTTTATATATTTTAAAATTAAAGAAGAAAAGTTTTATTTTTCGATTTTCTAACATTAAATTATGTTTATGTATATTTAATGTATTTAATTGAACATTATTTATTATGGGATTTTATTTTAGGTCCCTACCTCCATTATTACTCGAGCAGCAGCTTTCTCATCGCGAACGGACAGTTTCTCAACACGAGTGTTTGTGTTCACTCCGGCACACGGAGTGTTTGTGTTCACTCCGGCACACGGGGTGTTTGTTTTCACTCCGGCACACGGGGTGTATGTGTTCACTCCGCCACACAGGGTGTTTGTGTCCTCTCTGGCACATGGGTGTTTGTGTTCACTTCGGCACACGGGGTGTTTGTGTTCACTCCGGCACACGGGGTGTTTGTGTTCACTCCGGCACACGGGGTGTTTGCGTCCTCTCTGGCACACGGAGTGTTTGTGTTCACTCCGGCACACGGGGTGTTTGTGTTCCCACCGGCACACGGGGTGTTTGTGCCCTCTCTGGCACACGGGGTGTTTGTGTTCGCTCCGGCACACGGGGTGTTTGTGTCCTCTCTGGCACACGGGGTGTTTGTGTTCACTCCGGCACACAGGGGGTTTGTGTTCACTCCGGCACATGGGGTGTTTGTGTTCACTCCGGCACATGGGGTGTCCGTGTCCACTCTAGCACACGGGGTTTTTGTGTTCACTCCGGCACACGCGGTGTTTGTGACCTCTCTGGCACACGTGGTGTTTGTGACCTCTCCAGCACACGGGGTGTTTGTGTTCACTCCAGCACACAGGATGTTTGTGTTCACTCCGGCACAAGGGGTGTTTGTGTCCTCTCTGGCACATGCGGTGTTTGTGTCCTCTCTGGCACATGCGGTGTTTGTGACCTCTCCAGCACACGAGGTGTTTGTGTTCACTCTGGCACACGGGTTGTTTGTGTTCACTCCGACACATGGGGTGTTTGTGTCCTCTCTGGCACACGGGGTGTTTCTGTTCACTCCGGCACACGGGGTGTTTGTGTTCTCTCTGGCACACAGGGTGTTTGTGTTCACTCCGGCACACAGGGTGTTTGTGTTCACTCCGGCACATGGGGTGTTTGTGTTCACTCCGGCACATGGGGTGTTCGTGTCCACTCTGGCACACTGGGTGTTTTTGTTCACTACGGCACACGGGGTGTTTGTGTCCTCTCTGGCACACGGGGTGTACGTGTTCACTCCGGCACATGGGGTGTTTGTGTTCACTCCGGCACCAAGGTGTATGTGTTCACTCTGGCACATGGGGTTTTTGCGAGTCCTCTCCGGCACACGGGGTGTTTGTGTTCTCTCTGGCACATGGGGTGTTTGTGTTCACTCCGGCACACGGGGTATTTGTGTTCACTCCAGCACACACGGTGTTTGTGTTCACTCCGGCACACGGGGTGTTCGTGTTCACTCCGGCACACGGGGTGTTTGTGTTCACTCCGGCACACGGGGTGTTTTTGTTCACTCCGGCACACGGGGTGTTTTTGTTCACTCCGGCCCACGGGGTGTTTGTGTCCTCTCTGGCACACGGGGTGTTCGTGTTCACTCCGGCACACGGGGTGTTTTTGTTCACTCCGGCACACGGGGTGTTTTTGTTCACTCCGGCCCACGGGGTGTTTGTGTCCTCTCTGGCACACGGGGTATTCGTGTTCACTCCGGCACATGGGGTGCTTGTGTCCTCTCTGGCACATGGGGTGTTTGTGTCCACTCCGGCACACAGGGTGTATGTGTTCACTCTGGCACATGGGGTGTTTGCGAGTCCTCTCCGGCACACGGGGTGTTTGTATCCTCTCTGGCACATGGGGTGTTCGTGTCCACTCTGGCACACGGGATTTTTGTGTTCTCTCCGGGTGTTCGTGTTCACTCTGACACTCGGGGTGTTTGTGTTCACTCCGGCACACGGGGTGTTTGTGTCCTCTCTGGCACATGGGGTGTTTGTGTCCACTCCGGCACACAGGGTGTATGTGTTCACTCTGGCACATGGGGTGTTTGCGAGTCCTCTCCGGCACACGGGGTGTTTGTGTCCTCTCTGGCACATGGGGTGTTTGTGTCCTCTCTGGCACACGGGGTGTTTGTGTTCACTCCGGCACACGGGGTGTTTGTGTCCTCTCTGGCACACGGGGTGTTTGTGACTTCTCCAGCACACAGGGTGTTTGTGTTCACTCCGGCACACGGGGTGTTTGTGTCCTCTCCGGCACACGTGGTGTTTGTGTCCTCTCTGGCACACGGGGTGTTTGTGTTCACTCCGGTACACGGGGTGTTTGTGTTCACTCCTGCACACGGGGTGTTTGTGTCCTCTCTGGCACACGGGGTGTTTGTGTTCACTCCGGCACACAGGGTGTTTGTGTTCACTCCTGCACACGAGGTGTTTGTGTCCTCTCTGGCACACGGGGTGTTCATGTTCACTCCGGGCCACGGGGTGTTTGTGTTCACTCCTGCACACGGGGTGTGTGTGTCCTCTCTGGCACACGGGGTGTTTGTGTTCACTCCGGCACACTGGGTGTTTGTATCCTCTCTGGCACACGGGGTGTTTGTGTTCACTCCGGCACACGGGGTGTTTGTGTCCTCTCTGGCACACGGGGTGTTTGTGTCCACTCTGGCACACAGGGTGTATGTGTTCACTCTAGCACATGGGGTGTTTGTGAGTCCTCTTCAGCACACAGGGTGTTTGTGTCCTCTCTGGCACACGGGGTGTTTGTGTTCACTCCAGCACACGGGGTGTTTGTGTCCTCTCTGGCACATGGGGTGTTTGTGTTCACTCCGGCACACGGGGTGTTCGTGTTCACTCCAGCACACGCGGTGTTTGTGTTCACTCCAGCACACGGGGTGTTTGTGTTCACTCCGGCACACGGGGTGTTCGTGTTCACTCCGGCACATGTGGTGTTTGTGTTCACTCCCGCACACGGGGTATTTTTGTTCACTCCGGCACACGGGGTGTTTGTGTACACTCCGGCACACGGGGTGCTTGTGTCCTCGCTGGCACATGGGGTGTTTGCGAGTCCTCTCCGGCACACGGGTGTTTGTGTCCTCTCTGGCACATGGGGTGTTTGTGTCCTCTCTGGCACACGGGGTGTTTGTGTTCACTCCGGCACACGGAGTGTTTGTGTCCTCTCCGGCACACGTGGTGTTGGTGTCCTCTCTGGCACACGGGGTGTTTGTGTTCACTCCGGCACACGGGGTGTTTGTGTTCACTCTAGCACATGGGGTGTTTGTGAGTCCTCTTCAGCACACAGGGTGTTTGTGTCCTCTCTGGCACACGGGGTGTTTGTGTTCACTCCAGCACCTGGGGTGTTTGTGTCCTCTCTGGCACATGGGGTGTTTGTGTTCACTCCGGCACATGGGGTGTTCGTGTTCACTCCAGCACACGCGGTGTTTGTGTTCACTCCAGCACACGGGGTGTTTGTGTTCACTCCGGCACACGGGGTGTTCGTGTTCACTCCGGCACACGGGGTGTTTGTGTTCACTCCGGCACACGGGGTGTTTTTGTTCACTCCGGCACACAGGTTGTTTTTGTTCACTCCGGCACATGGGGTGTTTATGTACACTCCGGCACACGGGGTGCTTGTGTCCTCTCTGGCACATGGGGTGTTTGCGAGTCCTCTCCGGCTTATGGGGTGTTCGTGTCCTCTCTGGCACATGGGATGTTTGTGTCCTCTCTGGCACATGGGATGTTTGTGTCCTCTCTGGCACACGGGGTGTTTGTGTTCACTCCGGCAGACGGGGTGTTTGTGTCCTCTCCGGCACACGTGGTGTTGGTGTCCTCTCTGGCACACGGGGTGTTTGTGTTCACTCCGGCACACGGGGTGTTTTTGTCCTCTCCGGCACACGTGGTGTTTGTGTCCTCTCTGGCACACGGGGTGTTTGTGTTCACTCCGGCACACGGGGTGTTTGTGTTCTCTCCGGCACACGTGGTGTTGGTGTCCTCTCTGGCACACGGGGTGTTTGTGTTCACTCCGGCACACGGGGTGTTTGTGTTCACTCCTGCACATGGGGTGTTTGTGTCCTCTCTGGCACACGGGGTGTTTGTGTTCTCTCCGGCACACGGGGTGTTTGTGTTCACTCCTGCACACGGGGTGTTTGTGTCCTCTCTGGCACACGGGGTGTTCGTGTTCACTCCAGCACACGGGGTGTTTGTGTTCACTCCTGCACACGGGGTGTTTGTGTCCTCTCTGGCACACGGGATGTTTGTGTTCACTCCGGCACACGGGGTGTTTGTGTCCTCTCTGGCACACGGGGTGTTTGTGTTCACTCCGGCACATGGGGTGTTTGTGTCCTCTCTGGCACACGGGGTGTTTGTGTCCTCTCTGGCACACGGGGTGTTTGTGTCCTCTCTGGCACACGGGGTGTTTGTGTCCACTCTGGCACACAGGGTGTATGTGTTCACTCTGGCACATGGGGTGTTTGCGAGTCCTCTTCAGCACACGGGGTGTTTGTGTCCTCTCATGCACACGGGGTGTTTGTGTTCACTCCGGCACACGGGGTGTTTGTGTCCTCTCCGGCACACCGGGTGTTTGTGTCCACTCTGATACACTACCTCTTGACTCTTCCGATGCACGTACCACAATGTTTAAGCACACACAAGACCGATGCAAAAACTTGTGCGTCTGTTCCTCCCACTGTTTTATCACCAGTGATTGAATCTGATGTACAGGCAGAAGAGAGGTGAGATGTATCATTAACAGGGCACCGAATCGAGTTGTGAGTCTGTCGTGAGCTGAGTCAGTGTCAGGCTGGTAACCAGCTCTTGCACTAGTTCGGAATCCGTACTAGTTAGTGGTGAGCTGCTCTCCTCGTGTAAACTTCCGTCAGCCTCACAGTTACTCGGAGTGCTCGAGATCCAGCTCACGTGGGAAGAGCTTCGAGGCGCTGTACAGCTCACGTGGGAAGCGCCTCGAGGCGCTGTAGACAAGCGCAGCCGCTCTGATGCAGGTGACTTTGTGTGTTGTGTTTTGTGTGTGCTGCTATTTGCTGTGTGTATTTTCTTAGTTTGCATTGAGAAGGGCTGATGGGTGATACCCAGGCCTGCCTTTGTTTCTCGGTTGCCATTGGTAGCTTCGCGCTCTCCGGGCGCCTAGCAACCGAGAGTGGAAGCCAACGAATGGGAGGGAGGCACAGAGGGGTTGGGAGGATGCGAGGCCCTGCAGAGAAGCTGAAAGTCACCCTGGCAGGGGGCATTCACCAGCAAAACAAAGTTACAGCTACTCGAAGATTTCTGCCACTGGTGGCGGCGACGTAAAAAACACAGAAACAGCATTAATAACATAAAATTAAAAAATATTGACACACACAAACGCTGTGGCTTTTGTACACCGAAAAGTATTCCGATTTTTCTAAACCAATCTTCTGTATCACAGGTCACTGTGAGTAATCACGCTTAACAAACACCTGATTGATTGAGCCCGGAAGAAGCAGCGAAGGTTTCATAAATGTAATTGTAATTGTATTTATATAGCGCTTACTACCCCAGACGAGGCGTCAAAGCGCTTTTCTGCAAGCACCACACTACTCCGGAATCCAAAAAAGATCGGTGGTGGGTTAGTGTAGGAAATATGAGTTAATCTGAGCGCTGGACATGCGAGTCTGTTAGGTGGATTAAAAGGGGAAATGGAGGACTAAAGAAGGGAAGAGTCTAGAAAGTGTTATTTGGGAGATCATGGAAGTAAGACGAGGTTCGAGACAAGTAAAAGGAGAGAAGGCGGAGGGAAGAGTCTACAAAGGGATTAGGGAATCTTGAAGGTACAGTTTGGTTTTGGGTGAGCCAAGGAGGGATGGGGGAGGAAAAGTCTCGAAAGGGGTCATCTTGGAGATCACAGTAGTAGAATGAGGTTTTGGGATAAGTCAGAGAGTGGAGGTAGAGGACATATTGAGAGAGGTGTAGGGTGAGACAGAGTAGTGTATTGGAGAGAGTCAAAGGTTATTTTTGTTCTTTTTTTTAATTCTTCTACATTAGGAGCGAAGTAATAAATATATCGATGCATAATTACATAGAAAGGGTGTGCATGGATAAGAAAGATAATACATCGAGATTTACAGTTGTATTAAATGAACTCAGACTTTCAAGTGTTGCTGTACTCGAAGCTAAATCATTTGTGTATATTTATTTTAAAAAAAAATGTGATCCTTTCCTCAATATTCCATTAGCGAAGCACTTGTAGATAAAATGGTTAGGATAATAGTTACATGTTGTGATAGATAAATAAAACAGAGACCCATAAGCATATCATTAAATAACTTATATGAAAACTATGTAGTGGTTTATAAACATGTTAAGCATAGAATAATATATGTACATAAGTAATATACACGTTTGTTAAACAGACCTAAAGAATATCTATTTTTTTTGAAAACCATAGTGATTAAAAATATTTGTTCAAATAAATATACATATCTAGATACCGTCATATAATCAGACTATAAATGTTCACATACTCAGGGAGATGCTGTACATTAGTGTTTTAGTATGCTGGTCATTGAGGAAAGAGTTAATTCTTGAGTAGTTTTCTGAGGATAAGGTGGGTATCCATGGATCTTATGTTGGGGGTAAAGAGTTCCATAGTTTGGCTGCTTGAACAGAGAAGGATGCGTCACTCATGTTTTTTACTTGTATCTTGGGATTTTGAGGCGAGATGCCTCTTTAGAGCAGAGGTTCCTTTGTTGAATGTATTTTGTGATTTTATTCCTGATAAAGAGCAGTTCTGTTCCATGTATTGCTTTGTTGGTGATACACAGCAGCTTGAACGTGGATCTTCTGGCAACCGCTAACCAATGCAGGGCTTGTAAAGTTAGGGGATATGTGGTCTTGTGGTTTTATATGCAAGAGTAGTCTGGCAGCCGAGTTCTGAATCCGTGTAGTCTTTTCATAGTCTTTAGCCCCTTGGCTGCGGCGGTAAATCCGCCGCAGCACTAGGGGGGAGGGGGGGGGCCGCGTGGCGCCTCCATGCTCGTGACGGAACCACTCCGTTACGAGACTCGGGCGCGCTGTGCTTGTGACGGAGTGGTTCCGTCACGGCCCCACCCGCTCAATAGAACGCGCCGCGCAGGCGCGAAATCACTGCAGTGCAGGCGCGGCGGCCGGGCGGTGACGGAACCACTCCGTCACAAGCACAGCGTGCCCGAGGCTGGTAAAGGAGTGATTCCGTCACTAGCATGGATGTGGTTTAAGGTGATCCGTGGTAGAGGCTATTGGCGTAATCGAGTTTGGACAGAACAAGGGAGATGGTAGCCCGGACCTTGTGTGGAAATCCCAGGTGGGAGAAGATTAGTCGCAGATTTTCATAGTAATGGAGCTTGATCTTGCTAATTTGTCCACTTGGGCATTCATTGATAACTTGAAGTCCATGGTAAATCTAAGGTTTCTTACTTCTTTAGATACTTTATGAGGTGGTCCCAGATTGTCAGGCCTGACGCAGAGAAGGTCATCCTTTTTTCATTTACCACATGTGAGTATTTCCGTTTTGGAAGCATACAGTTTGCAATGGCTTCATGTCATCCACTGATCAATGGCTCTCTGGAAACTGAAGATTTAGAGTTTCCAATGTCTTCGAGGCTTTCTAGTTTAAGAAGTATTTGTCTGTCATCTGCATAGTTATAGCATGTGAGCTGAAATTCATTGATTATTGCTGGTAATGACTACATGTAGATGTTGAAAAGCATGGGCGAGATGATAGAGCCTTGAGGGACCCCTGGTTTTGTAGAGTATGCTTTGGACAATAAAGGTGGGGTATAGATGACATTAGTTCTGTTTTGAAGGTAGAAAGTGATCCAGTATAAAGCGGTTCCCTCTATGCCGGCTTTGTAGAGTTTTTGTACCAGAGTGTCATGGTCAACCTTGTCAGAGGCAGCTGAGATGTCTATCTTTTGCCCTCACTCTATCTATCTATTGCACTCACGCGATCTATCTATCTATCTAGCTATCTATCTTTCTATCTATCGCCCTCACTCTATCTATCGCCCTTACTCTATCTATCTGTCTATCTATCGCCCTCACTCTATCTGTCTATCGCCCTCACTCTATCTATCGCCATCACTCTATCTATCTATCTATTGATTGCCCTCACTATATCTATCTGTCTATCTATCTATCACCCTCTATCTATCTATCTATCTATCTATCTATCTATCTATCTATCTATCTATCTATCTATCTATCTATCTATCTATCTATCGCCCTCACTCTATCTATCGCCATCACTCTATCTATCTATCTATTGATTGCCCTCACTATATCTATCTGTCTATCTATCTATCACCCTCTATCTATCTATCTATCTCCCTCACTCTATCTATCGCAATCCCTCTATCGATCTATCGCCCTCCCTCTAGCTATCTGTCACCCTCACTTTATCAATATACCGCACTCGCTCTTTCTATCTGTCGCACCACCACAGCATCACTCAGGGGCACCACAACATCACTCAGAGCCACCACAGCATCAATCTGTGACTAAACATAATCTTCACAAAAGTTATTTACCAAAGTTTAAGCTATTGCCATTATAAATTACAATAACTTTTATTTACGTATTAATTATTTAAAAAAAGCCATTGTTGTTTGTAATATCAATACATCTAAGTCACGTAAATACAACACATATTGCATTACAAATGCTATAGGTGTCACATTTGCGAAAGTTAAAACTATTGGCATTGTAAATGACAAAGCTATTAATTTAGCTATTTTCAAAACCAACACATAAATACAAAATTTGTCATTTACAATACCAATAGCTCAAACTTTCCTAGTGCGAGACCTATTGCATTGCAAATGCTTGTTGCCTATGCAATTATGTGTGATAGTTTGATAGCCTGGAGGAACGGCTTCATGCAGGAGGGGAGCCATGTCATCTCCCAACCATGATTCAGTTATGAAGAGTAACTCAGGTTGTGTGTCAGTGAGTAGGTGAGTAGTCTTAGAGGTGCTGCTTGTTCTTAGAAAGTGACTGATCGTTTATTAGTTGGCAGTTTAGAGGTTGTGTTTTGGTGGTGGTGTGACTTTGTTTAGTAGAAGAGTGAGCAGTATTTATTGAGGGGAGAAAATCCTACCACAAGAGCACATTTAGTGAGAGCTTCCAATTCATGTTATGCTGCATTTAGCGCTGTTTCTGAGTGCCAAATGGTTACTCGAGTCCATTTTGGGCTCGACCGTGCATTTTGTACTAAGAAAATAGCACCAAATGCCAGTAGTAAGTTGGGGAAAAATCCAAGCCAGCAGCACATTGAGCAAGTGCAAGTTTCCACCAACCCTCCAGACACCTGTGCTGTTCCTCTCTCTCCCCAGCTCATCCCACCGCATCTGCTGAAGTAAAAGTGGAGGACACTCCTTCTCCTACCTCTCCGTGAAGTCCTAAACCAGCCTCCCTCTCCACCTCCGGACTTCACCCTACCTCCAGGAAGTCAGAAGGAGACTCAAGACCTGGGTGTTCAGCTAAGCGGGGCTCCCAGTGCCTGGATACCCTTACCGATGATTAGCAGCGCTCTATAAATTCAGTTTGTTTGATTGCATTTAGCACAGTTTCTTTGAACAAAATGCATCCTTGCTTCCATTCTGTACAAAAAAAGGTGCATTTTGCGCTAAGAAAATAGAGTTAAGCTGGAGTAAGTTGGGGGAAATCCAACCCAAGGGCACCTTTAGCGAGAGCTTGCTCTTCATGTGCTGCAGCACTTAGCGCTGTTTCTTAGAGTAAAATGTATTCTCACTTCTAAACACAGAATTACTCTTCTCACGTGATTCAAGCATAATCTCTCAAAATTCTTCCGTAGTTCCGCATGATTATGCTACACAGAATTATGTGAGTTACGCCCAACCTTAGCAAAAGTATAAGATGTGGCCCACTCTCCCAATTTCCTCGGGAAAAGTGTGCACAAACTATTTAATTGAACATCTAGCCTTTATTAGAAGTCCATGTGCATACATATTAGGGTGGAGGGGTGTGAACCTCCTGTAGATAATGCTGCCCCCACCTGGACAATTTAAGAAAAACACAATTATTATTGGTATCACGTGGACTCACTGATATTAACCCGTTGGCTGCTTCCGCTTTTTTGCGGCAGTGCGGGCGTTTTAAAAAACGGGCGCGGTCGCGTCGGCCATTGGCCGACGGCAGCACCAGCGAGGTAGTGCTGCCGTCAGCCAATGGCCGACGGCAGCAGCCAACGGGTTAAAGTGTATTCAGGTTTAGTTCTCATCTTGGTGCCACTCTGTGCCCCTCTTCCTGTTCAGAGTTACTGTCAGCATATTTAGGGAACCCCCAATGCATTTAGGGGCTGAGAAAACTCATATAGGATATTCTGACGAAGACAGACGGCCTCATCTGCAGTACTGTGTGCCTTTCTGAAGGCCTCGTCTGAGGTAAGGTGTCATCTCTGGAGGCCTCGTCTGGGGTAAGGTGTCATCTCTGGAGGCCTCGTCTGGGGTAAGGTGTCATCTCTGGAGGCCTCGTCTGGGGTAAGGTGCCATCTCTGGAGGCCTCGTCTGGGGTAAGGTGTCATCTCTGGAGGCCTCGTCTGGGGTAAGGTGTCATCTCTGGAGGCCTCGTCTGAGGTAAGGTGTCATCTCTGGAGGCCTCGTCTGGGGTAAGGTGTCCATCTCTGGAGGTCTCATCTGCAGTACGGTGTGCATTTCTGTTATGTTATGTTAATGCGATTTGTCTTGGCGCTGTCTGCTCCTGACCAGGAAGAAACCTAATTGTTGAAGAGACACGTTTTTAGCTTTTATCTGAATGAGATAAGGGTGGGACAGCTCTGGTGTGGGAAGGTAAGTTGTTCCAAAGCTTGGTCGTTCTAATCACAAAGCTTCTAAGTCTCAGGTCCGCTTTGTAGATTCTGGGCGTGGTCATAAGGTTCACCCCTAGCGATCGCAGCTGTCTGCCAGGAGTATATTTCTGCAAGGAGTGTTTCAGAAACCCAGGGCCAATATTGTGTAGCGCCTTATGGGCTGTGCTCAAAGCCTTACAATTTATGCAGCTTCTAACTGGAAGCCAGCTCAACTGCCGAATTACGTTGGTTTCCGAATTAAATTTAGGAGTGCCAGTGAGAATCCAAGCAGCCGCATTCTGCACCATTTGGAGCTGACTGAGGTTTTTCTTGCGTATTGACGTTGCAGTAGTCCAACTTAGAAAGGACTAGAGCTGTGGTTTCTGTCTTTCTCGCCTCCACTGGAATCAAAGCAAAGAGCTTTTTTTTTATCATTCTGAGAAGATGAAAACAGGAGATCAAAGAGCTGACTTGAGGTTTGTAATTTATTTTTTCATCAATTATAACACCCAAATGTTTTGCCTTAGCTGCTGGAATAGGGGGAGATCCCAATTCTTCCAGCCACCAGCTAGAAGACCAGAGAGGGAATAAATTACCAGACACGATCACCTCAGTTTTATTAGAATTCAGTTTAAGGCAGTGTCTAGACATCCATGAACTGATTGCTAGCATACCATCGAGGAAGGTGGCCGATACCTCTGTACCATTTTCAAAAATGGACGGGACCATTTGGGTATCGTCAGCATAGGAGGTTAACGCCAGGACGAAGGATTTCACTGAGGGACCCAACTCTGTAACGTAAATGTTGAACAGAGTGGGACTGATGGATGAGCCCTGCGGAACCCCACAGGGAAGAGAGAAAGTAGCTGATTCAGAACTACCCATCGCTAGTGACTGTGATCGATCAGTCAAGAAACATATCAGCAGGGATTGGGCATTATTCGTGATGCCTAAGGTCAGTGGCATAACAAAACCTGAAGGGCCCCCCCGGCAAGATATGTGGAAGGGGCCCCCCTCATCGTGTTCTGCTCCCCGTCCCTGTCAGAAAATCATTATTTCTGTGATATTTACAGTGGTATGAAGCACTACATGTAACAAAGGGCCCAATTCACAGAATGAACTTAAGACTCAATCCTAAACTTACTACTATTTTGGTATTCACAGAATGCACTTACTACTTTTGGCATTCACAGAATGAACTTACTACTTTTGGCATTCACAGAAGTTAGGATTTTGTCTTAAGTTTGTCTTAAGACAGACTTAAGACAGACTTAAGTTAGGATTTTGTCTTAAGTCGGTCTTAAGTCTGTCTTAAGTTTGTCTTAAGTTTGTCTTAAGTCTGTCTTAAGTCTGTCTTAAGTCTGTCTTAAGTTTGTCTTAAGACAAAATCCTAACTTCTGTGAATACCAAAAGTAGTAAGTTCATTCTGTGAATGCCAAAAGTAGTAAGTGCATTCTGTGAATACCAAAATAGTTGTAAGTTTAGGATTGAGTCTTAAGTTCATTCTGTGAATCTGGCCCAAAGTTAACATTATGATATTGATTTACAAAGTAGGAGACTGAGAGATAGCATGTCCCTCTCTTTAGAAAGATATAAAGGAAAAAAATGATTCTCTCATCAACAATGGTGATAAACAGGCAAATGTGGATTTCTCAGCCCATTACGTGTGTTATTGGGCCACATTTATTTTCAGTGGCATGTACGTTTAGGAGACTGTCAAACACAAGCTCTATTGTATGCTCTATAAGTGTTTTATTTTGTTTTCAGGAATCCAGGTAAGTAAGTTTAAACTATAGCATACTTCATTTAAAAATAGTAAGATTCTTTTCTGATTAAAGCATGAGGCAACTATAGTGGCAACATATCACTTGAATGTAATTTGATTTCTTTCTGAGCATAGTTGTCTTTTATCATTCTGCCTCTGCACTTATTGGTCAATACAGTCTAAAAGAATATGCCTATAATCTTAAATTTCATTACAACAGAGAAGTGGCAGGGACTGTCCGGGACTATGTCAGGAACACAGTCAGGGACTTGGGCAAGGACTAGGAACGGGGTAGAAAACGTACAAAGAAAGAAGAGTACAGCGCTGCCCAGGATCATACAGGAAGTCAGAAGAGGAAAGGGGATCCAAAGGGGAAGCCTGTACAAGTGAACAAGATGGCTAAGACTCAGGAAGGAAGGGCACTCACAAGGCAGTTTAGCAGTCAGACTAACTACACCCAGGACGGACGTGCAAGACATATATATAATACGACATTAACAATAAAGGGGAGTGTGGGGTAAAGCACTCAGGAGCTCCACACGGGAAGACTGAAGCTCAGTAAGTTTCTCACCCCCAGTTGCTGTTACAGATACAGACTGCAAATACCCACATGTAGGATATGCATGCAAAGGCAGGGTCTGTGGAGCTTAAACCTATGGTGATGTTATAAATGTAACTCAAAGACAAAACTCACAGTGAACAAGAAACAACACTGAGGTTGTCAGCTGATCCCACGGATCCTGGCGATCAAACAGGAACACGCAAGGCAGTAACAGCAAAGGGGTAGAACTAGATACAATCACAATAGACAAGGAGCTAGCAAGGAGGAGTGCTTAACAGGAAAGGAAGGAAATCACAGGGCACACGTGGCAGACAGCAGGTAACAACCATACAAGGTAATAGAAGTAAGGCAGCAGCATAGAAAGACAGCAAACTAGAACTGGAACCAAGGAAATGGGAAGAAAGGCAGGGACTGGAAAGGGATATACAGAAGGGAAGGCTACAAGGGTTTACTAGAATAGTGCAGGTTAAGGAGTCAAGAAAACAAAGTAGCATAGAAGGCAGTGCTGGGGCAGGAACAAGAAGTGAGCTAAGGCTCAGGAGTCAAGGCGGCACTGCAGACAGTGCCGGTTCAAGAACAGGGAATTGCCAAAGCTTCAGGAGTCAAGGCACTACCAGTTCAGGAACAGGGAAATTACTAGAGCTCGGGAGTCAAGGTAGCACTGCAGGCAGTGCTAATTCAGGAACAAGGAAAACAGCAGCAGGTCAGGAACAAGGCATAAATAAATCTCAGGAAACACTGGAAGCAAGGATATCAAAGGCTCAGGAAACACTGGAACAAGGATCGGTCTCACCGGTAAACAGCTACAATGACCAATCCCGGGCTATAGGTAGCTGGGGCTTAAAAGAGCTTGCAGTAATCACATGCATCAGGTGTGAGCAGGCTAGCAGCAGCCAGCCAAAGGTGAGCTGAATTCCTCCACCCATCCTTCGCCTGCAGGGGTGGAGGCAATGCAGTAAGCAGGGAATTATAGGTATTGGAGTTTCCAGCATGGGCAGACTGGCTTCCACAAAACCTGGCATGGATTGGGAATGGATGTGAACTCCTAAATGTTGTCCAAATGCCTGGAAGTCAGGATATGCATGCAGGGGAGTGTCTGGAAGCAAATTAGAGCACTGGAAAGCCCCACAATTCGCCCCCTGGTAGTGGGCACAAGAGCACAAGGAGTGAATCGTGACAAAAGGGCAGGATTCCATTTAAACCAGAACCGAAGACATGGTCCCAGATGTTGCGGTCATAGGTACATGCTTCTAAGTTGCACTCATCAACAAATTGTGTGATCCTAGGCAAACCCCCTCTTCTCTCCATACCTCAGGTCCATTATCTACCAAAAATGCAGTTATACAAAGTTTGCCGTGCTGCCCCATCAACCCATTGAAGTATCCTTTAAGGATTTTTAGTTGTAAGTTATATACAGAATCACCTCCTTCACTCCTCAAACTAGCAGTGCCCTTTATGGCATCCTACTCCCTGCTGTTACCACGACAAAGAGGAGTTTCTGACAAGCTTCCTGGAAACGATGAAGTTTCAGGAAGAATCCTGAATATATCCTGAACACGAAGAGAGAGTGAAAGACTTGAAGAAAGAACTCTGCATCAGGCACATTAGCTCTCAGATGTATTTTAATTCAGTGCCTCCTGCCCTTATAGCCTTTCATATTAAGGTAAATAATATTGTCAAATATGGCTATTTGCACAATAATATAGGAGCATTCATACCCTTTCAGCAGTTGGTTGCTTCTCCATCATTCAACCATAGCAGGACCATCACTTAACACACGAGCACTCCGACTTTTGTCATTTTGTCTTGGGTGTGTTGCCTTCAGTGGTGTAACGTAGAGTGATGGACACCCCTGAGGAATATGGTTAGTGACTTCCAAAATTCATCCAGCTCAAATGCTGAATGTTAGCATCTTTCTTTAACCTTCCTGCATGAAAAAAACAAATTTATCCTCAGCTGACCATGAAGTTTGCAAAACATTAATTATGATTTTCAATAGGTATGGGTACATATGATTTTCATAAGTAAAGGTACTTTGAAATTGACGGATTCTAAAGTCTATATTTAGATATAGGCTAAGGTGCTCTCTATAAAGGATTTTTTTGAAAAATAAGTGACCTGCTGGCACATGCAACAAGCTAGGCTTTTGCGAGTCCTTAATTGCGAATATTAAGGATTCGCAATTAAGGACTCGCAAAATCCTATGCATGTAGGAATCGCTATAATAATAGCGATTCCTACACATTCCTTATTTGCGACTTGCAAATTGCGAGTCCCAAATATGGAATAGCTTCCCATTCATTGCTATGGGCCTACAGGCCCACTGGAATGCAAGGGAAATTGCAAGCGCAATTTGTGAGCACCAATAGGTCCTCGCAAATTGCGCATGCAATATCAGGGTGCAAGGGTGTTAAATGGACACCCTGTTGCACCCCTGGAATTGGCCTGTGCACATATGTTTCGCACAAACATGCCTTAAGGGCATGTGCGTGAGCAACATGAAACTTTGCACAAAAGTGCTTTTTTCAAAGATTTTGCAAATTACTGTGAAGTTCAACTTCATGGTAATTTGCGCCCCTATTAGCAAAATTACTAATTTTTTTACTTTAATGCATTGCATTTAAGGAATCTCAATTTGGGATTCCTTAAAGGCAATCGCAATTTAAGTCGTCGAAATTTAGAGATGACTTAACCGCATGCGTGCGGGCGGAATTCCGCCCGTACGCTGAGATTTGCGAAAGCGCACTTTACGTGACGAGCTGGGCTCGTCATCAGCGTAGCAGGAGGCTACCTCATGACGAGCCCAGCTCGTCATCAGCGTCGAAGGGGTTAAATTGCGATTTTTGCTGGATGATGCATCCCAAATGCAAACATGCCGGGTCGCAAAGGGGCAGATTCTGAAAATCTGCCCGTTTGCGATCGGTTTTTCGTTTGATGCATGTGCCTGCTAGTGTGCATCTCAAGATCCATTAGCACAACAAAACTGACCAAAGCCTGGTCTGTCATAAATATGACCATAATAGGAAGTTTTGGAGAGGTTTCATTCAAGGCTCCTTTTAAAAACTGTGCAAAAAAGAGCATTTTAGTGCACAGAGGGCAAGTAAAAAAGATACATAGTAGTGATCAGGGAGGGCAGCTCTGCACATCTCTCTGAACAGTAAATAATGACGGCTACCATATCCAAAGTAAAATCTTGTGTGTAATGAGTTACAGGTGTAGAACTGTCTCTTGCAAGCTCTGTCTTTCAATTTCTATTAGATGCACTTCACACATCTTAGCACTCTCACAAATGCACACGCCTACTCATCAACACAAACATCTACACACACACACGCAAACTAATAATCTCCAACACGGTTCCTCACAAATAATTTTCTTCACAATTTGTCACACTTTTATCGTACAAGCGTGCACATACACAATGAATTTCACAGTCTTACACACGCTTCAGGGAGAGGAAGTCGAGGAAGAAAAGGGAAGCTGCAGAAGTAAACTGGCACATATGTCAGCCTAGCATCTCTTAATAAGAGAAAGGAGTGAGGATAGGAGTATGTAAGATAGAAGTGTTTATATATTAGGGTGGGCTCGGTGTGTGACACGATTAGATGGTACCAAGGTATCTTAAGGGACCAGAAGCACAGGGTGTTTGCCACTGTTGGCAAAGATACATTTTTCCATCAGACCCTTGCCCACACCACATCCTCAACAAAGCCAGCACCGCAATCGCACCCCAACTCCGGAAAGTCATCAACATCTCCTTCGAGACAGCAACCTTCCAGGAGAGCTGGAAGCACGCCGAGATCAACGCCTTACTCAAGAATCCCAAGGCGGACCCCAAGGACCTCAAGATTATCCGGCCCATCTCCCTGCTCCCGTTCCTGGCGAAGGTCATCGAGAAGGCTGTCAACAAACAACTGACCCACTACCTCGAGGAGACCGGCATCCTAGACCAGTCCCAGTCTGGTTTCTGCAGCAACCACAGCACCAAAACTGCCTCATCGCCACCACCGATGACATCAGGAACCTGCTAGACAACGGAGAGACCACGGCCCTCATCTTCCTGGACCTGTCAGCTGCCTTCGGCACGGTCTGCCACCGCACACTATGAACACGCCTCCACTACACCGGGATCCAAGAGTCACCTCCATTGAAGCACACTCATTTATTCAGCAACCCTCCAATCACCAATCAGATTAGACAAGGAACTGATAGAAGGGAAAAGAGTGGAGGGGTAAACACATATTGACAGTCGGGGGAACATAATGATAGATGTATTGCAGTGCATAAGGTAGAATTATAGTTAGACCAAAGGCGTTCATAAAGAGGAGGCAGCTGTAAGAGAGGTGGAGACTGCCGGGAGAGAGTGACCGACGTTGACGAGAAACAATACAGGAGGAGAGAAGCAGCAAGAAAATAAGAGAGGTCATATAGCGAGAGACAGCAGGCCATCATGGGTGTATAGGAGGAAAGAGAGACTGAAAGAGAATGCAAGATGATACAGTCAAGGAAAGAGAAAGGAAATGTGATCGAGAAGGACAGACCATAACAAAAAGTGGGTAGACAGAGTCAGTGAGTAATGGAGGAGCACTCTTAAAGAATGTGTATGAGAGAGAGTAAGTGAAAGAGCTAGGGGTGAAGAGGGAGAATGAATATTGATTAAGTCAGGAGAATTGGCAAAGAGACAAGGGAAAGTGTGAGAGAAAAATGTCAGAGAAGTAAGAGCAGAAAGGAGGGACATTTATGGGAAAGAGAAGAAAACAAGGAAAAAACAGAGAAAGGGATGTGTTGTGAGTAGAGATTTGCAAGGCGATGGGAAGACTCTAGGAATGAGTACATTGAAAGCAGCATGACTATGGTATTTTAAATGTTTGCTTTATTTCGAGGAGCAGAGCTCTGAGAGCCTTTACACAAGTTGGCAGTGCTTTCCTACAACCTGAAAAGCATACATTTTAAGGAAGTGCAGTGCACTCATTTTCTTGCAGTTTGGAAAATGGAAAAGCTGTCCTATCTTTCTCACCCAGCTTTCAATAATTGTGGAGGAAAAGCAGACATGTAAAAGGAGCGATGCCCACTATTCAGAGGATCATTGGGATAGAGCTGCAGGCAGGCCAGGGCGCTGAGCCATAGGACCACCCGGCTACGATACCTAGGCACTGACAGTCTGAGCCGACAGGGCCACTGCCTGAGTCACTGGATCCGAACCTGAATTGTTTTTCCTCTACATTCTTAGACCGAAACAACATGTGAAATCTACATCTGCGGTAAGTGTAATTCTGCTTTATTCATCCCTCCAGGCCTTCTGCAAGAGCCCTTCACCCTCTCCTGCAATTAAAAAACCCTGGTCTGGCTTCCTGTAGAATCAGTGGCTTTTCTAAAATGTAACAATAATGTGTTACATTTCTGAAGAGCAGTGTCAACCTATTGCACTGTCGCTGCACAAAGAACAGAGCAAGTTGCAGTCTGCTGCATGATATCAGGACAAGCAAGGTGCAAAACTGACGAGACCCGGGGGTGGGGCTCCTGCACCATGGTGGTGGGGGGAGTGTTCAAACCCTGTGCATGCACACACTCCCACACACATAGTTATATCATCTGTCTTTCTGTTTCAGCATTGTTTCTTCCTTTGAACTTCCCTTTGACCTTCTCCTTGTGGCCTCTCTCTTGTCTGTTTCTTTCTGCACTCCAGAGCTCAGATTTCCAGATAAATCCTGGGGTGCCTTTTCTTCCAGGCCTCTCTACACAGGCTAGAAACAAAAGCTATAAATTGCAACTGTTTCTTTTTTGTGCCCCAGATCTTCACAACACTGCTACCTGCCCAAAGAAAGGCTGAAGTTAAACGGGAACTGAGGTGCATTGCTCGAGCCTGTTGGCCCTATGCTTCAGCACTCATTACAGGGCGGGCTCAGGGGGCCCCTTCAAGTGTAGGGAAGCATGTGGGCCCCCACGCTCCGCAGGGGCTGCAGGGGCCTTTGTTACGCCCCTGCCCAAGATGGCGATACGGTTGATCAACATCCCGTGGTCAGCCGTATCGAAAACAGCTGATAGGTCGAGGAGTATAAGTGCTGCTGCTCCACCTCTGTTGAGCGCGACCCTTATCTCACCAGCGGCTTTGATCAGCTCTGTCTCGGTGCTATGGCCGGATCTGAAACCGAATTGTGTTTCATCCAGCAACTGGTTATTATGAATATATTGTGTGAGCCGACTATTTTTATCAGTGGAAAAATGGAGGCTTTCTTCCACTGGGTCTGGAAAACTCCTGAAATAAACAGGATGTATGATGTTACAACGCATACTTTTACAACGCCTACCTTTACATCGCAAGTTTTACAACGCATAACATTACAACGCATAATGCTTTTGGGCGCTGGATAGTGAATAGTTTAATTTACTATTACAACTCCAGTCCCCGTGGACACTAGGGAAGGTTATTGGATAGTAAATTAACCTTTTCCCTATCCTAGAGCGCCCCCAAGCGCTATGCGTTGTAATAGTTTGCGTTGTAAAAGTTGCGTCGTAATGGTAGTGCGTTGTAAAAGTTTCGTTGTAAAGGATGTTTCCCGTATAAACATAGTATTAAAGATGGCTGCAAGATTTGCACCTATCAGGTCAGGGATAAGTTTCTAGACCAACGGGGGGCATGGGTCAAACGGTGAGCCAGACCTGGCCTTGCTCCCCATAGTGGCTATTTGTTCATTGGGAGCTGAGGATCATTCCATGAAAGCGCAGGTCATGGGCAGCTCCTTGCCTGAATCGGATGCAATCTCGCCAGAGAACGAAGCCTCAACCTTATAGTAAATTTGGTTTACTTTTGTCTGGAAGCACTGGGCTAAAGAGTCGCAGAAAGCTTGTGCAGCGATATTAGAATGGTTCTATGGTGGTGACGCAAGTTCAGACACCACGTGAATCAACTGTTTGGTGGAATACTTAGTGGGTTCTATTTCCTGTGTAAAGTAATCACTCTTTTCCTTAATCAGGAGACGTTTATAATTAGCCAAAGCCTGCTTATAGGGCTTTTTCTCTTGGAGATTGTAATGCGACCACCAGCGTCTTTCCTGTCTCCTGCATTGCTGTTTTTCAAACCTAAGAGCTTCGGAGAACCATGGGGCAGAGGGAGTTTTCATGTTTTTGGAGACTTTCTTATATGGAACTAATTTAGAAAAGACGGCTTGAAGCCAATAGCTCCGAGAGGACGGCTCTGCGGCGGGAGGAAGTTCGGGTTGGCTGTTAATGACTGTTGGGTGAGGGGAGAGCTATTCATGTTTTTCCTGGACCGAGGCTGCTTGGGAAGGCACGGTCTGATATTAGAAGGTTGTTCCAACAGTTTTAACTCAAATAAAATAACATAATGGTCAGACCAAGCTAAAGGGAGAACCTCCTTCGACGTGATCAGCTCATTATTGGTAAAAAAGCCGTCTAGGGTGCATCCAGCTGAGTGAGTGGGTGTGTTGATTTTTTGTGTGAGCCCTAAAGATCCTAATGTGTCCAGGAGGGTTACTGTATCCTTATCAGACATAAGATCTAGATGGAAATTAAAATCACCTAATAAGGTGAAGTTCCTTTCACAAGCATTGGCCTATAAGAGGAATCCAAGATTGTCAAAAAAATGTCCCCGAGGCCCAGGAGGGCGACAGAGGAGCATACCTTTAAATGATTGCTTCTTTGAGAGTGCTATGTTGAATGTAAACGCTTTACATACTGAGGAAGGGACCATCTCGCCCATCACTAGAAAACGCTCGTGATATATCCGCACAAGCCCACCACCTCTTTACTTAGGTCTGCCATGTCTGTACGCTGAAAAGCGGGGGAGGCTATGCAAAAAATCTGGGCCAGACGAAGGATAGGTCCATGTTTCAGTGATAAATAGAAGGTCTAATTGCTGGTTATCAGGTAGGCTATTTCGTTTGCGTGTTTAGGAAGGGAACGCGCGTTGATAAGAGTGCACCGAAGTCGGGCTGCCTCGTCAGCAGTCGGGTTGGAAACTGTGCCAATATTGTGTTGAGTGTCAGTAGGGGGTACTAGAGGCGTTGCAGCCGTACTACTGGAAGGAGAGATGCCTCTCTTCCAGTTAAAGTCAGCATGTGGGCTTACACGAGAGGAATCTAGTAAAGTCAGCGTGAACCCACAATTATCGCAACAGCCGTTTGCCCACGTGGGAAGATCTGCAATGTTGAAATGTGCGCATTCACGCTGTGTGTAATTGTGAAACCCGCTGAGCGTGCGCAGCTTCTCACCAGTGAAAGTTACAGGGTTTAGGTTGTCGCTGGAAATTCATGCAGGGGTTCCGGCACGAGGCGCGATCCTGCCGTGGACGGGCGCAGACGGGCTTGCCTTCGTCACGCCTTCGGTACGCCAGCAGTGCTGACGCGCTGAGCCGTGATTTAAATAGCCCTCCATGGCACGCGTCGTGTCGAGGAACCAGCACCGAAGCGCGATAGGTGAGTGAACAAATGAAAAGGGAGGCTTAACTAGAGTCCAGCAACCCGTACAGGGCTCACAGGCTCCTCTGTGAGCACGGTATACTGGTAACACAAAACAAATTAAAGTAAAAGTGAGGAAGTTAAAAAGATTTCTGGAGGCCTGACCTGCAGTACTGAGGCCTCTTCTGGATGCCTCCTCTAGGACATTATGTCCAAGACTGAAGACCTCATCTGCAAAACTGTGTCCATTCTGGAGGTCTCATCTGCAAAACTGTGTCCATTCTGGAGGTTTCATCTGCAAAACTGTGTCCATTCTGGAGGTTTCATCTGCAAAACTGTGTCCATTCTGGAGGTCTCATCTGCAAAACTGTGTCCATTCTGGAGGTTTCATCTGCAAAACTGTGTCCATTCTGGAGGTCTCATCTGCAAAACTGTGTCCATTCTGGAGGTTTCATCTGCAAAACTGTGTCCATTCTGGAGGTCTCATCTGCAAAACTGTGTCCATTCTGGAGGTTTCATCAGCAAAACTGTGTCCATTCTGGAGGTTTCATCTGCAAAACTGTGTCCATTCTGGAGGTTTCAGCTGCAAAACTGTGTCCATTCTGGAAGTTTCATCTGCAAAACTGTGTCCATTCTGGAAGTTTCATCTGCAAAACTGTGTGCATTTCTGGAGGTCTCATCTGCAAAACTGTGTCCATTCTGGAGGTCTCATCTGCAAAACTGTGTCCATTCTGGAGGTTTCATCAGCAAAACTGTGTCCATTCTGGAGGTTTCATCTGCAAAACTGTGTCCATTCTGGAGGTTTCAGCTGCAAAACTGTGTCCATTCTGGAAGTTTCATCTGCAAAACTGTGTCCATTCTGGAAGTTTCATCTGCAAAACTGTGTGCATTTCTGGAGGTCTCATCTGCAAAACTGTGTCCATTCTGGAGGTCTCATCTGCAAAACTGTGTCCATTCTGGAGGTCTCATCTGCAAAACTGTGTCCATTCTGGAGGTTTCATCTGCAAAACTGTGTCAAAGTCAAAGTCAAAGTCAAAAGATAGCTTTATTCGGTATTTGACAAACACCATATAAGCAAACACCACAAAATACAATAGGAACACAACATTTTAACACTTGGATTAAAAAAGGGAAATCACTGCAACAAGCTCTTCTTCGTTACACTTGTCAATCAAGTAACCTAATATTAAAAAACCCTAAAAACATTTCATAAAAACAGTTAATACAAAAATAAATTCCTAGGATTATTAAGAGGGTTGAGGTAAATATAACATATTTATGTATTATGTGATGTTATTAGGCACAATATAATACTCCAACAAACCCTCAGCCTTCTAATCATTTCTCATGGTTCTTCTACATTTTATAATGAACGACAAAAATTTTATCACCACTACGATAGTGAGCTCATCTTGGAGCAAGTACAATCTATGAAGGGCAGTCTTACAGCTTCTCATACCCCACAGCTTTAATAGTGGCAGCAGGTGTTTTTTCCTCCCCCACTGATAATACTGGCAGAAAAGAATACAATGTATATTGGACTGGGTGGCTACTCCGTCACACGGACATTTCATCAATTTCCCAGACCAATCATTTGGGACAGGGAACGTTATTAGCCTGAAAAAAGAATCCGTCCTCAATCGTGCTAAAAGCATTCTATGATAACTTGCAAAATTTGGCGCCAGATAGGGATGAAGGCCATGATCATGGAGGATCTGGCGATGGGCTATGATGGTGGGCTTATTCCCATCTAGATGATATCTCCTCTCCTCCAGTGGACCAAGACATGTCTCTTTTAATGCTTTTTTTGACACTTGGGCACATGAGGTTGGGTTCAAAAAGAATTCTGGTTGGCCGATAGAATTCAGAAATTTTTTAACATAGGCCAGCCATGGCTGTTTGTCGCCATTAGCTTGCTGCAGGCAGTCATAAATTACTTCCCTATTAAAGGTCATGTCCTCGCATGTCCAAATCTTGTGCCACACCATGACTGGCGCTAACTTTATCAGATCATTAATGTGGGATCTGTCAAGTTCATTGTGGCATATAGTAGTAGATGTGGAACGCGGGACTCCTAAAAGATACCTCAGGAAAGCATTCTCCACCCTTTGGATTTCCGAGCTATCTGCAAGTCCCCAGATCCCCGCCCCATAGACAGCTGTAGACACACATTTTGCTGCATAAATCTTAAGTAGTGTGTCTACCGGTTTCCCGCCAAGCTTTTTAGCAAATTGCTTGACCGCCCCTATTGAGCGGGCAAAAGCCAGGTTCCGGGAGGTAATCGCTGTGGACCATGTCCCCCTATTGTTAAAAATGATTCCCAAGTAAGAAAAGGTTTTAGTCAATGCTATCTTCGAATCGTTAACAAAGGTTTTGCAGTCCGGTGCTTTTTTTCTGGTGGTGCATGACATCGTGAAAGTTTTCCCCACGTTTATTTTTAGGCCTCTAGTGCTCATGAAGGTTGCAAAGCCCATTAATGCCTTTTGAAGTCCCCGCTGAGTGCGGGCCATAATCACCGCATCATCGGCGTATAACAATAATGGGACAGCGAGACCGTTTATCTTGGGGTAGTCCATCTCCAGATCATTTAAGAAAGCTGCTACCTCGTTAATATATAGGTTAAATAAAAATGGCGCAAGAATGCAGCCCTGGCGAACGCCTTTTGCTATTGGAAATTTTCTAGTTCGCTCGCCATTTTTGCCAAATCTCACTGTAGCGCCTGCGTCTCTATACAGCTCCTGGATAAAGCTTAAAATGTTTTTATCTATTCCCATTGTGGTCAGGGTTTTCCACAGTATTCCATGATCCAAACAATCGAACGCCGAGGTTAAGTCGACGAATGTTAGGAACAGGTTCCCTTTTTTTGAACCAATGTATTTATTCATTATAAGGGACAAATTTAAACCCTGCTCTATTGTTCCCAAACCCGACTTAAACCCATACTGGAATTTTGAAAGTATCCCATTTCTCTTGGACCAAGTTTGCAATTTGGTTAGCAACACCCTACCTGCCACTTTCATTAGGTTGTCTAGCAGGGAGATAGGGCGGTAACATTTTGGGTCTTGTCTGTCCCCTTTTTTAAATATTGGGATGACTATTGCTTCATTCCATGAATGGGGGAAACCTAGTTTAGTGTAGGCGTTCAATACATTTGCTAGTAAGGGGGCCCAAAGATCTACATTCCCCTTGAACAAGTCAATGGGGACTCCATCAGGTCCCGGGGCCTTTAGACTAGCACTCTGGCAAATCGCTTGTTCCAGATCTGCAGGAGTAAACATTACTTTTAGTGGGAAATTTCCCTGAAGCTGTGAAAGAACCTCTCGCCCCACATCCATCTCATCTCCCAAAGCAAGTGATTCTTTCTTATAAAGGGAGGTAAAATAATTGACCCAGACGTCTTCTGATATGCCTATTTCCAGGGAGTCTACCTTCCTATCCAAGAAGAAGGGGGCATTGATTTCTTTCCAGAACGACGTATTATCCCTTAGGGCGCTTGCCTTTAGCAGGGCTTCCCACGCTGCATTTTTTAGTTCTTTCTTTCTGGTCAGGAGGGTCAGCTTGTAAGCGTGTCTGGCCTCCTTAACTCGGCCGGTATCCCTAGGGACGGTCTTTAAAGCCTGTAAAAGGACTTTATGTGCATTGGTACAGGCTCGATTAAACCAGCCATATAATCTCGTGTCATCCCCTACCTTTAGGTTTTTAGTTAACTTGGCATTTATTGTGGCTTTAATCCCTTCATACGCCTGTATTATTAGCTCGGGGTCGGTGTTTGATTCCAGACAGGTGGCAAATTGTCCAGATTCTTTCTGCACCAAATCTTTCAAGAAGTTTGTGGGTTCAATTTTTGCCCATTTGATGGCGTAGCCATTTTTTCTGGCCAGCGCCACTGAACGGCCATGCAGTATATTCATAGTGCTTATTTTCTGAGTCCCCGATTTCCCTAGTCTAAGGGAGATGCTAATAGGAAAATGGTCGCTTATTGCTAAATCCTCCGTATTAAAACCCCTCACCCAGCCTTGATTTCTATTGGAGACCAGAATAAAATCAATTACAGTGCCTGCCCCGTGGCCAAAAAAAGTTGTCTGAAACGCTACGGGTGGCTGACAAAGTTCATTAGCAAAAGCCAAATCCCATTCATGCATGAATTGATTTAACAAATTTCCCCCTATGGAGTGTTCAAAATGCGTGGTAGGGTCCCCTTTTAGGTCAAAAATGCCACAGTTTTTTGTTTGACTATAGGGGCATAGGTGACAATTAAAATCCCCTGCTATAAGTAGGCAGTCTGCCGCCTGCCCACCTCTCTTTAACAGTAAGTCCAATTCCACTATTAAGGTTTTAACCTCAACTCTTGGCGCGTTATTATAAAGGTTGACCAGAAAAACGGAGCGCCCATTTGATTTAATAAACAGGCCTTGTAACAAGCTCCCTACGCCTGCTTTTGGCCCGCTTGCCTCATGCATACTCTGTTCTACGTTACAGAGGTTAGAAGTAAAGATACACAGTCCCCCTGAACCTCTGCCTCTGTTGCCCTGGATCGAGGGAACGTAAAAAGTGCTAAAACCCTCGATGTGGGTCTCTTCTAAGTCCCAGCACTCTTGTAGGCAGATTATGTCCTGCCTTTCCACAAAAGTTAGGAATAGCTGGTCCCGCACTTTTTTAGCCAGCCCTGCAATGTTCCACGATGTTATTTTTAACGAACATTTCTCCCCATTGGTTGGACTGGATTCTTCCTGACTAGTTAGTGAGACAATGCCCACGGGCAGGGCTCCCATCTCATTTACAATTTTAATCTTAGTCTTGTCTACTGTGCTCTGATATGGATGCGTGCTGATGGGTTCAGTTGTAAACTCAAGTCCGCTTTCATTCAGTGGCTTACTAAGTTTTTCTATTAGATGCTGGCCTGACAAGTTTCCACTACCCGTGTCATGCTCTAATGTAATCTCTATCATCATGGGGTTAGTGTTTTCTAAGTGGGAAGAGACATCATTGATCTTTAATTGGGGGGCTGGAACTTGTGATACCCCTGTAATGACCTTTGTTGGTCAATCGACCATGTCTAAGCAGTCATATCTGTTCCTTATGGGAACCCCCCCCAATAGTCAGGATTTGGGTTACCTCTACTATGGTGCCAGGGGCGAGAATCCCAGCCTCTGTTCCAGTAATTATTGTTGTTCCTATTTCTGCTTCTATTAGTGTACCCCACCTGTGTCCAAGGCCAGTCTTGGACTTCATCCCAACCAGTTGTATTCTCATAATTGGGAATATTTAACGGTGGATAAAAGAAGGAGAGACGCTGTACGTCCACCCCCCCCTTTTTTCTAGCGCTGGCCAAGAAGCGATATAGTCAGCCATGGCAGGATCGTCACACTTGACTATAACACAGTCACCCTGTAGGCTTTTTTTCGTGTCCCCAATCCAAAACACTCTTCTGACTGAATTTATTCTGCTAAGATGCGATGGCTGGATAGGTCTATTTTGACTTAGCCATTGCAGAACTTTGTTCCTTAGTGACCACGGGGGCTCCTCCGAGCCCTCTGGCAGTTCTGACACCCCTGTTAGAACAACAGTGTACGGGGTAGCTTCAGGTGGGAGATGGAACGGCCGCCTGAACCTAGTACCCGTCCTCTGTTTTCCCTGCGATTGGAAGGACTGGGTTTTTTGTGGTTTATGTGTCATATCATTAAGATTGGCTAATTGTGTGTTTAAAGCCACTAGGGCTGGGGTGGGTTGTGCATTATCGCTGGTAATATTGAGTTGGCCATTGCACTCTACATTTATGGGGTTAGGGGTATTTTGTGTATTTTGTTTGATACTTTTAGTCTGGGTGTTTCCTTGTTTATCTTGTACATGGGGCTTTGGACACACCACAGGTAAGGTAGGTGGTTGAGCCGGTTTAGCCGGTATAACTGGCTGTTTGGTTTTCCCCTCCCCCGTGTCTAGGGTACTCAATGACTTCTGGATGAAAGCAGGAGTATTCAATTTAGCAAGTTGTTTTTCAATTATCCCTATACTTTTTTCCAGGGGTTTCAGATGGTATTTTAACAATTCCCCCATGCTATTAGTGAGAAAGTCATGTAATGTCACACATGTGGTGCATGGTTTGTGTATACCACCTGCTGCACCTAGTGCATCCAGGTTCCCCAGTGGCGCTTTAATCTGTGGGGGCATGTTAGGGATCACACTGATGGTGGATGGTGGGGTTTGGAGCACTACAATATTATTACTATTCTTATTCAGGTTGCAAAGGTTCACACAATTAGGTGGAACCGGTGTGATCTCGTGTGTAATCAACCCCTTGCTTAGCCTCTTAGGTATAGCACCCTCCCTTTCCCCCGTGGAGTTAGGTTCTAACACCGTGTCTTGGTTTTGTATGAGATGTAAGTCCGGTGTTTTTTCCAGATCCTCCACAGAATCAGATCCTAATGACAATTGCGTTGCCGACAGGTCCACAGTATTTGGAACTGTGTGAACTAGTGCACTTGCTTGATTCAACAGGGGAATAATCGGACCCTTATGGATTGGGGTTTGTGCTAAAGCCAAGGGGCCCATTGACGATCTTTTTCTGGCCATCTCCAATTCATGAGACACCCGTCGATCTATCAATTGGATGGTATTATCAATGGCTGCATTGGCCTTATTTATAAATAAGTCAAGTGGACCAGTTATGTCAGTGGTTTTATCTGTCTTTTTGCTTCTAGTAGCTCTAGTCATAGTCGCGCGCTGTGCGTCTCAGACGTGATAAATGCTAGGTCACAAGCAGACAGGTCTCACTGTTGAAATATTGGCTAGGATGTAAGACCCCACAAATTTTTACCAAAACAGATCTACAAATGGGTAGGGGGAAACACAAATACAAATACCGTGGCCCAGTCCAGTCTCTCACAGTCTGGAACGGGCTGAAACGGGCCCGCCCTTGGCCCGGGCTTCGCCTCGCGCTTCTCCTCGCGCGCGTCCCGCGTTGCGTGTAATGCGGTTTAATTTAAGGGAAGGTTTGTGCACGGGGGTGTTACCGCCGGGGGAAGAGGCACCAGGTGGAAGAAGCAAAGGCTTCTGGGCCTCGCAGTCCCCCGGTGCAGGCAGCCAATGGAAATGGGTTCAAGCGCTCGCTGGGAGCTGACAGGCACTCCGTCGACCACGGAAGAGCTCCCACCAGCAGCGCGACCTCGATGGAGTCTGGAGACAAGGCAGGTGTTTGCACAAAAAGCGCTTCTCGCTTCCGATGCTGTGCAGAGTTCCTTTCCAGACAGTAGTAAGTTTGTGAGCGGCACCCGCGGAGCGGGTGTCGCGAAATGTTAAAGGCGGCAGATAGGGGGCGTTACCGCCGGGGGAAGAGGCACCAGGTGGAAGAAGCAAAGGCTTCTGGGCCTCGCAGTCCCCCGGTGCAGGCAGCCAATGGAAATGGGTTCAAGCGCTCGCTGGGAGCTGACAGGCACTCCGTCGACCACGGAAGAGCTCCCACCAGCAGCGCGACCTCGATGGAGTCTGGAGACAAGGCAGGTGTTTGCACAAAAAGCGCTTCTCGCTTCCGATGCTGTGCAGAGTTCCTTTCCAGACAGTAGTAAGTTTGTGTCCATTCTGGAGGTTTCATCTGCAAAACTGTGTCCATTCTGGAGGTTTCATCTGCAAAACTGTGTGCATTTCTGGAGGCCTCATCTGCAGTAAGCTGTCCATTTCTGGAGGCCTCATCTGCAGTAAGCTGTCCATTTCTGGAGGCCTCATCTGCAGTAAGCTGTCCATTTCTGGAGGCCTCATCTGCAGTAAGCTGTCCATTTCTGGAGGCCTCATCTGCAGTAAGCTGTCCATTTCTGGAGGTCTCATCTGCAGTAAGCTGTCCATTTCTGGAGGTCTCATCTGCAGTAAGCTGTCCATTTCTGGAGGTCTCATCTGCAGTAAGCTGTCCATTTCTGGAGGCCTCATCTGCAGTAAGCTGTCCATTTCTGGAGGCCTCATCTGCAGTAAGCTGTCCATTTCTGGAGGTCTCATCTGCAGTAAGCTGTCCATTTCTGGAGGTCTCATCTGCAGTAAGCTGTCCATTTCTGGAGGCCTCATCTGCAGTAAGCTGTCCATTTCTGGAGGTCTCATCTGCAGTAAGCTGTCCATTTCTGGAGGTCTCATCTGCAGTAAGGTGTCCATTCTGTGCCTGCTGAGGGCTTTCACTGCACATGACGGTTTGGCCGGCCTGAGGCGGCGAGCCAAACCCTCATGCCCAGTGATGGGAGAGCACTACCACTCCCCTCAGTGCCTGTCACTCCCAGGCCCCTCCCCCAAAACTCAGCAGGAAGGAAAGAGAAAATAAAACGAGTGTTAATTATCGTTTTATTTTTCCTTTCCTGCTGTTTTCGGGGGTGGGTGAGGTTCCTTCCACTGGTTTTCTTATCTAAAGTCTCCCTCTAGAGTTTCTAGTCCAAGTCTTGTAGTATTGTGTTTATTTCTGGAGCTCTCCTCTAGAGCAGTGTTTTCCAAACTTTGGATCAGTTGCAGCCACATTTTGGTGGGTTGTGAGAGTCCAAGCAATAAATAAATGTTCCTTCAAATTCTGTATTTATCTTGTCACATTTGCTGCACTTCAACGACAGAGGTCAAATGTCAGGCTATGTTTTCTGACACATTGCTGCTTATTTTTTTAACATTGGTGTTTCTAAACTCCTCTCACACTTTTTGACATGTAAAGTATGTTTTAAGTAGGAGTTATTAATGAGACTAATAGATGTCTGTATGTAAACTAAAATGAATGGTTTCTAAACATTCAATATACCTGTCAACATAATTATACTATCCACTTACTGTTAGATTAAACCAATTTTGGCAAATCCATCAGGTCTGGCTTGTATTTTGAGTTGAGTCTAAAATATTCCCAAACGCTTTCTGTGGACAATGCATGTATGAGATAAATTGATTATTGTGTCATGATGAGGTGTAAACTAGTCCCTCATGCATTACAACTCAAGGACTTCATAACTGCAGATTGATACAAAAACCAGCCAATAGCAAGAGGTGAGAGAGTCAGCCAATAGCAAGAGGTGAGAGAGTCAGCCAATAGCAAGAGGTGAGAGAGTCAGCCAATAGCAAGAGGTGAGAGAGTCAACCAATAGCAAGAGGTGAGAGAGTCAGCCAATAGCAAGAGGTGAGAGAGTCAGCCAATAGCAAGAGGTGAGAGAGTCAACCAATAGCAAGAGGTGAGAGAGTCAGCCAATAGCTAGAGGTGAGAGAGTCAGCCAATAGCAAGAGATGAGAGAGTAGTACTCCTCCAGGCCAAGGAAGGCCCACCATATGTACATATTACCAAATTGGTAGCAGTATGTTGTGCAGACAGCTGCGATGCTAAGCCAGACCTAAAAAGGATGCAACTGTCTGATGACTACTGCTGGTTCTTGCAAGTAGGCTGTTTCCATCAATTAATCCACCAATGCTTCTAACCACAGCTAAATGCAACAAAACACTATGGATCGCGATTTCAATATACGGTTCTTCAAGGATTTCCTTATAATCCTACGGTCAGCCGCCCCACCCTGCTTTCACGGATCTGGTTCCATGGGGAACACACTCTGTTTGGGAAAGTTCTCCCTCCTGTCTGTTTCCTTGTGCACTTGGTGACGGAGAAGCATTGCTTCGTGCATGAATGCGGGTATTACCAAATGAACCCAGGTCTGAGACAATCACTGATACGGGTGGTTACAGCACCTTGAGACCCTGATGGGTGAGTAGCGCGTTATAAACCCACTGATGGATAGATTGATTGATTGGAGGTCTGTGATTCCTGTTATGGCTGAATCTTGACAAACTTGAATGGTTTGAAGTATCAAACCATTGCCCAGGTGTGGAGGGCACCTGGTGCATGGTGCCGCTTTGGACATGCCCTCCATCCAAGGATTTAACTTCAAAGCCACGGTACATTACCTTTAGCCTCATACAGGGGCCCCCAGTTGTGACTATACACCGAATCCCCCTGTCCTAAGGCAGCATCTCCTACCACCCCCTTAAGAGGCCCAAACGGACAAAACCCTTGTCTGTGTCCACTCTTTCCTCAGGATGCCCGGGCGATGGGGTGCCCTGAAGAGTTGATTGAAATAAAAAGAAGGCAGGAAGTGATGTCACTTCCAGTGCAGCTGGATGATGGGCAATGCAGTGATATCACTTCCTGTGCAGATGGCTATGGGAAGTGAAGTCCACTTGCTTGACCTCTTCTTTTAAAGGTGGTTTTGGTGGAAATCCAGTGACGCCACTTTCTGTGTAGATGGATAACGAGAAATGGGAATGGAAGTGTGAGAAGTTGGCCTGATATGTGATGTCCACTATTCTAGTGGGCACCGTGTATCAGTCCAAACAACCCTTATGGTGATGGTTGTAAAGTCAACCTTATAGACCAGCTATCCTAGTGGTAGCATGGACAATGCAGTCTTAGGCTAAATTCAAGCGGGCATGTGAAGCCAGCTGTTTTACCATATGCAATCCCTTTAATACCAAATGAAAGGACACCACACAGGTTATATATTCAAAATATATATGTATTTATTTCTAAATCAATCCCCTGGACTCTTTATGAGCACAGAAGAACAAGCGCATAACAAGTAACTTAATATAACATACACAAGTTGCACAAATATGGATAGGCCCTGGTAGACCGCTAAACCATATACAAAAATAGTGGTATAAGAACCACGTCACGAACAATGGTAAGGCCTAGGGCCTTGAGAATCGCTGGGGCTACACGGGACTAACAGTTGTTAGGAAGCAGGAGGCCCACGGGGTGCGGTGCGGTGTCTAAATGCACACGCGTGCACACATAGAAGTCAATGGGTGCGTAAAGTTAGGAAGTTAAAGTTTTAGGAGTCTTCCGACTGGACTAGAAGCTAACCACTTGAAACTAGGACACTAGGAGTGTAAACCTTTACAGGAGCACCGCAGTACTCACGTTACCTCACCCACAGGAAGCGGATGCATAGGTGTCAAAGTGTGTCGGGTTTCGTCGTGGAGTTCTATGGAGCCTTGGAGAAAAGATGCTGCAGGCGACCAGGAGAGAAGAGTCCGGTTGGATCCAAGGGCGGATCGAGGATGAAGAGTACCTGAAAGCAGAGGGGACAGAGTCTGGGTCACTAGCCAGTGACCAGGATGGAACCAGGAAGGAACCAGGCGATGTCGGGAAGCAATCAGGTGCTGTCATGAAGTTTGTCTCCACTGCCACATGGACCAGGAGGTGTTGACGACAACCAGGAGCTGGGCCCGGACTGTCCCGCAAAGCTTCTCGCTGTTGGCGGTGTCGGTTCTTGATTTGGAATCAACAGGCCTTGGCAAATGCAACCCATGCAGGAATCAAAGATGGCTTTTTACTCAGGCCAGCAAGGACTGAGGGGATTCTCCTTCACAGGGAAGCAAGGGCCAGTCTGGAGCAACCAGATCAGCAGTGTATATTTCGGGTTTCAGTGTCACAGAGGTCACTAGCCAACAGGCAAGTGACCGGACAGACGCGCTGAGCAGGAAAATGCAAAAGGGCCCCACGCAGCACTCGGTGAGTGTGGAGAGGTGATCTTCGGTGCAGTTGGTGCTCGGGACTGGGGCTTCCCAATCTCCAATTCACAACCTCGAGGGTGCCTCAGAAATTTCACGGAAAGGAATTTGCTGGCTTTCCAAGATGGCCGGTCCCACGTCTCTCGTCACCTCCACGGATCTCAGCTTTGCTGTGGCTGTGGATCGGACTGTTGGATGTCTGGAAGTCTGGTTCTTGTCAGGCTCTGTGTTCAAGCTCCGGCGGGAGCAACAACAAGGCAAACCGTTGAGCGCTTGATGGTGCCTGCTTTCACAGGGGGGTCACTCCTTGACCACAAGGGAGATTCTTCAGTCTTCTACGTTGAGTTGGATGTTGAAGGGTCCAGAGTTTCGTATCAGAGTTTCAGTCAGGATTATCTAAAGTCTTGGGACTCAGCTCCTACCTATATACCAAATTTAGGGGCTGGATTACCTGCTAAATCCCTCATATGGGTGGGACCCAGAAAGGGGGTGGTTACACCCCTTTCCCTTTGTCCAGTTTCGCGCCAGAGCTGGGGCTGGAGTGCCCCAGCACCGGTTTGAACTGGACTAGGCATGGGACACCTTGTGTGCCCCAGGCAGTGTCTCCTTTCATTTAGCCCTCCCTTCCCCAATCCACTATCTCCTGCCTGTGGTGGTGCTAGCACCTCCCTGTGACAGGAAACCTATTGTCTGAGCGTCCCTCGCTGGAAGGACTCCCAGCAGCAGGAGGTCAGACTTGTGTCTGTGGCAGCAGCACCCATTTTGTGATGCTGAGGCTCTGGTTAACTTTAACCGGGATTAAGGAAAGTAACATGTCTTCTCCCTCTAGAAGGGTGGAATGCTACCCCCGACGCCAGAATTGGCGAGGGGGTAGTATTCCAAAGCGTATGACACCTTACATGACATGCTTTGATAAAGCCAAACCAAAGTTAGCAATAACCGCACTTAAGAGTATATGGTATGGCAATATCATAGAACAGCTATAAGGACATGGTTCCGAAAGCTGCAGACAGGCTCAGCTCATGCTAGAGCACCATCTCACATAAAACCAAGCACTCTGCCTTCAGGATTGTTAAGGCCTGCCATAGGAGTGACTTATAGGTGCATATGTGTCTATATATAAGGTTAGATATTGGAATACTATATCTAAGCAAGGGGTGATTACACGACCTTGCCCCAGCTGAGTGATCAGCCAGTTGTGTCAGTTTGGATGGCCAGCCAGGGGTGGCAAAAGATATGCTGCAGCCCCTGGTAGGCCTTGGGTGCACCTATGCCCTGGGTACCTATGGTACACTATACAGGGGCTCATAAGGTGACCCAATATCCAATTGGAGATGAACCTAGAGTACATGGAGTCCATTTTAAGGAGAGAGCAGATAGCCTGGGGCCCTGATTAGCAGGATCCCAGGCCAACTAAGTCGAAAACCAGCTAAACACAAGGCAAGAAAATCTGGGGTAACCATAGTCAGGTATCCACCTTCCTACATACAGGTATCCACCTTCCTACAGGAAGCCCTCTTGGAGGGCCTCTTCTTTTAAAGATGGTTTTGACAGAAACCAATGATGTTACTTCCTGTGAAGATGGATGATGGGATGTGCACCGATGACACTTCCTGTGCAGGTGGATGATGGGGAGTGCACTGATGTCACTTCCTGGGCAGATGGATGATGGGAGGTGCACTGATGTCACTTCCTGTGCAGATGGATGATGGTAGGTGCACTGATGTCACTTCCTTTGCAGGTGGGTGATGGGGAGTGCACTGATGTCACTTCCTGTGCAGATGGATGATGGGAGGTGCACTGATGTCACTTCCTGTGCAGATGGATGATGGTAGGTGCACTGATGTCACTTCCTGTGCAGGTGGGTGATGGGGAGCGCACTGATGTCAATTCCTGTGTAGATGGATGGTGGGAAATGAAGATCTCATGCTTGACCTCTTCTTTTAAAGTCAACTCTGTTTGGAAACCAGTGATGCCACTTCCTGTGTAGATGGATGATGGGGAGTGCACAGACGTCACTTCCTGTGCATATGACTGAATTAACATTGCTGGCACATGTGACCAGCTGTGGGCAAATAATTCAGTTCACATAAATTTGCCAGTGTAAAAGAAAGTGTCAATGTTTATTGTATCAATTAATAAAAATGGTGACAAAGTTTCAAATAAAATCTCACGTACTTCATTTCAATTAGTTCGTACCAAGGAAGTTGTGATATGTTATATCTTACTAAAACTATCAAATATAATTTTTTCTGAACGGAGCAATTAAAAAACAGATAAAATCAATGAAGTACAGAGAGTTTCAATATCATTATAAAATACATAGATCCGATGGTGGCATAAAAAGGCTAAATGCTAAATATACATAGGAGTTTTCATTTCAATGAGGGGAGAGTTGTACAACCCTCTATAAAGCATATGTTCTTCAGGCCTAATCATTTCAATTACAAAGGTGCATCGTGCTTTTTTTTACCTAAAAGTTCTTTGGCTTTATATGCAAACTTAGCAAACCTTGCCAATTCCATTGGAATCTCCAGATTAAGCAGCAGTCCATACATTTGCCAGTGGTAGTAATGTAATGAGGGCAACACATTCATTGGTTGCTCTGGAATGTATTCTGCTGGGGAGATTTTGTGGAATTTCAGAGCTTTACCAAACCATGGGCGTTTTATGACCACCCACTCCCACGCAAACTGGTGAACCACCGAAAACCATAGAAACACTTTCAGTAACAAAAATCCTAAATAGGCCAAATTTGACTGGTGTGGAAAACTGTAGCTCACATTTTTTTTTTTGTATTTCGCGTACATTGTCTCACCTGTGCCAATTCATGACCAGCCTTTGTCTCACTGAGCCGCTTTGCTGGCACTTGCCCCGCACACTTCTTTAGTTTACCGCCAGCCATGCCTTCTGTCCTGCCCGCCCGGGTGGCTCGTGATGGTTATTGCACCAGGGTGTGGACTCAGAGCATCTTAGGGAGGGCTCCAGGGAGGGAGGGGGAGGCGTGAGGACCAGAGGTACTTATGGGAAGTTACTCTCGTAATTCATCTTTTAAAAAAAGTGCACAACACACAGTTGCGTTGTATTGCTTAAATAATTCAACATTATCGTCCTGTGCTAAGTGTTTTAACAGTAATTAGTGCCCTGAGGGAGAGGCTGAGGATGACTCAGTGAGTCAGACTGCCTGGCTGCAGGCTCTGACATCTGCCGCTTACCTTTATCCTCCTTCTGAGTGTGGAGAAGGCCCAGGTGAGATGCAAATTACGCCGGCGTGATACGTGCTGATTCGGGAGATTTGCATTACGCTTCTTATGCGAACATTCTAAAATGATGCCATTCTGCACCATCAGCCTTGGCTCGGGCCATTAATTGCGAGGAAGATAATTAAGAGGGATTAATGCCCTATGCAGACGATGTCGTCATCTTTTACTTCCCTAAGCAATAGGCACTGACAGAGGCTAACTGACGCCCTTTCCTGTCCTCGGTTGAGCCTGTTAACACCCTCTCCAGATCAGGTTAACAGCGGTTAACACCCTCTGCAGATCAGGTTAGCAGAGGTTAATAACAGCCTCTTCTGAACGCGTCAATTGCTGCCAGGCGATTAAGAGTCAGAGATAGAGACACGTAATGAAGTGAAAGGGCAACTAACAGCTGTTAACACCTGACAGTAGGAACTACCTCCTGAGCGCACCCAACACAATCACGTGTGCAGGGTTCAGGGGCAGAGGGGCTGCAATGCTGCAGGCGCTGTGAACCGTGCACTGTTCACAAGAGTCGTGATCTTGCACTTTACACACCAGCATTCACGCAGCTTGCCCTGATGCCCGGCTCTGCAGCAGGAGGCTGGCCTGGCTTTGGCGTGCCCTCTTTCGGCTGCCCGGGGTGTAATGTTGTGAATGGACAGTGCCCAGTGACCACACTGGTCAGGCACTAGGACCAGCCCGAGGGAAAGCCGAGGGCGGGAGGAAAGGGAGGAGCTGGGGGACGAAAGGGCAGTTCACCACTGACCACCAGGCATGTAAGACCTGAATAAAGAAGCTCTCTACAGAAACCGTTGTCCGCGTGGTCACTGAGGGCCCGATGTAGGTAGCCCTTTACCGATCGGAATCGGCCGAAAATACCGATTTTCGGCCGTTTCCGATCGGTAAAGGGCTATCGAGATGTAGGGGCACATTTTCGGTAATTTTACCGAATCGTTATCATTTCCGAATCGGTAAAGTTACCCAATCGGTAATATATACCGATTCGGTAATGATGACGATTCGGTAGAACTACCGAAAATGCAATGTAGGTAGCCAATGTTCCATCAGCACATGGCCTACAGAATCGGTATTTTACCATGGAATACAAATCCATGGTAAAAAACCGATTCCTGTGTACATGCACATCTGTGCATGTACACATGTGCCATGTGACAGACAGACGTGCCCTTAGGGCATGTCTGTGTGCCACATTGCACACATGCCCGTTTTGGGGGTGCTAGAGGGTGTCAAAGTGACACCCCCTGCACCCTTGTGAATTCTTTAATTACCGATTCGGTAAATACCGAATCGGTAATGCCTAATCATTCCTATGGGCTTCAAAGCCCATAGGAATGAATGGGCATTACCGATTCGGTATTTACCGAATCGGTAATTAAAGAATTGTTAAGGATTCGGTAACGAATCCAGATGTTGGGACCTACATCCCATTTACCGATTTTTGAATACCGATTCGGTAGGATTCGGTATTTCAAAATCGGTAAATGGGATTTACCTACATCGGGCCCTGAGTCTCTAACGACTCTACAACTGGCGACGAAGATAAACGCAGCCTGCGCGTGTGGACCCCTGCGGCGGCAGTGCCCTGCAGTGAAAAGCCTACCGAGTGCCCACCTCGGCGGCAACAGCGGACTGGAAGCGCCCACCGAGTGCCCACCTCGGCGGCGGAAGGCCCACCGAGTGCCCACCTCGGCGGCACCGGGACCCAGAAGCACGCCTACCGAGTGCCCACCTCGGCGGCACCGAGAGCCAGAAGTGCGCCTACCGAGTGCCCACCTCGGCGGCACCGAGAGCCAGAAGCGCGCCTACCGAGTGCCCACCTCGGCGGCGGAAGCGTGGCAAGACCACCACCCACCGAGTGCCCACCTCGGCGGTGAAAAAGTAAAGAAGACTGCCTGCTACCTGTCTCCAGCGGCGGACCCCGGCCCCGGTGAGTGACAACGCCGACCCAGCCAGACTCCCGGCAGCTAATCGAATGAGATCGGCCGAAATCCCGCCGAAAACGAGATTCCCGGCGGCCATCTTAAAGTCAGGCGGTATCAACCAATCCCCTGCGAGGGATTTCCGGCGGCCATTTTAGGGTCAGGCAAAGGCCCTTAAGTACCAAACAAGCACTGGTGAGTGCACCGAAAGAAAGAAACAAACACTGGCGAGTGCACAGAAGACTATAAACAAGCACTGGCGAGTGCAACGGGGAAAAAAAAACGGAAAAAAAACAAGCACTGGCGAGTGCGACGCAGACCATAAACAAGCACCGGCGAGTGCACAGAAGAGTATAAACAAGCACTGGCGAGTGCAACGAAAACACCAAACAAGCACTGGTGAGTGCAACGCGACCGGACCAAAGAGTATATACGGACTGAAGTAGGCGGCAGACACTACGAGCAAACAATGACCGACCCTATCCCTGAGAGCATGTCGTGAGCATCTCTCCTGCGGCGCCCTGAACCCCTCATTATCGAATCCGGCAGGAGCATGAGCCTGCGGTGGCAAGAATGGATTGAAGACTTCGACGACTTCATAAAAGCTTTCAAGATAACTGACGAGGAAGGACAACTACTTTTCCTCAGGAACCTGATTGGCAGGGACGGAGGCCGGGTCCTGAAAGAACTGCCAGAAGAAGCGCGGGAGTCCTACACAAAAGCACGAGAAGCAATGAATGGTAAATTCCTACACAGAAAGAACGTCGACTTTGAGCGGTACACCCTCAACAGAGCTGTGCAAGAGCGAGGGGAACGGATGGAGGCGTTCGTGACTCGTCTGAACCGCCTAGCGAAACACTGCGAGTTTGACAAGTTTTCAAAGGAAGACTCTCTGCGACTAAGAGTCATAGAAGGCTGCCTCTCCGAACCATTAAGACGTGAGCTACTGAAGAAAAGCTACACACTAGCACAAATCGTGGACATGACGAGAGTAGAGGAGCAAGCTGATGACTACGCAAAAAGCATGGAAAGCGGGAAAAGTGAGAGACCGGAACAAGCATTCAGGATGCAATCTCGGCACGAACACAGGCGGTCTCCGCCACGTGACCGCTCGTCCAGGTCTAATAAACACCACCACCAGTCCCACAGAGGGCACAAAGACACAAGATACACGAAAGGACGCTCGGACAAGCACAGCAAATGCTTCCGATGCAGCTACGACTATCCACATGCAGATGCATGCCCAGCGCTGGGTGAGAAATGCCGGAAATGTGGGAGAGACAACCATTTCGAAAGCATGTGCGGGGCAGTGCCGAAGAGTGATCACAAGGGAAGTCACCGACGATACCCAGACAGTCGCCATCATGCCAGAGCTGTCGAAGCCAAACGTGACTCATCTTCTGGGTCGTCACAATCAAGCGACCGCTCCTGCAGGACCTGTCGGTCTCGGCGATCCTCCTCAAGAGGATCTCAATCTCCACCACCCGTTCCTCGAAAAGAATACCTCAATCGAGTGGCAGACCTTGACCAACTAAAGGAATACCCGCGCCTGGATATCAACATTGGCTCTCACCCCACGCAGTTCGTGCTCGACAGTGGGGCAACGCTAAACTATCTGCCAGCCGCTGAATATCACCGGATGAATCCCCCACCCGAACTAATGGAGGCCTATGTGCAGGTGTACACGTGGATGGCTGAAAAGCCACTGACATGCCTGGGGAAGTTCGAAACTGACTTGTCATATGAAGGTCAGACAATACCAGCGTACATCCATGTCATTGAAGGGCCCGAGGCTGACTGCCTACTGAGCCTAGCAACGGCCGAACGTCTGAAACTGGTAGATATCCTATTCAGAGTCACTTGTGGAAAAGTAAATTTTGCCATGTTCTGTGTCCCTACGTGTCCTCCATCTTATGTCATGTGTGCATGATTAATATGCATATGTATTCCCCATGTTCGATTAAAGACGTAATTATAGTTGTGTCCATCTCTAGTATGCCAGTTTCCAGTTCTCGTGAATACTATGAGTATCAGGCCTATGTAAAGTTACGTTGCCACGTTTCTCAGTGTGCACGTTATTTTATTGTAAAGTCCCCGTTTCTAGGCCTCAAAAGGGCCTGGACACCAGATTCAGCTCCTGTCTCCTGAACCCTCGCTGAGGAGCGATACAGCCCCCACCTGTATCCTCGACCCTTCACTTACTTCCTGCCTCACAGTGCCCGGCTCAGCCTGGCTCTGCCTCTGAGTCTGCCAAGAGTATGTTATGATTCTAGTTATCAGTCCAGCCCTCCTTCTCTGCATTCCTAAGCTACTGAATCGCATCAATAGTTTCCGTCATTGTCTAGCCTTTACGTCTCCATGTAAGAGAAATACTGCATTTAATGGTCATTTAATATTCTTCATCACGCACTACATGTAGAATAATGCATGCTCCAGTCTTAGAGTCTGTTAGCCTTTACCCCGATAACTTTTGGATTCTATCAACATGTTCTCTAAACATCAGATACTAGATACTGTTTAGGTACATGTCGCCCTGACTCTCCAGACTTCAGTCTCTGCTCCTAGCACAGAGTTCATAGCCCCCAGCTTCTCCTAGTAACACGTCATTGTCAGTTTACGCGCACCATTAGGTTAGAGGTCCCGGCTCCTTAGGTAGCCCCCTCCATGTTTCCGCCCCATTTATGACATATTCTGTTACGTTTGCATCACATGTCTATGTATACGCCCCTGTTACACCCATTTTCACCCTTATCTTTCGCGACTGCTATTGACCACACCCACTGCTCCGCCTACTGTAATTCATTGTAATGTAACTGTTTTAGTATATATATTTGTGCACTGTTATTAAATGTTACGCCGATCCTGATCTTGCCCCCGGCAGCGCTGCCATCCTGTTCCCGTGCAAGTTGTCCTGTTCCTGTCCTTTATGCTGTATTAAACCTGCAAACTCCTACTACCTCGAATCTTGACTCTTATTTATTGAGCTATCTGTTATTACTATGTCCAGTAAAACCTAGATCCGGTATTATTTATTTATATACCACATAATGGCGCCCGAACAGGGACTTGCCCTTTCCCCACGCGCCGGTGAAGCCACGCCGGCCCCCTGACCCTCTGCAGCCGTGACGGAACCATACCGTGCACGTGCAGATATTTCTGCTTCAAGTATCCCTCAGGCCCACGGAGGAGACGGAGGTGGCGGTCCAGCATCCAGACGAGGCGGTGGAGGAACGCGGCGAGTCCCGACCAGAGCCCAAGCCGAGAGTCCAAGGTCCGAGGTATCCGGAGGCCCACCCGTAACAGAAGTCCGAAGTTCATCCGTCCGGCGTCGAAGCAGTCCAGTCCAGTCCGAGGCCTTCCGTTCTTGCTGCCCGGTGAGTACCATTGCTGGGGTAGTATCTAGACAGGGTCAGTCTAATTGACTCTGGTCCGTGGGTTGGTGGTACACAGACCCAAAACGAAGTGTCCACTTCGGTGGATGCGGGTCCTGACGTGTCTCTTTATGAGACCGGTAAGTTTCGTACTGTTTCAGCAGTGCATCTAGTTTCTGTTCTAGTCAGTTCTGTTCTCGAGAAAATTCATGTATTCTGAGTATTCCAGGTAGTATTCTGTTCGAACTGTTATTTTAAATGTTCTTCATGTATTTTAATGTCGTGGTATGAATGTGGAGTAATTATCGTGTTCATTGTGTATTGTATTGTGTCCAGATTACAGTTCAGTCATGCCGTTATTTTCCAGACTACGTCAGTTAAGAACTAGAAAAGGTCTGTTAGAAGAAGCAGTTCCTGTCCCGCCTAGGGACAGTCCAGGTCATTTTATGTATCAGAAGCATGGCATAAGTGCCATATTATATCTAGATTTATGGGTAGAATATACCAAACAGTTAGAAGAAAAGTATAGATGGCCCGTATCGGGTACATGGGATGCCGAGTGCATCATGTGAGTAGAAGAAGCATTATGGAAAAAGAAAGCCAGACAGTCACAGAAAGATGCCATCGAGTTATGGCGCAAAGAATCTCATAAAAGAACCGAAAAAGAAATCAGAAAGTCAGAACTAAGTAGAGAATCCTTAGAACGAGCCCAAGAAAGGGAACTAATCGAGATAGGTGAACGAGTTAAAACAGAACAGTCAGACAGACAGAGGCATGCCCTTATTAAGGGTATGTATCCTCTTCTTGCCGAGGGCTTGCCAAAAGCGACCCCGGAGGCATCCAGTAATTTTCCGCCACCATTAGTTCCGACCAAGCTACGTCACAAACCGACCGCAGCTGATATTTTCATCTCGTCCTATTTGGACGACACAGTCCCGGAATATGCAAATCCTGTTCCGCCAGTCCCTGTAAATCAGGCAATTCCTGCTCCCCCAGACACCGGGGCACCTCTTGCAGTACCTGCTACGGTACCCCCGGTCCAGCCTACATTACAATTTCCCGCCACGCTAGTACGAAGAGTATCAGTCGACGATTCCAGTTTAGGGGCCGCAGGAGGAGGTCCTCCTGGTACCCCGCCACCACACCAACGTAGAACGTTGGCCGAGTTACATGAATGTGCGTTACAGCGTACGCCCAAATTTAAGTCCGTTGCAGAAATCCGACGAGCTCTTACTGAATGCCGCTATGATCCGGTTGCAGGTGATGATAGTACAGTAATATATTCCATCCGTGTAAGACGGGTGACCGGGTATTTAGACACCCTACCAGATATGAAAGGAGATCTAGACAGAATATATCGTTTCATCCGTACAGGGGAGGATCCAGAAAGTATTGGCGAAGCCATGTCTCAAAGGAAAGCTGAGATCCAGCTCATGATATTAAAGTTTCTGATTAATTGTCTAATAAGAGAACAAGATTACCCAACTAAAGATCCGGCCGAAATGAAAATCCTGACAAGGTGGAGTGATAATATAGCCGAGGGTAAACACAAGACTATCAGTAGTATAGAGAGTATGTACAAGAGAATTCGTAAAGAAATAATAAAGTTACATGAACAACGTAAAGCAGCACAAGTAAGCGAGAAAGAGAATGACTCTTCTACTGAAGAGGTAGAGGACGAGAATCCCATTAGAATAGCGTATGTAGGAAAATCTAGATTTCCAGATCGCCATTTGAGCCTAGAACACAAGTCAGTTTTTCATCATCCAGCACCAGAACAAGGTTCTCTAGAACAAGTATTTCAAGCTACCGATCACATTCTGAAATCACGAATCGGTTACAGTGAGTTAAGTACTATGCATGAACAAGAACTAGTCCGATCAGCAGTCCGATGGATTACTGATTCTACCACTTTTCCAGACGAAATAGTGGCACAAATGTTTCTGAAACTGCCCCCAGCCGAGCAACGACTGGTGGGTATGTATATGATCCAGCACCTCATTACTCTGTATGAGGGTCAACATTCTGATCCAGGTCCGTTACACGATGTCCTGAACGAGTTACTCCAATATAGATGGAAAGGTTTAGGTACCGATTTAATTAGTGTCATTCTAGAACAGCGCCACAAATATAGAACGTTTCTGAACCCGCATTTTGTTCATGTCTCACCCCCAGAAAGTAAACCCTTTTACATAGATAGACAGAATCCGTTACGAGAAGTACACCCAGTTAGGACAACAGATGGTGAAATGCAACGAGTGTTTGTTTACACTCCGATTACAAAGATGGAACTCTTAGAGATGAAGAAATTAATTCCCTGTCATGACAAAGATACAGCAGGGTTCCACCGAGAATTAAAGGACATGCTCCGTATGGGAGAATACACGTATCCAGATATAATTAAAATGCTAAAAGTCCTGTTGCCCGCAGGGGTATATGAAAAACTCAAGGAAAAAGAATGGGAGGTGGGAGAGAAAAAGATCGATTGGGCAGTTCTAGAAGCTGAAGATAAGATACGAGTACCAGGTACCGGTCTTGGAGAGAAATGTAAAGAATTACCAGAACTGTTAATACAAGTTTTGCCCAGATTATTAGCAACTAAAAAGGAAGACTGGGATGCAATCTCAGCCTGTAAACAGAAACAAGATGAAGACACTAGTGATTTTTATTCTAGATTCGAGAAATGCTTTAGTATCAACAGTGGCCTCAAGACAAGTAGTGAGTCATACCCTCATCTTTTTGTTACTAAATTAGTCGAGAATTCAAGTCCACAAGTTAAGAATCGAGTTTTGAAAGTCGAAAGTACCTGGCAAGCTAATACCCCGTCCCAAATGTTACAGATGCTTCAGTACCACCAGAATAGAATCAGAGAAGAACAAGATCATGAAAGAAAACGTATGAAAGACACGAAAATGAAAGTACTAGTTGCACAATCTGTTCCTCAAGACAGTCAGAAGAGGGGTACGAATCAAGCCAGTCATCCTGCAGTTCCCGTTAAAGGGACCTGCAATTATTGTAAACAGCCAGGTCATTATATAAACGAGTGTGCAGTTCTGAAACATAATATAGCCACTGGTAAGACTAAAGAAAGACCACGTCCGCCTAGACAAGAACAAGTTTCACAGACTTCTCAGCCACAGAATGCACAACAGACAGTTCCAGCACCGCAGCCTATCGCTGCAACACAGCATGTTACACAGCAGATGTACCAGTATGCACAATCCGAGTATCCAGAGTATCAGCCATATTCATGAAACAGCCTAGAGAGGGAGGTAGGCTTGCCTCTCATCGAGATACCTGTAGATCAAGAGGGTCCCTATGTTCATAGTCAAGTATTAGGGAAAGACAGAAAGTTTTTGATTGATACAGGGGCAAGTAGGACCACCATCAGTCACGCCGAAGTTCCAGGGGCTCCGCTCTCAGGCTCAAGAAATGTTTCCCTTGGATTTTCAGGAAAGCCTATTGTAAACGAGATATCTAAGCCAGTTACTCTAGAAGTAGGTCCATTGTCCCGCACTACTGATCTGTTACTTACGAAGTCATGTCCAGAAAATCTGTTAGGCATGAAAACACTGAAAGAATTAGGTGCAGTTATTTGCTGTTCCCCAGAGGGAATACGCCTGTTTCTACGTGACTTCAAGGGTCACTATGTATTACGAGATTTTGATCCGAGATTGTCTAATGTTCCGCAGCATCTATGGGCGCAAGGTCCAACTGATGTAGGTTATATGCAAATCACACCCCATCGTGTGACTCTCAAGTCAGGTGTAGTGTTACCACGAATCAGACAGTACAGATTGCCACCTGAGGCTGTAGCAGCCTTATCCAAAATTATTGACGAGCTCATCGCTCAAGGAGTAGTTGTAGAAACTGACTCCAATGTATGTAATTCTCCGATCATTCCAGTCATGAAATGTACTGATCCAAATGCACCCCCAGTATATCGATTAGTGATTGACCTACGAGAACTTAATAAATGTATTATTCCCCAGTACCCAGTTGTCCCAGATATCTCTTCCCTATTGACAGCCATTGATTCCGAAGCCTCATTTTTTACAGTCATAGACCTCAAGAACGCGTTTTTTAGTGTCCCCATTCATCCAGACAGCCAGTTCCTTTTCGGTTTTTGTTTAAATGGAAGGAGCTATATGTTTACACGCGCTCCTCAAGGTTTCACAGAAAGTCCTAGTATTTACAGTCAAGCACTTAAGAGACAACTAGACAATATTCACATGCCAACTGACACTGCCCTGCTCCAGTATGTCGATGATCTACTGATCACAGCCCGTTCTGAACGTGCTTGCGAGCGAGCATCCCTTACAGTCTTGTATTTCCTTGCCGAGATGGGGCACAAGGTGTCCCCTTCTAAGCTTCAATTCTGTGTCCAGCAAGTGATCTATTTAGGCCACTTACTGTCCAAGAGGGGTAGGCAGTTGACACCAGACCGTATCCAGTTAATAGCGAGTCTTCCTCAGCCCAAGACCCAGAAGGAGGTACGTGCTTTTATCGGCCTTACTTCTTATTGTAGACAATGGATTCCTCAGTATGCATTTCTAGCTAAGCCACTGATACAGTTAACAACACAGGAGGCAGCCGTATCGACTGTCCTCCCTTGGACATCTGAACATACACTTAGTTTTAATGAATTAAAGAAAGCTCTATGCCAAGCTCCAGTTCTAGCAACACCGAACTACAGTAAGCCGTTTACACTTTTTGTCACTGAACGCGAAGGTACAGCATTATCTGTTCTCACACAAGATCAAGCAGGACAATACAAGCCCTGTGCTTATTTTTCGAGCACATTAGATCCTGTAGCCCAGGCTCTGCCTGCGTGCCTCAAGTCAGTTGCAGCCACAGCACTAGCTATCAGACAAAGTGATTCCATAGTATTAGGACATTCCTTGACAGTACAAGTCCCACACTCCGTGGAAGTTCTTTTAAACCGAACACAGACTCAGCACTTGACAATTGCACGTTTAACAGGTTATGAACTGACACTGTTCCAGCCACACATAGAAATCAGACGCTGCAACGTTCTAAATCCTGCTACACTGTTACCGTCAGTTACTTCGAATCCTGCCACACACGACTGTGTGGAAGTAGTTAACATTATGACTAAGCCAAGACAAGATCTGACAGATATTCCATTACCAGATCCCGACCTGACACTTTATGTGGATGGTTCATGTATGAGAACAAGTACAGGAGAACTAGTAGCTGCGTATGCAGTGACTACAGACACTGAAGTTATTGAAACACACCGTATTGACACCCTGTCTGCTCAAGCAGCAGAGCTAGTTGCTCTGACTCAAGCCTGCATACACGCCAAGAACCTGAAAGTTAATGTTTACACAGATTCACGTTACGCATTTGGAGTCGTACACGACTTCGGAGTGCTCTGGCAGGAGAGAGGTTTCATGACTTCTCATGGAACCAAGATTCAGCATGGTCTCCTTATTCAGGCTCTGTTAGATGCCATACACTTACCGACATCTATTGCTATCATGAAATGCAAAGCACATACGAAAGTTACTGACATTATTTCCCAAGGTAATGATCTAGCAGATCGCACAGCCAAGCTTACAGCACAGACTCCAGACATGTCAGTTAATCCGACACAGACACATACTCCAGATCCGACTACCTGTATGACAGTTAAGGACCCCACTCAAGATGTCATAGATATCCAGTTACATGCTACTCCCGATGAAATCAAGAAATGGTCCGAACAAGGAGGGGTCCAGACAGATCAGGGATGGGTAACGAAGGGAAAAGCCACATGGTTTCTCCCCGACACTATGGTTCAAGTCATTATCAATACCGCACATAGTCCAGCACATTTAGGAGAAAAAGCTATGTTAGATAGTATCCAGAACATTTGGTTCAACAAGCATTTACGAGCTGCAGCCAAGCAGAAAGTCCGTACCTGTATGATATGTTGCCAGTTTAATCCAGGTAAAAGTGTCCCGGTGGAACAAGGTGGATTCCAGCCCCCTGACCACCCTTTTGAAGTCCTCCAGATGGATTATATTCAGATGGAGCGATGTCGAAGTTTCAAGTATGTCCTCGTAGTTGTATGCGCTTTGTCCAGGTGGACAGAGGCATATCCAGTCCCAGATTACACAGCCACGACCACTGCCAAACAGTTGGTTCGTGAGTTCTTCCCCCGTTATGGACTCCCTAGAGTCGTATATTCTGATAACGGCCAGCCATTCTCATCTGAGCTCATGAAACATATTTCCCTGTTGTTAGGGTACCAGTGGAAGTTCCATTGTGTACGCCACCCTGAAGCAGCTGGTCTAGTAGAGAGACATGATCAGACCCTGAAAATCCGTATTGCCAAGATTTGTAAAGAGAAAGGTGTGGACTGGCTAGTAGCTCTGCCAGTCGCTTTATTTTATATGCGCATGGTCGCACATTCCAGATCAGGTCTGTCCCCGTATGAAGTCGTATTCGGCCGCCCCCCTAACATGTGGGGTACACCTAGACCCCGAAGTATTACCGATGTTTCAAGTAATATGCTGACAGATTACCTAGCTTCCTTGATGTCTGCCCTCAACTCTTGTCGTTCACAGGTTGCTGCCGCATTTCCAGACAATACCGAGGTGGCACCGCATGAAATCGTTCCCGGATCCATGGTTCTTGTCCGGAATTTTGATCGTTCAAGTCCGCTGGAGCCTCGCTGGAAGGAACCCCGACAGGTCCTCCTGGCCACCCGTACTGCCGTCAAGCTGGAAGGCAGGAAGGGCTGGGTCCACCTGTCACATGTGAAAAGATTTTTTGGACTAAAGCCTGTTTCAAAGAACATTTCCGAGGATTCTAAAGACTGCCAAAGTACTATTCTTAAGGACTGTCCCGCAAAAGACATTGCTACGAACCCTTCCCTGTTAGAGAAAACTCCGCAGCAGGAGTATAAGCTTAAACTAAGGTCTAGTAAAATAAGTCAGCCAGTTTGATTGTCTAAGTCCTCCCCTAGGTGAAACGGTTAGACCGGTTTCTGACATGTATATAATAGACCCCCACAGAGAGAGAGTTAGTGAGAACTCTAGAAGTTGCACTATTATTTTATGTTTTCTGCTATATTTTAGCATTATGATTTCCTGCACCAGTTATGCATTTTATTTGTATTTTTCAGTTTCCCATGTAAATAAGTCTGCTAATGTTACAGTAGAGCACACGTTTAGTGATCTGCCTCCTCATGAACTCTCTTATCGTCTCGCTATGCGTAATAACTCCTTTATCCGCATGTTACATTTTTCACACCAGACCAGCAATGCCACGAATTGTTGGGTGTGTGGTCGACTCCCCCCTTTCCAGACACCGAAGGGAGTTCTGCCACTCTTTCCTTATCCATTTTCACATAATGGTTCGTGTGGAGCATGGTCCATGTTAACGTCATCCTCAACAGATATGGCCTTTCTTAACAGTACATGTTTTCCAGACAAGCAAGGTCTTCCCCACAGAACAGGGTTAGATCTAGAAAATGAAGTTTATAATTTGGGTAATTATTCTTCGAATTTTATGGTCCTGAATGTTCAGTCTGATTCTACTCCAGACTTACCTGCCATGTCAGTACTACCAGTCAAAGGTGAATTATGTGTCCGAAATAATGGTTCCGTACATGTAGGCCATAGTGATTGTACTACTATTGTCAAGTATAGTGACAGTAGGAAATCTATTTTCAAAGCTTCACGTCATTCTTATTTTGTTTGTGGTCAGACCGCATATGTTCGTCTGCCCCTCGATTGGGAGGGAACCTGTTACATTGCCTTCCTACTGCCACCAGTTTTTCTAGCCCCACCTGACTATCATAGGAATTCCCACCTAGTACATACTAGACACAAAAGAGACCTCCCGATTGTCGATTATACTGAAACTGCTCTAGAACAATATATAGATATCAATAAAGGTGTCTTCCCCTACTTAGGTACTGTTGTAAATAGTAAACTGATACGTAGATTAACCAGAACACTTGAAGCAGTAGTGATTGAGACTACTTCTGCTCTAGGTAACTTAACCGAGGAGCAATCCTTTATGAGAATTGTCGTGCTCCAGAATCGTCTCGTCCTTGACGTCATACTGGCCGATAGGGGCGGGGCATGTAGAGTCATCGGATCTAGTTGCTGCATTTTCATTCCTAATAACGCGCCGTCTGTTTATTCAGCTATAACCAGACTCCATAAAATTGCCCATATGTTACACCAAGATCCAGGCACCTGGACATGGTCCGGTTGGTTCTGGAATATAATTTCCGCCTGGGGATGGAAAGTATTGTCATTTCTGGGTATTGCAGTAGCGATCATATTCAGTTGCTGCCTCTGTATACAATGTGGCCCTGCGATTTGTGGCATTTGTGCTACCTCTTGTATTCCTAGTCCCAAGTCCCGTTCTAAATCCCGTTCCAAGAAAATTTTAGACGAGCAAATGATACTGTATGAAATGATAGACGGTATCATGAATATTGATGTTTCCTGATGGAAACGTAGTGACAAGGAGGGAATGTGGAAAAGTAAATTTTGCCATGTTCTGTGTCCCTACGTGTCCTCCATCTTATGTCATGTGTGCATGATTAATATGCATATGTATTCCCCATGTTCGATTAAAGACGTAATTATAGTTGTGTCCATCTCTAGTATGCCAGTTTCCAGTTCTCGTGAATACTATGAGTATCAGGCCTATGTAAAGTTACGTTGCCACGTTTCTCAGTGTGCACGTTATTTTATTGTAAAGTCCCCGTTTCTAGGCCTCAAAAGGGCCTGGACACCAGATTCAGCTCCTGTCTCCTGAACCCTCGCTGAGGAGCGATACAGCCCCCACCTGTATCCTCGACCCTTCACTTACTTCCTGCCTCACAGTGCCCGGCTCAGCCTGGCTCTGCCTCTGAGTCTGCCAAGAGTATGTTATGATTCTAGTTATCAGTCCAGCCCTCCTTCTCTGCATTCCTAAGCTACTGAATCGCATCAATAGTTTCCGTCATTGTCTAGCCTTTACGTCTCCATGTAAGAGAAATACTGCATTTAATGGTCATTTAATATTCTTCATCACGCACTACATGTAGAATAATGCATGCTCCAGTCTTAGAGTCTGTTAGCCTTTACCCCGATAACTTTTGGATTCTATCAACATGTTCTCTAAACATCAGATACTAGATACTGTTTAGGTACATGTCGCCCTGACTCTCCAGACTTCAGTCTCTGCTCCTAGCACAGAGTTCATAGCCCCCAGCTTCTCCTAGTAACACGTCATTGTCAGTTTACGCGCACCATTAGGTTAGAGGTCCCGGCTCCTTAGGTAGCCCCCTCCATGTTTCCGCCCCATTTATGACATATTCTGTTACGTTTGCATCACATGTCTATGTATACGCCCCTGTTACACCCATTTTCACCCTTATCTTTCGCGACTGCTATTGACCACACCCACTGCTCCGCCTACTGTAATTCATTGTAATGTAACTGTTTTAGTATATATATTTGTGCACTGTTATTAAATGTTACGCCGATCCTGATCTTGCCCCCGGCAGCGCTGCCATCCTGTTCCCGTGCAGGTTGTCCTGTTCCTGTCCTTTATGCTGTATTAAACCTGCAAACTACTACTACCTCGAATCTTGACTCCTATTTATTGAGCTATCTGTTATTACTATGTCCAGTAAAACCTAGATCCGGTATTATTTATTTATATACCACACACTGACAAACCATCACTCATCCGAAAGTTCCCAAAGCTGTTCCAAGGACTAGGAAAACTGAAGAACTGTCAAATAAAGCTACACATAGATGACCAAGTCACGCCGGTGGCGCAACACCACCGAAAAATACCATTTCATCTACAAGAAGCCGTGGAGAAGGAACTCAGCGACCTGCTAGAAGCAGACATTATCGAGAGAACGGAAGGGCCGACACCGTGGGTCTCCCCGGTCGTGGTAGTCCCAAAGAAAGGAGAAACGAGTCAAGTTCGTCTGTGTGTAGACATGAGAGCGCCCAACACGGCCATCGAAAGAGAGAGACATCCTGGACCACACATCAGTGACATGATCACGTCCCTCAACGGAGCAAAGGTGTTTTCAAAACTGGACCTCAACAAAGGATACCATCAACTAGAGCTGCATGAAAGATCTAGATACATCACAACATTCTCGACACATCTCGGCCTATTCAGATACAAGAGGCTAAGTTTCGGAGTGTCATCAGCAGCAGAGATATTCCAAGAGGCCATCAGGAGAACAATACACCACATCCCACAGGTTTTGAACTACAGTGACGACATCCTTGTATACGGAGCAACGACAGCTGAACACAACAAAGCGCTGAATCAGGTCTGTCAAGCACTGCTAGACGCGAACCTCACACTTAACGAAGCTAAATGTGAACTGCACAAACCAACACTAAAGTTTTTTGGACACCTATTCTCTGGAAATGGAATGAAACCTGACCCAGAAAAAGTAGCAGCGCTAAACGACACACCAAGCCCGAAGGACGTGGGCGATATACGCTCATTCCTAGGCATGGCTAGCTACTGCTCAAGATATATTCCCGACTATGCTACATTAAGTTACCCGCTGAGGAAGCTCACTAAACAAGGGCAACCCTTCCAGTGGTCCACCCAGTGTGAAGGAGCATTTCGCGAAATTAAGAGAACTGTTGAAACAGCAAAGAATTTAGCATACTTCAGCCCCACAATGAAGACGGAGATAACAGTAGACGCCAGTCCGGTAGGACTAGGAGCCATCCTAGCCCAGTATGACAGGGAAGAAGACCAAAGGCACATAGTAGCGTATGCGAGCAGAAGCCTGACAGACAGAGAGAGAGCCTACTCGCAACCAGAAAAAGAAAGCCTGGCGGTTGTCTGGGCGTGTGAACACTTCCACATCTTCATCTTTGGGAAGCACTTCACACTCATAACTGATCATCAAGCCCTGATCACGATCTTTGGAAACCCAAAAGCAAAAATGCCACCAAGAATAGAGCGGTGGGGCCTAAGATTGCAAGAGTATACATATACCATCATCCACAAGCCTGGCAAAGATGCAAACCCGGCTGACTACATGTCACGACACCCCATCAAAGACAACAAATCAGAACAATCAATAGCGGACGAATACATTCACTTCGTAGTGAATCAAGCGAGGCCTCCGGCTGTACCTCTGGATGCCATCTGCGACGCGACACAAAAGGATGCCACCTTGCAAGAAGTGAAAAACTTGATCCAAACCAACGGCTGGAGACGCCAGCCAAGCAATGGACAAAACGACACGGACATGGCGGCATTCAAACACGTCCACGAAGACCTGTCGATCGCCGCCAATGGACTCATTCTACGAGACAAGAGAATAGTAATACCACGAGAACTCAGACAAGGAGTCATTCACTTAGCGCATGAAGGACATCGGGGTGTAGTAGCTACAAAAAGAGCACTCCGTGAAAGAGTCTGGTTCCCAACCCTAGATCAAATGGTGGAGGCGACATTGAAGGACTGCCCGCAATGTCAACTCGTAAGTCGTCCGGACCCCCCTGCACCGCTGCAAATGTCCCCACTACCGGAGGGCGTCTGGCAACACATCGCAATTGACTTCTTTGGGCCAATCAAATCGGGCCAATACGTCCTAGTCATCATGGACGAATACTCCAGATTCCCCATCGCCCAATTGTGCGCTTCCACGAAAGCATCAAGTACCATACCCATCCTAGATGAGGTCTTCGCCGCATGGGGAATCCCCCTAGTGGTGAAGTCGGACAATGGACCACCGTTCAATAGCCACGACTTTGCTGAGTTCGCACAACACCTCAACTTCACACACCGCAAGATCACGCCGCTCTGGCCACAGGCCAATGGAATGATTGAACGCTTCATGGCCACGATCAAGAGGACCTTCCAGCAAGCAGAAATCACCGGGAGGCGCCTACAGACAGCACTTGACGAGGTGCTGCGGGCCTATAGAAACACGCCCCATTCTACCACGGGCAAATGTCCCGCTACCGTCATGCTAGGACGCCCGGTGCGCACCAGAATACCAATGATGAACCCAACTGCGCCAGAACTGGATACTGACTCTGAGCACGAAGAGATCGCGGCAAGAGACAAAGAAAAGAAGGAAAAGATGAAAGACTATGCGGATGAGCGACGTCACGCGGCCCCCCCGCAAATAAAGGAAGGAGACTGGGTGCTGGCGAGACAAGAGCAACACCGGAAGACAGACTGTCGATACAGTGAGGTTCCCCTCAAAGTGATCCAACAGAAAGGAACCATGATCACAGCGGAGGCCGAAGGGAAGCGACTCACCAGAAACGTGACATACTTCAAAAAGTGCGGACCCAATGTCACCGAGTTGCTGGCCGATCCTAAAGTGGAGCCAGAAGACCTCGAGACACTGACAATCAACAGCCCATTGCCCAGGGGAATCACTGACGAGAATGAGAGTGACGACTCCGACCCCCAAGCACGCCCCAGACGTGTGATCAAGAAACCATCGCGCCTGATTGAAGAACCTTAAAGAAACGAACTCGTGACTTGACCAGGGACAAGGCCACTGTGTCATCATCCACCGAGGGGGGAGATGTAATGTTGTGAATGGACAGTGCCCAGTGACCACACTGGTCAGGCACTAGGACCAGCCCGAGGGAAAGCCGAGGGCGGGAGGAAAGGGAGGAGCTGGGGGACGAAAGGGCAGTTCACCACTGACCACCAGGCATGTAAGACCTGAATATAGAAGCTCTCTACAGAAACCGTTGTCCGCGTGGTCACTGAGTCTCTAACGACTCTACACGGGGGTTGTTTTCTGTGCTGTGGGGGCTTTGCCCGGCTCTGGAGCAGGAAGCTGGCCTGGCCTGGCTTTGGCATGCCCTCTTTCGGCTGCCCGGGGGTTGTTTTCTGTGCTGTGGGGGGTTTGCCCGGCTCTGCAGCAGGAGGCTGGCCTGGCCTTGGCATGCCCCCTTTCGGCTGCCAGGGGGTTGTTTTCTGTGCTGTGGGGGCTTTGCCCGGCTCTGCAGCAGGAAGCTGGCCTGGCCTGGCTTTGGCGTGCCCTCCTTCGGTTGCCGGGGGGGGGTTCTGTGCTGTGGGGGCTTTGCCCGGCTCTGGAGCAGGAAGCTGGCCTGGCCTTGGCATGCCCTCTTTCGGCTGCCAGGGGGTTGTTTTCTGTGCTGCGGGGGCTTCGCCGGGCTCTGCAGTCATGGAGACAGCTCCTGGTATGTGTTTACACAGAGTGCTGCGATGGGAAGGCGTCCAGGGTGCAGGGCCAGGGCCTCCAAGGCCATGGCTTCAGAGATTCACACTCAGCATGGTGACACCCGAGGCCTCGCGCCACCAGATCAAAGCGTGCCTGCGCGAGGGTCGGTGCCAGGGGCCTTCACGCGTCCTGCCAGGGCCCGGCCTGGGCGGGGCACCCCGGGGCTTTCTAACACTCGGGGGCAGGGGGATGCCACAGTCCAGGATGGGACAGGCGTAATCCGTGGTTTGACAGGCACAGGCCATGAAGGGACAGGCGTAATCCATGGTTTGACAGGCACAGGCCATGAAGGGACAGGCGTAATCCGTGGTTGGATCAGCACAGGCCATGAAGGGACAGGCGTAATCCGTGGTTTGACAGGCACAGGCCATGAAGGGACAGGCGTAATCCGTGGTTTGACAGGCACAGGCCATGAAGGGACAGGCGTAATCCGTGGTTTGACAGGCACAGGCCATGAAGGGACAGGCGTAATCCGTGGTTTGACAGGCACAGGCCATGAAGGGACAGGCGTAATCCGTGGTTTGACAGGCACAGGCCATGAAGGGACAGGCGTAATCCGTGGTTTGACAGGCACAGGCCATGAAGGGACAGGCGTAATCCGTGGTTTGACAGGCACAGGCCATGAAGGGTCAGGCGTAATCCGTGATTGGATAAACACAGGCCAGGATGGAACAGGCGTAATCCGTGGTTGGACACGCCAGGATGGAACAGGCAAAATACGTGATTGGACAGTCACAGGCCAGGATGGGACAGGCGTAATCCATGAACGGACAGGCACAGGCCAGGATGGGACAGGCGTAATCCATGAACGGACAGGCACAGGCCAGGATGGGACAGGCGTAATCCATGAACGGACAGGCACAGGCCAGGATGGGACAGGCGTAATCCATGAATGGACAGGCACAGGCCACGATAAAACAGGCGTAACCCATGAATGGACAGGCACAGGCCACGATAAAACAGGCGTAATCTGTGGTGGGACAGGCACAGGCCAGGTTGGAACAAGCATAATCCGCGATTAGACAAGCACAGCCGGGCAGGCGTAATCCATGAATACAATAGCACAGGCAGGATAGGACCGGCAGGCACAGACCAGGATGGAAAAGGAATAATCCGTGATTGGACCGGTACAGGCCAGGATGGAACAACTACAGCCCACGGAGAGGCAGGCATAGCCCAGAGTGGGAAATTAACTCAGGATTGGACAGGCCAGGATGAAACAGGCATATTCCATGGTTGGACACGCACAGGCCAGGATGGTACAGGCGCAATCCATGATTAGACAGGCACAGGCCATGATGCAACAGAAGAAATCCGTGATTGGACAGGCACAGTCCAGGATCGGACAGGCGTAATCCGTGTTTGAACAGGCATAGGTCACGTTAGAACAGGCATAATACGTGATTGGACAGGCACAGGCCAGGATGGAACAACTACAGCCCAGGGAGAGGCAGGCATAGCCCAGAGTGGGAAATTGACTCAGGATTGGACAGGCCAGGATGAAACTGGCATATTCCATGGTTGGACACGCACAGGCCAGGATGGTACAGGCGCAATCCATGATTAAACAGGCACAGGCCATGATGCAACAGAAGAAATCCGTGATTGGACAGGCACAGTCCAGGATCGGACAGGCGTAATCCGTGTTTGAACAGGCATAGGTCACGTTAGAACAGGCATAATACGTGATTGGACAGGCACAGGCCAGGACTGAACAAGCACACCCCAGAAAGAGGTGGGCATAGCCCAGAATGGGACATTGCTGGGTCAGTATTGGACAGGTACCGACCAGGGTGGGACAGGCAGAGACTTGCATGGGACAGGCATTATCCAGGAGATGCACAGCTCAGGATGGTGCAGACATACTCCAAGGAGGGGCAGGCACCAAGGATGGGACAGGCACAGCAGGATGGTACAGGTCCACACAAGAAGCGTCATGCACTGCCAGGATGGGGCAGGCACAAACCAAGATGGGAGAGGCATCGCCTAGGATGTGACAGGCACAGTCAGGGATGGGTCAGGCATACAACGGCATTGCAGGATAGACATCCTGATGAAATGCCTCACAGGGGAACAAGACAGACACATGAATAGTGACTCCCCAGGACTGGACAGGCACATCCTAAGATTAATAGTCACTCCACAGAACCGGACAGACACATCCTAAAATGAATAGTCACTCCAAAGGACTGGACAGGCACATCCTAAAATGAATAGTCACTCCAAAGGAATGTACAGGCACATCCTAAGATTAATAGTCACTCCACAGAACCGGACAGACACATCCTAAAATGAATAGTTACTCCACAGAACCGGACAGACACATCCTAAAATGAATAGTGACTCCACAGGACTGGACAGGCACATCCTAAAATGAATAGTCACTCACAGGACTGGACAGGCACATCCTAAAATGAATAGTCACTCACAAGACTGGACAGGCACATCCTAAAATGAATAGTCACTCCACAGGACTGGACAGGCACATCCTAAAGTGAATAGTGACTCCCCAAGATATGTCGATGTCAAGATATATCGATGTCAAGATATGCCAATGTCAAGCTATGGCGATGTCAAGATATGCCAGTGTTAAAGCACGCTGATGTCAAGATGTGCCGTTATCAAGATATGCTGTGTTAAATCAAGCTGATTTCAAGATATGCTGATCACAAGATATGCCGATGTCAAGATATGCTGGGGTTAAAGCACGCTGATCTCAAGATAGGGCCCGATTCACAGAACTAACTTAAGACAAAATCCTAAACTTACTACTTTTGGTATTCACAGAAGTTAGGATTTTGTCTTAAGTTTGTCTTAAGTCTGTCGTAAATTTGTCTTAAGACAAACTTAAGACAAAATGCTAATTTCTGTGAATACCAAAAGTAGTAAGTTTAGGATTTTGTCTTAAATTAGTTCTGTGAATCGGCCCCAGAGAGAGGTAATGAAAGGCCAGAGGATTACAGGAACCCAGGGGTGGAGTGAAGGGCTCTAAAAGAGAGAGTGGCGAAGAGTACTGGAATCAGAGCCCAAAACGAGATGAAAGTGAAAGGCTAGAGGGTGAGGTGAGGGGAGGGGAGGGAAAAGAGGGGAGAGCAGTAAACGCCAAAGTCGAGGAGTTAAAGGAGCCGCCACCGGATCAGATAGAGCAGAGGCGGGGTGGGGGCTACGGGGGGAGGGGCACCGAGGGACCTGGACTAAAAGCAGAGATAAAAGATCCATCTTTGAAGTGAATCAAATAGCAGAGTGTGCGTGGGAAGCGGCACCCGCGGTCCTTAATGGAAGGGATGGTACTCAGACACAGACAGCATACAGATCCCAGGAGCCCCCGCGCTCGCCCCCCTCAGGCCCCCAGACCCGCCTCGGTGCATCTCGAGAGCTCTCCGGGGTGGGAGCCGCTGACCCGTGCCTGGCCCGGAGCTGTCGATGTTCACTTCTCCGCCTCTATTCCTGGCCTGGGGGCCTCAACGCTCACCTCAAAGCACTATAGAAATGTGTGTGAGAGCCGGGGGGGGGGGGGGGGGGAGCACGCATGGGTGGGGGTGCACCGGAGCGTACCACCGGTATCTGCGGGGGGGGGGGGGGGGTAAGGGGGGCGATGGATGTGCACTGGAGCGTACCACAGGTATCTGCGGGGGAGGGGGGGGAAGGGGAGACTCCATTACTGGGGTTTAGAATGGATGGATGCGCCCTGGAGTGTGCCACACGTTCCTGCTGGGGGAGGTGGTTCTCCCTTAGAGGGTCTGAGAAATGTCTGGGTGTGCACCCTGCAGGCGGGGGTCTCCATTACTGGGGTTTAGAAATGGATGGATTTATTTATTTTTATGTATTTATTTGTGCATTTTTATATAGCGCGGACTTTACCCGAAGGTGTCAGTGCGCTTCACAATAGGAACAGAACTGGTACATGAGAACATTACAAGTGAACCAAATAAAAAGGCAAACGTTACATTAAATGAAGCAAAAATGACAATCGTGAGCCAGCAAAATACAAGAGGTAGCAAACGGTGCATTACAAAAGTGACAATCGTGAACCAACAAAATAAAAGAGGTAGCAAACGGTGCATTACAGGAGGAAAAAGTGACGTGTGCAAGTTACAAAAGCATACAAGGTAAACATAAAGCTATAATACTGCAATATATGGGGGGCACTCAAGCACAAGAACAAATAAGAACGGAATGGTGGCACTTGTGCAGGTATCGAAAATAAACAATTGTAGGAGGTAGAAAACAGTGTGTTACAAGAGAAAGTGACGGGTGCAAGTTACACATGAGTACCAAACACAGGTAGAAAGATAGTACTGCACAAAATAGCAGACTCTCAGACCACAAGAACACACTGGGAAAACACTTCCATAGTCATGTAAAGTAGATGTTTCTATAATGGAAGGGCTTCCTTCGGATAATAGAGAGGGCATGAGTTACATTTGGAAGTGTCTTTGAAGGAGGAGAGCTTTGAGGTCAGTTTTGAAAGCCTGGGAGGAGGTGGTGGTCCGGAGCTGCGGTGGAAGGGAGTTCCAGATTCTCACCGCATTGCCCGAAAAGGATTGTGCCATCGTTCTTTCCTTCTTGAAAGTGGGAGGTTCAAGCAGAAGAGTTTCCGCATTTCGTGATGGTCTAGAGCCTCCAGAGAGTTTCAGTTTGTTCACCAGGTAGCGCGGGGAGGAGGAGTGCAAGGCTTTGTGGGTGATACAGGCAGTCTTGTAGATAGCTCTAGCCTCGATTGGAAGCCAGCGGAGGGTGGATAACATGGGAGTGATGTGGTTGCTTCTTTTGGCCCCATAAATGAAACGAGCTGCTGAATGGAGAACAGATTTAAGGGGGGACAGGTGGGTTTTGGGGAGGCCAGTAAGAAGAGAATTGCAGTAGTCCAGTCTGGAGAGGACCAGCGATTGCACCAGGGTTATAAGGTCCTGCTCCGGGAAGAAGCGACGGATTCCCCAAAGAAGGCGCAGATGGTAACGAGCAGACTTTGCAATGGAATTGATGTGAGGGGTTAGATTTATTTTGAAAGTTTTATATAGCGCGAACAAGATCTTTGCAGATATTAGAGCGCTTTACAAGGGCATGGGGATAAAAAATACAAAGTAATAAAGCGTATATACAGAGTAATATATGAGGTAGTTAGGTACAAGGTGCTAGTTACATAGGTGGGACAAAGGACATGAGGTAGGTCACAGGTGAGGTAGTGTCGGTACACAGTGTATAGACAAACAATTGCGTCAATAGTATAAAGTGCAATAATAAGGAGCATATACTTGCTTAAACGTGTTTAGAATATTTAGAGTTTAAAGGTGGGCACAGTTGAGGTAGGTGTGAGCAGGGTGTATAGTCCCACAGGTGCGAGAGTATTAGGGGAGTAAGGAACGTTGAGATGGAGAGGGTAAAGTGTGCAAAGTCAACCAGGTGCGTCAATAATATAACAATATACATGATCAACCAGGTGCATCAAACATTATAACAAAATACAAAGAGTGAGCGTATACAGTTAAGTAATTCGATAACACGGGTGGTACAGTAGACCAGGGTCGGGCAGGACTTACAGGGCAGATTCATGAGTGATACGGAGCAATAGATCATGTGTATTTTGCCATGAGGATCGCTTTAACTTCCCTCTTAAAGATTGTTTCGGAGGAGATGAGCCTTGTTTCCGGAGGGAGTGAGTTCCAGATCCTGGGTGCCATTCCTGAAAAGGAGCGTTTATAAGTTTTTTCCTTCCGAAATCTTCAAGGCTTCAGCAGAAGATTGTTTGTGCTTCTAGTAGTTCTAGAGCCACCCGAAATTGTCAGCTTTTGAGTGAGATAGGCGGGTGAATTCAGGTGCACAGCCTTGTGTGTCATGCATGCGATTTTCAGTTGTATTCTGGCTTCAAAAGGTAGCCATTTCAGTGATTTAAAGTCCGGGGAGATATGCGAGTGTTTTTTTGAGCCAGTGACGAGTCTCGCTGCGGCGTTAAGGGACGCTCTTAGGGGTGCCGTTGTAGTTAGGGGGAGCCCGCAGAGGGCGGTGCTACCGTAATCTATGTGCGGGATGACTATAGATTGTACTGCAGTTTGGAAGTCTTTGGCAGGAAGGAAGGGTTTAAGTTTTCTCAGGGTATTGATTTGGAAGTTCGCTCCTTTGGTTGCCTTGCTGATGTGCTGCTGCATGTTGAGATTGGTGTCCAGTGTTATGCCTAAAGATTTTGCTGAGTCTACTACGATGGCTGTACATTTAGAGCCGTTAATTGCTTAAGCCATGTTTGAGCCGTGGATATTTTAGCGGGAGGTGAGATCAGGAGGAACTCGGTCTTCAGAGCATTGAGTTTGAGGTGATTCTCAGCAAGCCAGGATTGGGTGTTTCTGATCGTGGTGTTCAGAAGCATGATGTCCTTGGGAGATTGTATTTTGAGATAAAGTTGGGTGTCGTCGGCATACATGTGAAAGTGCACATTAGATGCCTGTAGCAACGTAGTGAGAGGTTCCATAACTAGGTTGAACAGTGTTGGGGAGAGGGAGGATCCTTGAGGGACGCCTAGCGATACAGGTACCGGAGAGGACAGCAGGTTGTTGCTTTTGAATCTTTGTGTCCGGTTGTGTAGAAATGAGGTGAACCACTTTAGAACAGTCCCAGATATGCCCATTCTTGTGTTTAACAGTTCGAGTAAGTTCTCATGTTTAACTGTATCTAATGCTGAGGAGAGATCCAGAAGGATGAGGAGGCAGGTATCGTTTTGGTCTAGGATTTGGAGGGCATCGTCCACTATGTGAGTCATGGCAGTTTCGGTACTGTGCCCTGCTCGGAAGTCTGAATGATGAGCGTTTTGGAGATCAAACTTATCTATGTGTTTAGTCAGTTGTTGTTGTACGCATTTTTCCAGCAGTTTAGCGAGAGTGGGAATGTTTGTAATAGGGCGGTAATTGTTTAGATCAGTGGGGTCTGCTGTTGTTTTTTTCAGTAGCGGAGTGACTTGCCCTATTTTGAGGGCGTTGGGGATGGATCCTTGTTGAAGAGAGCTATTGATAATCTTTGACCAGAGTGGGAGAAGCCAAGGGGAAAAGTCTTTTACAGCGTTAGCAGGAAGGGGGTCAGAGAGGTGATTGGAAGGTTTCAAGGTGTTTGATTGAGTTTTTTGTCGAGGATGACACCCAGGGATTTTGCGCTGTCGGCAATGATGGGTTTAGTGTTCAGTAGATTCAGCTGATCCATCCAAGATTGCACCGGGGGAGGAGAGATTGAAGAGGAGAAGAGGAGGAATTCGGTTTTGGAGGGGTTCAGAATCAGTTGATGAGTAAACATCCATTTATGAATGGTGTCAAGAGTGGAGCTTAGGATAGAGAGATCGTGAGTGGAGGCAACCTTGAGGTAGATTTGAGTATCGTCAGCATAGAGATGATAGTGGATCCCGGATTTACTTAGGAGATTTCCTAGTGGTTCTAAATAAAGGTTGAACAAAGTGGGTGCAAGTATCACACAAGTGGGTGGATGTATCACAGGAATCACAGATATCTGGGGGGGGGGGGTCTCTTTGTGGGGCATAGAAATGGATGAATGTGGATCGGAATGTACCACGGGCCTTTGTACCCTAGGTGGTGGTATTGGTGGTTGGGGGGGGGGCATCTGATTCCTCGCGTCTTGGACCTTAGAAGCCCTGTGCTCTGCACATCTGAGAGTTAGGACGGTCTCTGGCTGGCTTTTCCCACGCTGTTCTTGCCCCCCCTCCCTGCGCCTGTCCTGCGACCCGTGTCTAGGCGCTACAACCTTCCATAGACGGGGAGGCGCTGCCCGCAGACGGTGCCCGCCACCCCCACTGGTCGGTTCTCGCGCCTCCCCACTCTCTGCCCTCTATCCAGGCTCCAGATATATTTGAGCTTCTCGTTGTTGTAGTTCTGAAAGTCTTTCCTAGTTCACGTACATAGGAAGCATTTAAGGACCCCCTGGTTGACATCAAAAGTGCCGGTACTCTCCAATTAAAAGTATTATGTCTCTCTTGAGAAGTGCAGGTACTATCCCTCTCAAATTAGAAAAGTGCAGAATTCAAACAGAACAATTAATGGACAGAATGTAGAACAATGTCATACATTCACCCCAGTACAGAGATCTGGGCCTAAACCCATCTGTTTTAAACAAGCATCCAAGGACCGGTTTCTGGCTATCAGCCTTCAACAGCCTGGATAGCTTGACTCCAGTGGTGTGGAGAGCCTGGGACTCACGTCTGAGCATACCCAGCCCACTCGGGTGAAAATTGCAAAAAACACAGTTGATGGACAGAATGTAGAACAATGTCATACATTCACCCCAGTACAAGGATCTGGGCCTAAATCCATCGTTTGTTTGCACTCCACACCACCCTGGGTTAGACACTGGCTATATGCAAATCCGCTCTGACCCTGTGCCTCATGGGAACAGTCCAGTCCGAACTACCAAGCCATGTCTTTCCCAGACCGGAATCAAGCATCCTAGGACCGGTTTCTGGCTATCAGCCTTCATCAGCCTGGATAGCTTGACTCCAGTGGTGTGGAGAGCCTGGGACTCACGTCTGAGCATACCCAGCCCACTCGGGGTGACAAATACAAAAACAACAATTGATGGACACAATGCAGGAAGTGAGCTAAAGAACGATGATGGATTCAACCCAGATCTGTGACTGGGGGTGAGTGTCTGAAAAGTTTCACTGCTTAGTTCTAATGACAGTGGGGCTCCTGGTTCATTACTGTACCTAGAGCCTGGGGCCCTTAGTTCTAATGACAGTGGGGCTCCTGGTTTATTACTTTACCTAGAGTCTGGGGCCCTTAGTTCTATCAACAGCGTGGCTCCTGGTTCATTACTGTACCCGGAGTCTGGGGCCCTTAGTTCTAACGACAGTGGGGCTCCTGGTTCATTACTGTACCTAGAGTCTGGGGCCCTTAGTTCTAATGACAGTGGGGCTCCTGGTTCATTACTGTACCTAGAGTCTGGGGCCCTTAGTTCTAATGACAGCGGGGCTCCTGGCTCACTACTGTACCTAGAGTCTGGGGGTCTTAGTTCTAATGACAGTGGGGCTCCAGGTTCATTACTGTACCTAGGGTCTGGGGCCCTTAGTGCTAATGACAGCGTGGCTCCTGGTTCATTACTGTACCTAGAGCCTGGGGCCCTTAGTTCTAATGACAGCGGGGCTCCTGGTTCATTCCTGTACCTAGAGTCTGGGGCCCTTAGCTGTAATGGCAGCGTGGCTCCTGGTTCATTACTGTACCCAGAGCCTGGGGCCCTTAGTTCTAATGACAACGGGGCTCCTGGTTCATTACTGTACCTAGAGCCTGGGGCCCTTAGTTCTAATGACAACGGGGTTCCTGGTTCATTCCTGTACCTAGAGTCTGGGGCCCTTAGTTCTAATGACAACGGGGCTCCTGGTTCATTACTGTACCTAGAGCCTGGGGCCCTTAGTTCTAATGACAACGGGGTTCCTGGTTCATTCCTGTACCTTGAGCCTGGGGCCCTTAGTTCTAATGACAGTGGGGCTCCTGGTTCATTACTGTACCTAGAGCCTGGGGCCCTTAGTTCTAATGACAGTGGGGCTCCTGGTTCATTACTGTACCCGGAGTCTGGGGCCCTTAGTTCTAACGACAGCGGGGCTCCTGGTTCATTACTGTACCTAGAGTCTGGGGCCCTTAGTTCTAATGACAGTGGGGCTCCTGGTTCATTACTGTACCTAGAGTCTGCGGCCCTTAGTTCTAATGACAGCGGGGCTCCTGGCTCACTACTGTACCTAGAGTCTGGGGGGTCTTAGTTCTAATGACAGTGGGGCTCCTGGTTCATTACTGTACCTAGGGTCTGGGGCCCTTAGTGCTAATGACAGCGTGGCTCCTGGTTCATTACTGTACCTAGAGCCTGGGGCCTTAAGTTCTAATGACAGCGGGGCTCCTGGTTCATTCCTGTACCTAGAGTCTGGGGCCCTTAGCTGTAATGGCAGTGTGGCTCCTGGTTCATTACTGTACCCAGAGCCTGGGGCCCTTAGTTCTAATGACAACGGGGCTCCTGGTTCATTACTGTACCTAGAGCCTGGGGCCCTTAGTTCTAATGACAACGGGGTTCCTGGTTCATTCCTGTACCTAGAGTCTGGGGCCCTTAGTTCTAATGACAACGGGGCTCCTGGTTCATTACTGTACCTAGAGCCTGGGGCCCTTAGTTCTAATGACAGTGGGGCTCCTGGTTCACTACTGTACCTAGAGCCTGGGGCCCTTAGTTCTAATGACAGCGGGGCTCCTGGTTCATTACTGTACCTAGAGTCTGGGGCCCTTAGTTCTAATGACAATGGGGCTCCTGGTTCATTACTGTACCTAGAGTCTGGGGCCCTTAGTTCTAATGACAGTGGGGCTCCTGGTTCATTACTGTACCTGGAGTCTGGGGCCGTTAGCTGTAATGACAGTGGGGCTCCTGGTTCATTACTTTACCTAGAGTCTGGGGCCCTTAGTTCTAATGACAGCGGGGCTCCTGGTTCACTACTGTACCTAGAGTCTGGGGCCCTTAGTTCTAATGACAGTGGGGCTCCTGGTTCATTACTGTACCTAGAGTCTGGGGCCCTTAGTTCTAATGACAGCGGGGCTCCTGGTTCATTCCTGTACCTAGAGTCTGGGGCCCTTAGCTGTAATGGCAGCGTGGCTCCTGGTTCATTACTGTACCTAGAGCCTGGGGCCCTTAGTTCTAATGACAGTGGGGCTCCTGGTTCACTACTGTACCTAGAGCCTGGGGCCCTTAGTTCTAATGACAGTGGGGCCCCTGGTTCATTACTGTACCTAGAGCCTGGGGCCCTTAGTTCTAATGACAGCGGGGCTCCTGGTTCATTACTGTACCTAGAGCCTGGGGCCCTTAGTTCTATTGACAGTGGGGCTCCTGGTTCACTATTGTACCTAGGGCCTGGGGCCCTTAGTTCTCATGACAACAGGGCTCCTGGTTCATTACTGTATCTAGAGTCTGGGGCCCTTAGTTCTAATGACAGCGGGGTTCCTGGTTCATTCCTGTACCTAGAGTCTGGGGCCCTTAGTTCTAATGACAGCGGGGCTCCTGGTTCACTATTGTACCTAGGGCCTGGGGCCCTTAGTTCTCATGACAACAGGGCTCCTGGTTCATTACTGTACCTAGAGTCTGGGGTCGTTAGTTCTAATGACAGCGGGGCTCCTGGTTCATTACTGTACCTAGAGCCTGGGGCCCTTAGTTCTAATGACAGTGGGGCTCCTGGTTCATCACTGTACCTAGAGTCTAGGGCCCTTAGTTCTAATGACAGTGGGGCTCCTGGTTCATTACTGTACCTAGAGCCTGGGGCCCTTAGTTTTAATGACAGCGGGGCTCCTGGTTCATTACTGTACCTAGAGTCTGGGGCCCGTAGTTCTATTGACAGTGGGGCTCCTGGTTCATTACTGTACCTAGAGTCTGGGGCCGTTAGATGTAATGAGAACGGGGCTCCTGGTTCATTACTGTACCTAGAGTCTGGAGCCCTTAGTTCTTATGACAGTGGGGCTCCTGGTTCATTCCTGTACCTAGAGTCTGGGGCCGTTAGCTGTAATGACAACGGGGCTCCTGGTTCATTACTGTACCTAGAGCATGGGGCCCTTAGTTCTAATGACAGCGGGGCTCCTGGTTCATTACTGTACCTAGAGCCTGGGGCCCTTAGTTCTAATGACAGCGTGGCTCCTGGTTCATTACTGTACCTAGAGCCAGGGGCCCTTAGTTCTAATGACAGCGGGGCTCCTGGTTCATTACTGTACCTAGAGTCTGGGGCCCTTAGTTCTATTGACAGCGGGGCTCCTGGTTCATTACTGTACCTAGAGTCTGGGGCCCTTAGTTCTAATGACAGCGGGGCTCCTGGTTCATTACTGTACCTAGTGTCTGGGGCCCTTAGTTCTATTGACAGCGGGGCTCCTGGTTCATTACTGTACCTAGAGTCTGGGGCCCTTAGTTCTATTGACAGCGGGGCTCCTGGTTCATTACTCTACCTAGAGGCTGGGGCAGTGTTAGACCTGTCAGCCCTTTGGGTGGTCCCTCCTGTCATTTATTTATTTTGTCCCCTTTTTGCCCCTCATAACCTTTCATTTTTATGCCCACTAGGAATTTTTGGCGTTGACCTGGGGGGTTAGGTGCTCCTTGACCCCATGTTTCCTCACAGACTCAGAAATCCCTCCTTTTCTAAGGTAAAGCCTAGCTGCCCAAAATGGTGGTCAATAACTGCCATAACGGTCACCTCAGGAAAGGGACCCATAGGTTAGAATAGGGACCTTCCAGAACCTTCTGGTCCCTTCTGGACCTTCTGAGGTCAGTCTATAAAAGGCCAACTGTGGGGCAGCCATTTTGTCATACAGAGAGAGAGTCAGCTGGAGTGCAGGCTGTGGCATAAGGCGGGGGTAGGATATTCAGAGGGTTGACCTCCCACTTCAGGGTTGCCTCCTTACTGCTTCACCACCCTCCTCCCTTATAACTATTGACCTGACCCTGCCACGTTGTGTTCCTGATGACCCTGGACCCCTGACCCAACCAAAGCCTGGAGTAGGGAATGGGGGACTGAACCGGATGATTGTTCTGTCCATCGTCCAGTGGGAGAGCCTTATTAGAGACTCTGAGAGCGTTTTTCCCGGAAGAAGAAAGGTCCGAAACTGTGTAGCCAAGTTCTTTTTCCCTTCCCCTTTTGTACACTCCTTTGAACTGAGGCCCTGTTGCTCCACACGGCATACTACTAAACCCCCCCGTACCTGGGATAAAGACTGCCAAGTCGAGAGTAGCTGTACACCAGGGCGTGGAGGCTTGGTCCAGGAGACTGGGGCGGTGCCAGCGGGTAGCGTAGCCGTGAGGTGGGAGCCTCCGTAATACGGCTTGAGCCTGGCGAGGGGAGCGTTAAGACACTCTGGGGAGAAGGCGCTGGTGTGAGGAAAAGGGCCATTCCAGAACTGCGCAGGCTCGGCGGAGCGAACGCTAGTCCCGGAGAGGGGCGGAGCAGCGTCAGGAGGTCTGCCGGAATTGAACAGGCTCAGTATTGGAGCCACTGGTCCTCGGCGCTTGGAGCCACTAATCCCCGGCGCTTGCCCAGAGTGCCGCTTTACATAGAGAAAGGCGGAGGCAGCTCGCGGTGAGGAAACGTGTGTGGCGTGGCCGCTGATTCTCCTCAGGCCACGTAGCCTTCCCGCAGCGGTCGCCCTGTGTCCGTGTGGCTGGACCTGTGGGCGAGGCCTGGCTGAGAGCGGACAGAGTCCTGCAGGTACTGCTGGTTTTCCACAGCGGTCCAAGACATTGGCCACAGTGGCCCAACACCTGAAGTAAGGAGCGAGCTGGGGGTAGTAAGAGAGCGGAGATCCACCTACCAGGGGACCCAAAGGGTGGTTCCTTCCCTTCTTCCTAAATGGAGGAGTGAATAGTTAAACCAGGAAGCCCTTAAGACTCCTACAAGGGGGAAAAAGAGCCCCTAAGCTCATAAGAAGGCTGTTTTTGACTGTGTTGACGCTTAACCCTTCTATTACAGGGGTGGAGGAGGAAGCCTGCTGTAAAGTCATTTTGGCAAATAACTGTTGATCTTTAGTGAAGCAGGTGGAATATCTGTCATTCTCGCCTCTAGGAAGTTACCAGAGAATGCTTGAACCTTGGTAGTTGACAGGCTCTGTTCTTTAAGGTCCCAAGATCTGAATACCTCAGAAGTCAACTGAGCTAAGTCTGATAAACTGATCTGTTTAACGAATCCGAGAGTCATTGTGCATAACGTGTAACCTGTTTACTCCATTAGGGAGCCCTTTTACTTGTCCCTGCTTAATATAGACTGTGAAGTGACTGAACAACTCCAACACTAAGTAGAATGTAAGATGAAGATGTAGTTGTACAGAGAAGGTGGAACAGCAATATTTGACGTGAACTGTAACCAAATTGACAAATGAGATAAAGTAAAAGCAAAGCAAATTATTTTTATAAATCAGAACGTATTTTCCTAGAAATTTTGGTGTAGTGTCGTTTTTTGAATGGAAGGATGCTGAGTTACTGAAGGGTGGGACGCAAGCTTAACACTTTTGCCTCTTGGATTTGACTGTCTTACACTGGGCCAGGCTACCCTATGTGATCTGGCAACCCCAGGTCCAACAGGCAGTTAGCTGTAATGACAGCGTGGCTCCTGGTTTATTACTGTACCTAGAGTCTGGGGCCCTTAGTTCTAATGACAGTGTGGCTCCTGGTTCATTACTGTACCTAGAGTCTGGGGCCCTTAGTTCTATTGACAGTTGGGCTCCTGGTTCATTACTGTACCTAGAGTCTGGGGCCCTTAGTTCTATTGACAGCGTGGCTCCTGGTTCATTACTGTACCTTGAGCCGGGGGCCCTTAGTTCTAATGACAGCGGGGCTCCTGGTTCATTACTGTACCTAGAGTCTGGGGCCCTTAGTTCTATTGACAGTTGGGCTCCTGGTTCATTACTGTACCTAGAGTCTGGGGCCCTTAGTTCTATTGACAGCGTGGCTCCTGGTTCATTACTGTACCTAGAGCATGGGGCCCTTAGTTCTAATGACAGTGGGGCCCCTGGTTCATCACTGTACCTAGAGTCTGGGGCCGTTAGCTGTAATGGCAGCGTAACTCCTGGTTCACTACTGTACCTAGAGCCTGGGACCCTTAGTTCTAATGACAGCGGGGCTACTGGTTCATTACTGTACCTAGAGTCTGGGGCCCTTAGTTCTAATGACAGTGGGGCTCCTGGTTCATAACTGTAAATAGAGCCTGGGGCCCTTAGTTCTAATGACAGTGGGGCTCCTGGTTCATTACTGTACCTAGAGTCCGGGGCCCTTAACTCTAGGGGCAGTGGGGACCTGAGCATAGCTCTTCGGAAGGTCCCGCCCCTCTGTTGCTAGGACACTGGTTTTGCGAGTTACACCTGCTATGGCTGTCTCCGACCTTCATCTTTTAACACTGAGGGGTTCTGCTCCCCTGCCAGAGTCTGGACGCACTGAGTCTGGCCGGAGAGGAAGCATTGGGCTCCTAGGGTCCCCCTCACCTCATGTTTTTCCTGGGCTGCCTACTTTACATGCAGCCTGTGCATTTCTCATTTAATCAGCTTTGTTTATGAAGGAGTGTGCTTAATCTCTTGATTGGAGTCTAAAGTTGAGAAAACAAATCCTTCATTTAACTGCGACATTAATTTGGCGAATGAGGGGGTGGAATAACTCATAAACAATTATAATCAGGGATTCGTCGCTGGTATAAGACATACAAGATTTAGCACACACTTGGTGTTGTGCAAACAAATGCTTCTTTGGGTATAAACATAAAAGTAAAGGTCATAGTAAAAGGCAGGACAAGTTTCAAATCTGAGAAAGATTTTATTTTTAAAATCTGCAAATTAAATTATGCAGATGAAAGACTATATGGCAAGTGCAGCATGCCCACAATAATGCGGAAATGCTGCAGCCGCAGAATCTCATAATTCCAATGCCCACGGCGTTAAGGGGTTGTGTGGGTAACTATATAAAAGTATGGGGGAGCCCCTCTTTATGAATCATCTGATGGAGAAACCAGAGTTTGCTCGACCTGGCCAAGCTGCAGTTCCAGTAGTCGTTACTAGGTGTCCCTCACAAGTCAAATGCAAAAGCATTGAAACCCTTTCATGAACCTGCAGTTCCACTAGTCGTTACTAGGTGTCCCTCATGAGTCAAATGCAAAAGAATTTAACTTGAGGGACACCTAGCAACGACTAGTGGAACTGCAGCTTGATGTAATCATTTCAATGCTTTTGCATTTGACTCATGAGGGACACCTAGTAACGACTAGTTGAACTGCAGCTCTTTGTAGAATTATTTTGATATTGGATACTATCAGGGCACGAGTCGGGGTACCACACGGTTGGACGGCGTCCCCCACTTATTTTACAGGGTGGACGCCGTCCACCCTGCTCATCAAAACGCCGTCCACCCTGCCATGCTCATCAAAAGCGTGTGAAGATGAGCGCGCAACAAGCCCACATTTCTGGCCGTGGCAATCATGGGCAAGCATGGGCACCGTGCTTGGCCCAGGCTGGCTCTGAGATGCTTCCCCAGCACTGAGGCTGTGCAGCGTGCACCTTTAGCCAAGCCGCCCGCACTTGGGTGGGGGGGTAAACTATTCTATGGTGCCGGTGAACATTTCTGTGCCCCCACGGCCCAGACGAGCGTTGCAGAGTTAGTGCTGCAGTGTGCAGCCACTGATTGGTCACTTGTCACCGGGGTGTCACACACTGTACCCCCGATGTGCCCATGATGCGCACTCAATATGGAGCTGCAATTAGAGCGAGGATCTTTTGCTGTGTGTGTCTGTTTGTTGACTGCACAGAAGCGGCCTGTCATTGGCTCTCTCCCTTTTCTTATGCTCCCAGTGTGGACCGGTCACGTCACCCTTACTTTCCTGCTTGGGCTTTAGAACATGTGAGTGGTGAAATATGCACATTCGCCGAGTAGTGGCTGTCACCATCGACAAGAAGAACATGGCATAAGTGACCGACCAGTGGTGATAGCTGACAGAGGAGGGCATATACGTTTAATCAGAGTTTAACCCATAACAGGCTACTGCTGCCTGCTAATACCTTAAATATGAATGGTACACTGGGAGAGCAGAGGTGGTCTGTTTAAAACCCCTGCATCCTTTAATTCACACTGTTGCAATGCATTCTTTGGTACAGGGTACCCCAAAGCCCTCGTACTTTTGATGTATTCTAATTGAGTGAGCCCCATTTATTTCTCACACTCCCCAAGGCACAGTTCCTGTCAGTAACAATTGTTAGCGTTCTAGTTCCGGCGTCGCCTCAACATCACGTCGTCTCGCTGGGCCTAAAAGAGACATGTGTCTTTCTGTACAGTAATTGGTGTCAATATAACCTGGTCGTGCTCCTGCAAAGTGCTCCAGTACTGAGTTTGCGCAATATAAACTACAAAAACGGAGTTTCAGGCACTATGACCGTTTAATCAACAAATCTAAATCAGCAGAAGGCGAGAGAACAACAAAGTTACAGTCCTATCAGGCTTTTTTTTCCTGGTCCATGTATGATGTGGTGCTCGTCTGTCACATAGCGTTAGGACCAACATCGGTTTCACATTCATACATTCATTCAGCCATACAACGACCCCCATCAGCAGAGAGACCAGGGCCGAGTATCCAAGGCTTATCAGTGAGTTTTGCCTAGAATAATAGGATGTTGGGCGTCTGCTGCTCATGTGATGTCACTTCCTGCCATGATGTCACTTCCTTCTGTGATGTCACTTCCGGCCGTGATGTCACTTCCTGTGACACCACCTAACTTGGCGAGTCCCCCCACTTCTATTTTTAGGACTTGTGCCCTGGATACTATAATATTCACTGCCCACTGCTAATCTCGTCCCATAATGCTTTGCAGGGCCTTTGGTTGGGATTGTATTGTTGCCCATAACTGTGCTTGGGCTGTTCCTAAGAGGATGGGACCACCACTGAATCGTTCAGCATGATATGCTTTTTGTGCTCAAGGCATCTGCTTGGTAGTCCCCCTAGTTTAGGGGGGACACCAAAATCCTCACCTCTCTCATTGCCTGATATTTTTATTTTTAAAGTTCACTTTTGTGAATTGGTTATATGCTTTTTAGCATGTAAAGTTGCTTTATCAAAGCATTTGTGGGTGCAGTTTAGAAGCTGGCTACCGTGAAGGACCGGAGTTTTTGCCTGAATCGTGTGGTTTTAATGGAATGCGTAGTTAACGACTCTCCATTAACAAATCTCCACAAACTCTGCGGCGTTCATTGCTCAGGTTTAGTGCATACCCTAGACCACCAGAAACTACATACCCTAGGCCACCAAAAACCCAATTTCTAACAGTAACTGTATCTGGTCTCACTTTCTCTTTTTTCATTTCTGCCTTCCGTGGAGCATGGACCTAGTACTGATTGCTTCTTTTTGATTAATCTCCTTCCACTGCTCGCACTAGGATGAAGGTACTTTTATTTTCCTTTCTTCTTTCCCCACCTTAAACACCATTCTAACTACTACCACCTCCCTCACCTCCACCACCCTACCACCACACTACAACCAACTCCACCACCCTACCACCACCCTAACAGCCATCCTACCACCACTACAATCATCCTACCATCAGCATTCCTTACTAGCACCACCCTAACCAGCACCACCCTATCTACCACCATCACCCTACCCTAACCACCATCAACCTAACAAGCACCACTCAAACCACCACGCTAATCATTACCACCCTAGCTACCACCTGAATCACCACCACCACCTACCACCACAACCACCCAAACCACGACCACCCTACCACCACCAATGCCACCCCACAACCACACTACCATCAGCACTTCCAACCACCACCCAAATCACCAACCTACTATACCATAACCAGCATTACCCTAACCAGTACCACTAACACCACCCAACAACTACCCTAACCATCTCCTCCCTTACTACCACCCTAACCACCACTACCCCGACAACCACCACCCTTAACACCACCACACCTTACTCTAACCACCACCCTGCCCACCACCAATATAAACAGCACAATTACTTCAACCTCCTCCCTAACCACTACCACAGCCCTCACCACCAGCACCACCCTAACCACCACCATATCCTACACTGCACTACCCTACCCTAACCACTAGCAACCTAACCAGCACTACCACCTCACCCACATACTACTACCACAAACACTACTACCGAGACCACCCTAACCATCAAAACCCAAAACAGTACCCTTACCACCACCACCCTACCACCATCATACCACTAGCACCCTGCTTCCACCCTACCACTACTACCCACTACTTTCTACCACTGCTCTAACACCACCCTAACCAACACTCAAACGCCACCCTAAACACAGTGACCCTGACCACTATCACTCTACATCCCTACCCTAACCACCATCATAACCCAACCATACCAAAACCACCACCACTCAATCTCAACCACCAACACCCTAACCATTATTAGCCACCCTCCCCATCACCACGCTCACTACCCTCACCACCACTCTCACCACCTCCATTCTTAACCCACAACCTATAACCTACCACCCCAACCAGACCACCACCATACCCCTCACTACCACAGCCCTCAGTGTCACATCCATGAACACCCTGGCACCACCAGACTAACCACCTCCACCATCCTACCACTACCCTCCCCACCCAACCCTCAGCAGCCTTAGGACCACCACCCTCATGACTACCTTCACCACCACCACCCTCACCCTCCTCACCAGTATCACCACCGCCACCCTTTTACTGAAGATGGCGCTTAATTCCCATAGCAGCTCTTCAGTTTTTAACAACCATTTTCATTTACTTGATATCTTCATGGAAAATTGTGGCCTTTGTTTGTAATATTTACTCTCTATTAACTTGTTCTACTCCTGAAATTATTATTATTCATATAGTATCCAGTAAAGATAATATATATCAAAGCATTACAAACATGTATATGTTGTATAGAGCTATCTATTGCCCCGTCATTCTTATCTATGGAAATCAAGATGTGAACGTTGAGAAGGAACTCTATATTAGGATGTTGCTGTGAACCCTTGGGCGAGTGCTTGCTGGGATGATTCACATTTGCATAAATGTCATATTTGATTGCCTTGCACATTTTAATTGCTGTGTAGTGGGAATAAGACAGCATAGTGTTCATGTCATTATGTGGCATGTTTTAAAAAAGCAACCTGCACACTCAGTCAACCCTGCCTCACAGGCTGGATCTGTGGTCTTTCCTTTCCCTGCTTGGGTTTGTCCTTACCCCGGAGCGTAGCCTCATTACTTGTATCCTGCCAGTGTTTACTTTCAGGCACTCCTTTTTAGGTTTCGCCTACGGCATTGCTTTAGCAATGCTTGTTTGGCGAGATTATAGTAAGGCTTTCAAAAGTGTACCCAAACTGCAGATCGGGTACAGTGCATGTGAGCCAGGCGCGTGCACATCGCCAGCCACATCGCACACCATTTGTCTGAGCCTTAGCATCAGACTTCAAAGGAATCCGCTCCCCTGCTCCCCCGCATCAGACTTCAAAGCAGTCGCTCCCCCGCCCCCCTGCCAGGCAAGGCCGAGTACGTGTTGAAAGTTGGGTGGTCTGTTGTGAGCTGTGGCTTTCCAAGTGCTTACAATAGTGGGAGGGGACATTAATATCCACTTTTAGTTTTACACCGGGGGTGAGTTGATGAGGTGTAATTAAATGATGCAACAAGATATGCACCAGCCACACCAGTGACTCAGCCCTACAGTGCACTACTGTGCACGTCCCCTACAGTGCATTTTACAGTGCACATTTCTGAGCTCGAAATGCAAATTGCAATCTCTTTGTGAATTTTACACATGTTTAGATTATGTGTGTGACTCAATATTTGCATGGAATTCTCCACCGCTATCCACACTGGGAGAGCGTACACAGAACTCTCCTTTGTGACTCTGAATGCGCGCATCCGCCATCTTGCTCCATGTCACTGTGTTGCTCCCCTTCACCCTATGCATCCCCAGCCCTTTGAAGCTTCTGCCGCTCTCCTATTGCTACCCTCTCCCATGGCGTTTGTAATCATGCCCCCTGCGTTGCCCCCTCGCCCTCACACTGTGCTCGCATCTTTTTTTTTCTTTTCGCATGCTTGTTTGACTAACAAACGCCAATGCTTGTTGTTCTTTGCTACTTTGGCAGTTGATTATAACTTGCTTTTAAGATAGCACCAAATGCCGGAGTTTGCTTTTTCTCAGCGCTAACCAGAAAGTAACTTGATTTGCTTTGTCCAAATTCACCAGTGCTCAGTTTGTTGTCATTTGAAAGACGTGAAACGCTGAGCTGGCATTCTTTGTGTTACCCACATCGACTCTTTGTGCACTCGTGGCACAGTCGTCAGGGCGGTAGGCATGAATGTGTTCACAATCATGTAAAAAAAAGATCACTTTAAAAAAATGCCCAAAACACTGCAAAGATTTATAACTGTTGTACCAGGGTGAACATCTGCATTTTAAAGAAATAGGGGCCGATTCACAGAACTAACTTAAGACAAAATCCTAAACTTACTACTTTTGGTATTCACAGAAGTTAGGATTTTGTCTTAAGTTTGTCTTAAGACAAACTTAAGACAGACTTAAGACAAACTTAAGACAAAATCCTAACTTCTCTGAATACCAAAATTAGTAAGTTTAGGATTTTGTCTTAAGTTAGTTCGGTGAATTGGGCCCATTGTTGCTTGAATTTAGAAGAGAGTTTGTCACATTTTTACATGGTATACATGCCACACATTTTTCGGGCTGGGCTCGTGCACACGCTCTTAGAGCCCAGGATGACCCCTGGCTCGGCTCTGGCTCGACTCACCGTCACTATTTTTTTACTCCCACCCCTACATCTATAGAGTTTGTCTGAGGGGACTGAGTTGTTTTGGACTCAGCAAATTACACCCGATTGTTTACAGGATTCCTGGAACAGGTAACTTTCTTTCTGGTTACGCATTCCGTGAGAGTGCATGTGTATTCCAGCTGTCTCCCTCACCTACATCTCTTCACCCCCCCACCGAGCTCCATGTTGCTCTCGCCCGTGTGCTTCTACCCCACATCTCTCCGTGTTGCGATTGCCCATGTATGTTTCTCTGCAAACATTGCTTTCTCACCTGTTTGCTTTTTGTGCTCCACGTTGCGCTCCCTCCCTCATGTGCTTCTGCTCCCCAGCACTCCATATCTCTTTCTCTCTCACCCGTTTTGTATACGCCTCCCGTCCTATGTGTTGCTTCCTATGTCGTCCTCCGTGATCCTTCCCCCACCAGCGCCCTCCTGGTCGCTTTCACCCTCACTCTCCGTGGTGCTTCCCTACACCCACTTTAAAAAAAATATGCTTTGGCGTTACCTTTATTTAAATTTACCAATCCAACTTGCATCTGCAAATAAGAGCCCCCCCTGCGCATTTGCATTTTGTAGGCACCGGCATGCGTGGTGCACGTGCCTACAAAATCACATGACTGTTGTGACTTTTGTTTCCTCTTTAGTCATGCTGCACCACAGCAATAAAAACCATTGGCAAAGCCAGTAGCTGCCAGAGGTAAGACCTATTGACTACGCTAATGTTAGGTTCCCTATACATAGGAGTGGGTTATAAAGTGTGGCCACTCAGTTTACCCCTCTGCAGCTGAGGCAGGCAGGATTGTGCAGCCAATGAGCTGCCTCATAGCACCATTTGCCCCCGCGCGCATAGTGCCAATATCGGCCCACTCACCAGCCTTCCCACAGCAACATTCATGTAACAAAATAAGCAGACAAGACAACTTTTTGTTGGGATAAAATTGCTGCAGGTTTATTAGGATAACAAATGCCAACAAGGTGGGTTATCTTACAGACGATCCAAAGGCAAGCCGCCCCTCGCAACCTACCACCTGATGGGCCAACTTGCATCGTGGCCTTAGCCAATCGGTGCTTAGCGGTTGTGGGAGGGGATAGCCACTCCCACTTCCGGTGAACCATCGGTCCACCCTCTTGCTCACGCCCCCCCCTACGAGGGGCGGTGCGTTCAAGCGACCCCCGGTTGTTCAGGTTTCCAACCGCCCTCCACCACGGCCGGAAGTGACGCCCAGGACCCCTTAGGGTCGTGGAACACTGGGCTGCCCCGTGTGCCCTCTTGTGGAACTAAGGGGCCGCCCTCTTATGAGTGTCCCCTGCGGGGACGTGTCGGTCGGCCCGCAAGAGCAACAGTTGCAGCTTTCAGCATCTGGAAACTCTACTGTTGGCCCCTAGGCAGTCGCCTACTTTTGCCTTACCCTAGCACTAGCACTGCTTGTGCACAAGGCGGAGAGCAGGCTCCGGCTCCATTTGCACCATAAAGCCACCCTGCCTTTTACCACAGTGGGTAACAAAAGCCCCTGCAGCGCATGCAGTGTGTGTGGGGGGGGGGTGAGTTACAGGGGACCCTCGCCGGCACTAGTAGAGGCAGAGGGCCACTTGCTTGAGAGCTCCTGACTGGGTCTGGAGCGTGCGGACCCCCCCTCCATGTACGTTGCAAGGGACCCCCTCGAGTTTCGTTACGCCACTGCTTTTCAACTTCCGGTGTACGCCGGGTCATGCACGTACTCCGTCACCACCCAACGCAGGCTGAGCAGGGAGCATTAGTTGTGACCACAGCGTGACACAGGACACGGTTATGCTACATTGACTGGCATCTATATGGAGTGCAACTGCCACACAGGAGGTGTTATATTGCTGAAACTCCCCAGAGACAGCCACACCTTTATTGGTGGTTGGGTGTGCCTAGTATGTCCGACCTGGGAACATTTGGGTGTGATGTGCCGACAAGAGGTGTGATCCGGGCCGGATTCCACGCGCTGCGTTCGATGACTGAGCAATGTTGAACTGTTAATCAGGGAATTGTGCTCTAGATTTTGTATTCAGTAACTAGTGGAAACAGTCTCTTTCAGTTGATGCAAATCATGTTCTTGCACCAACGAGTTGAACGAGATGCCATCTTGCCCTGGCCGGTCAGCACAGATTCCTGTGAAAAATGACGCGGCATAAGTGGCACATTGCCCAAGTAAAGGGTCCAATGTCATAGAAGGCAATGCCTCTTTTTTGCCTGATCACCTTCAAAGGAATGGACCGATGCTGGTCGGTTTTCGACTCTGAGAGTCACCGAGGCCGCTAACCAGACCTCCGTGCCGGTGCTCGGACCCCTACAAGTATACGATTAGCATATACCCAATTGGGATGGCTTTGCTTACTTATAAGGTTCAAGTATGTGGTACCATGGGTACGCGGGGCCTGTAAGTTAAAGTGTCTCAGCCGCGCTGCAGCACTTATTGGGCCACCCTGGATTTGACAATGTGAAGTCATGTCCCACAGCCTGCCAGTGCAGACTGGTAGGGAGGCTTTACACTGCTAACTCAACTTTCCCATTTAACTTAGTGGTGAAGCCCAAAACGTCCTTGTTAATATGTATGTATCACCCCTACAGACTATCGAGTTCTAAGGCAGGGTGCTCTTTATTAATAGTTAGGACATGCATTTTTATATTGCCTAACAGTAAAGACACCAATTTGTCATTTTTACTGCAGAGAGGCTAGTAGCCCTCTTGATGAGTACAGGGTTACACGCCGACAACTCAACTGCACTAACTTCTGAATTGGACTACAAAAGTTGCCACTTCAAGGAATCAAAATAATCATTGAACTAAACCCAACTTAATGCCCAAGTCAAATTTAATGTAACTTTTAAAGAAATGCAACTTTTACAAAGTCGTCACTTGGTTGCCTATGTTTTCCAGTGGCCATTCGCAGATGCTGACTACAAGACACCCTTCTGCCTTCCGGGGAAGAAGTGTGAACGACTCTCAGAAGCAGGAACAAGAGAGGCCCGACTTGAAAGAGGTGTTACCTCTCCCTGGTAGGGAGCCATCCTGGGTGTGAGCCAAAAATGTGAACTTCAAAGAGGAAGCCACCTTTGAAGGGCAAATGGTGGCCACACACAAGATCGGCTGCTCTTTTGTTACGAGAGATGGGTTTGCTTCGTGGATCGGGAAGGGAAACAAGTGGACAAACCATTTTTTCTTTCAGCAAATAGCTCTCAGCTAGCTACAACTCTAGGTAGGCTACCTAGCTCCACACATGAAGAGAAGGGTGCCGCCATCTTAGGAGTGGGCAGAATAGTGCACGTTGGGGTCGCATGATGCCACAGAGTGCAGGAAGTCGTCATCGAGGCCCTGGTAGCCCATTGGCTAGTAACTGCCACTTCCCAAGGGCAATTTTTGGCCAGAAATATGGCACCCCTAGCACCAAAAGCTCAGATTACATCTAGTCTGAAGAGAGGGCCGAAGACTCTGCTGTTTCCTGGATGTGGCAAGAGAGGTTGCACCCTCCGCTGGATACCCTGGTAATGCTTGGGCTAGCAAAGCGAAGACTAAACTTGTAGTGCCTCGCTCATGGAAAAGCGGTACAAAAGGGGGTGGTGATGGACGGAGCATCTGAACCAATCAAACACTCACACCCAGTCAAAAGATCTGGGTTTGACCCATCACCGTTCTTTAGCCCACTCTGCCACCCCAGTTCAGACATGGTTATATGCAAATCAGTCTGACTCTGTGCCTCATGGGAACAGTCCAGCCCGAACTGCCAAGCCATGCCTTCCCTGGACCAGAAACAAGCTTCCGAGGACCGGTTTCTGGCATTCCAGCCGTCTTCAGCCCGGCTTGCTTGAATCCAGTGGCAAAGTGAGCAAGGGACTCACGTCTGAGCATACCCTGCCACACTTATGGCGGCCAAAAGCGGTACAAAAGGGGGTGGTGATGGACGGAGCATCTGAACCAATCAAACACTCACACCCAGTCAAAAGATCTGAGTTTGACCCATCACCGTTCTTTAGCCCACTCTGCCACCCCAGTTCAGACATGGCTATATGCAAATCAGTCTGACCCTGTGCCTCATGGGAACAGTCCAGCCCGAACTGCCAAGCCATGCCTTCCCTGGACCAGAAACAAGCTTCCGAGGACCGGTTTCTGGCATTACAGCCGTCTTCAGCCCGGCTTGCTTGAATCCAGTGGCAAAGTGAGCAAGGGACTCACGTCTGAGCATACCCTGCCACACTTATGGCGGCCAAAAGCGGTACAAAAGGGGGTGTTGATGGACGGAGCATCTGAACCAATCAAACACTCACACCCAGTCAAAAGATCTGGGTTTGATCCATCACCGTTCTTTAGCCCACTCTGCCACCCCAGTTCAGACATGGCTATATGCAAATCAGTCTGACTCTGTGCCTCATGGGAACAGTCCAGCCCGAACTGCCAAGCCATGCCTTCCCTGGACCGGAAACAAGCCCCCGAGGACCGGTTTCTGGCATTACAGCCGTCTTCAGCCCGGCTTGCTTGAATCCAGTGGCAAAGTGAGCAAGGGACTCACGTCTGAGCATACCCTGCCACACTTATGGCGGCCAAAAGCGGTACAAAAGGGGTGGTGATGGACGGGGCATCTGACTCAATCAAACACTCACACCCAGTCAAAAGATCTGGGGTTATTCCATCACCGTTCTTTAGCCCACTCTGCCACCCCAGTTCAGACATGGCTATATGCAAATCAGTCTGACCCTGTGCCTCATGGGAACAGTCCAGCCCGAACTGCCAAGCCATGTCTTCCCTGGACCGGAAACAAGCTTCCGAGGACCGGTTTCTGGCATTCCAGCCGTCTTCAGCCCGGCTTGCTTGAATCCAGTGGCAAAGTGAGCAAGGGACTCACGTCTGAGCATACCCTGCCACACTTGTGGCGGCCAAAAGCGGTACAAAAGGGGGTGGTGATGGACGGAGCATCTGAACCAATCAAACACTCACACCCAGTCAAAAGATCTGGGTTTAATCCATCACCATTCTTTAGCCCACTCTGCCACCCCAGTTCAGACATGGCTATATGCAAATCAGTCTGACCCTGTGCCTCATGGGAACAGTCCAGCCCGAACTGCCAAGCCATGCCTTCCCTGGACCGGAAACAAGGTTCGGAGGACCGGTTTCTGGCATTCCAGCCGTCTTCAGCCCGGCTTGCTTGAATCCAGTGGCAAAGTGAGCAAGGGACTCACGTCTGAGCATACCCAGCCAACTTATGGCGAACAAAGTGGTACAAAAGGGGGTGGTGATGGACGGAGCATCTGAACCAATCAAACACTCACACCCAGTCAAAAGATCTGGGTTTGATCCATCACCGTTCTTTAGCTCACTCTGCCACCCCAGTTCAGACATGGCTGTATGCAAATCAGTCTGACCCTGTGCCTCATGGGAACAGTCCAGCCCGAACTGCCAAGCCATGTCTTCCCTGGACCGGAAACAAGCTTCCGAGGACCGGTTTCTGGCATTCCAGCCGTCTTCAGCCCGACTTGCTTGAATCCAGTGGCAAAGTGAGCAAGAGAGTCACGTCTGAGCATACCCTGCCACACTTATGGCGGCCAAAAGCGGTACAAAAGGGGGTGTTGATGGACGGAGCATCTGAACCAATCAAACACTCACACCCACTCACTGAGAATAGTAGTCCAGTGGCAACTGAACTTTTGCTGGACAGAAGAAGGTTTGAGGGACATTAACCCTGTGGCCAGAGTTACCCCGTAATGACCGTTGACTGAGGAGTAACCCCAGGACGCCCTTGACGACCGCACAATATCCTCAGCGTCTTACAGCATCTTTAGCCTCCTGTATCCCTTGCATCAGGACCACTCCTTTGAAGTCTGTGGCGCGTCACCCATAGAGCCGGGGACTGGACTGGAGACTGTTTTGGTGACAATGTAACTGTCCTGCACCTCCTTACTGGGCCCCTCAACCTCCTCCGCGCAGGAGTTGCTCGCCCAAAGTAAGCTGCAATAGCCAAACACAAAGTTATACAACTTTTATAAAGTTTTCAAACTTTACAGGTACCAATGCTTGATGAAATGTTGTAGTGATTTATGTAATATTTAAAAATCTAAATCGCCATAACTCTCTGGTAGATTTTGTTCCTTTTTAAGTATAAAAATGCATAGAAATAAGATCTTTTTTTAATGAATTGGAGTCTGATTTCTGTCTAAACCTTGCTGCTGAAAGCCACAGTTACTCATGGCTGAGAGAAAGGTTTTACAAGCGGGCCGAGTGCACCCACGGCGGTATTGTTGGACGGCAGGGCTCTCAGCCAGACAGCCACACCATAAAACACCCACTTGTCCTCACAGTCATCCTGCGCTCTCAGCCTAGTCCCCGCGAAAGTATAGCGCCTGTATGTCAAATATACGAATTTGACACTTTTCTCCCTCCGCTCCCATGTGTTTTCGTGCCCTCTAATTGGACATGCCTCTGGGCGGTGCCACCTTAGGGGGGAGCCACTTCCGGTGGCGGTGCCCCCACCTGAACATGTATTCATGTTCCAGTGCAGTGGGGTGCGGTTGGATGTACTCTCAGCCTGGGGCGGGGTCAGTCGGTCATAATTAGCGCTTGTGGGGCATGTAGAGTGGTGAGGCTGGGCCTACCACGTGTATGTGTATGCACTGAATAACTACACCAACACTTGCTTGCACTCAGCCGGAAAGACCCCGAGCGGTCTTCCGCTTGTTTATTTATACCGAGGGGCGAGCCCGCCCCAAGGTTGCGTGTGCGTGCGTGCGTGTAAGGATACAATGTATGTGAGAGCCCGGATGGCTCTCTACATCCCTCCTTTATTTTAGTCTCTTTCTGCAGGCACATTCATAGTCTCTTACTCATGGAGACGAACAAGCAAAGTCCAACAACCGTTGACTCGGCCTAGGATTGGGCCGCAGGTTGTAGCGACGATCCTGGGTCCGAGGTAGTTCGACAACCCCAGCCGGGGTTGTCCTCGGACCCTCGCTCGCATCCTCGACCCTTGGCTGACTCCGCCCGGCCGCAGGGCCTGGTGACACTGGCCTTGGTGGGGTGGCCATTCGCGGCAGAGTAGGTGTTGGATCAGAACAATTATCAAAGTCCATGTTTTCTTGGTCTCCATGTTCCATTCCCTCGGTCCGTTGACGCACATTGACATTGTCCAGTACCTTCTTGAAACATGAGGCATTCCTCGTCACGGTTTGGCCATTCCTCCTAGCTGTAATCATAGTCCCTTGCACTCGCTCCACTGTCCACACTTCTGGCTCAAAAGGAGTCCGAAACTTCCACCCAGGATGGCGATCCTTGACAACGACAGTGTCCCCCTGCCGGAGGGCTGGTTCTTTGGCATGCCGATGTGCGCTCGCTTTGATGTTGGTGGCCTGTCGCCGGGCCTGTATGGCCTCAGCGTCCCTTTCTCCCGGCACCCACGTGTTGACAGTGGGAATGCCATCCCTTGGAGCTCGCTTGAACAGAACATGAGAGGGAGCACACTTTGTCGTTGAGTGGGGTGTCTGCCGATAGGCTCCAAGGAAGTCGTCCAGGGCGGCCTCCGGGTCTTCGCCATTATCCACCGCAATCCGCAGCGCTCTGTTTAATGTCCGCATCAGCCTCTCGACTTCCCCGTTGGCTTGGGGCCACAGGGGTGTGATTTTCCGATGTTTGATCCGGAGAGCCTCCAAGTAAGCCTGAAACTCTCTCCCTTGAAAGGGGGGCCCATTATCGGACTTGATTTCTTCAGGAAGCCCCATCGTAGCAAACACTCGGTTTAGGACTTTCTTGACCTGCGGGAACGCAGTGGATGCGATGACTTCCACAACTGGGAATTTGGAAAAAGAGTCTACCAGCACTAGCATGTGCCGCCCGTCTGGAAAACTGCCAAAGTCTATGCTGAGTTGAGCCCACGGGGCCTGGGGCGCTTCTTCCGTGAGCACGGGCGCTGGGGCAGGGTCTCCGCCCGTGATCGTGCATGCGTGGCAGGCCTGTATCATGGCTTCCACCTGGCTGTCCATCGCGGGAAACCACACCTTGCTCCTCAGGCGGGCCTTGGTCTTTGCCATCCCTTGGTGTCCCACGTGAGCCAGGCTCAGGGCTCGTTGCTGGAGGCTTTCGGGCATGACGATGAGGTGCCCACGCAGCACCACCCCCTCATCTCCGACGCTAAGTTCACTCCGTATCTGCCACAGCTGCTGCCTGGCATGACGCACCTCCGGCCGGAGGCACGAAGCGCCATCAAGGAAATGGGCCCAACGATTTCCTTCGAGTGCCTCCCTAACCTTCGCCAGGGTCTCGTCCGTCGCAGTGGCGTCGCTAATTTCCTGGAGCGACATGTTCTCGGGGCACGCCGCTAGGGTGACCATGTGCACTATCTCCTCCACTTCATCTCCTTCAGCATCGAGGGCCGGTGGGGGTGTGACATCCGGATGACGCGACAAGTAGTCGGCAGGGTTGTGTGCTCCTGGCCTGAACACCACCTTGAACCGGTAACCCTGCAGCTGGACAGCCCACCTCTCGATGCGTGGGGGAGCAAGCCGGGAGGTCCCCGCAAAGAGGGGCAACAGGGGTTTATGGTCTGTGACCACCGTGAAGTCCTGTCCACAGAGATAGAGGTGAAAGTGCTGGCATGCCCACTTGATGGCCAGCGCCTCCCTTTCAATTTGGGCATACCTGGTCTCCGTGTCGGACAGGGCCTTGCTGGCATAGGCGACAGGCTTCCACTCTTCCGGCCCATACTCCTGCAGCAGCACGGCTCCCAATCCCACTGGGCTGGCATCGACTATCAACTCGGTCCGTCTCCGTGGCTGGAAGTAGGCCATGACGGTATTGTCAAGCAGACTGGCCTTGACGGCCTGGAACGCCTTGTGTGCAGCAGCAGTCCAGTCCCATTTCTGATCAGCACGGGTGAGGGCACGGAGAGGCTCCGCTAAGTCGGCCAGGTTCGGGATAAACCGGCCACAGTACGTGGCCATGCCCAGAAAACTGCGGACTTCTGTTTGACTTCTAGGCGTGCTGGCCGCTTTGATGGCTTCGGCCTTCTTAGGGTCGACTTTAAGGCCTTCCCTCGTAAAGATATATCCAAAGAAGTCCACTGACTCCTGATAGAAGGCACATTTAGCGCGGTGGAGGGTGAGGCCGCTATCGGCGAGTCTCTGCAGAGTCGCCCTCAAGTTGGCGTGATGCTCCTCTAGGGTCGTTGAGTAAACTAGGATGTCATCACTCAGGTTGATCACCCCTTTTAGTCCGGAGAGCACCTCGCGAATGGCGTTCTGGAAGACCTCGGCGGCCGACGAGACGCCAAAACTGAGCCGAGTGTAGCGACGCAGCCCCACGTGCGTCGAAAACGTGGTGATGTACCTGCTAGCCGGCTCTAGCTCCAGCTGGTGATATCCGGAGTTGAGGTCTAATTTGGAAAACCATTTCGCCCCGTTGAGGTCAGCTATAATATCGTCCATAGTGGGGGTGATGTGTCGTTCGCGCTTGACAGCGGTGTTGGGGAGCCTCATGTCCACGCACAGACGTATGGCTCCCGGCTGCTTCGGTTTTGGGGCAACCACCAGGGGCGAGACCCAGGGTGTCGGGCCCGACACTTTCTCGATCACTCCCAACTCCTCAAGCTTGCGAAGCTCTTCCTCAACTTGGGGCCTGAGGTTAAACGGTACTCGCCGGTGTCTGAGAGCGACAGGTTTCACCGTCGCATCAATGTGTAGCTTAAACTTTTTACCCTTGAGCTTGCCGAGGCCTTTGAACAGTTCTGGGAAGTCCTTTAACATGAAGTCAGCGTGAGCCTGGTGTACTTGGTTGGCGAAAAACACCAGTCCCAGATCCTCTGCTGTGTGGCAGCTCAGGAGGGTGCCTTTCTTGCCCTCGGTGATGTGGAATCTGGTCACAGTCGAATATTCTCCGTTGACTACTGTGGTTTGAATCACTCCACGAAGAGGCATGGGCTCTGTCCCGCCATAGGTGTAGATGCGTGCCGCGGACGGTGCTAGCGTCGGCTTTGGGGACATGCGCTCATACTGGTCCGAGTCCATGACGTTCACGGACGCCCCGGTGTCTATCAGCGCGTTGACACTCGTCCCGTCCACTGAGACGGAACACATTGGAGGCGGTCGCCTTTTCGTGGATGCCCGGCTCACGTAGGAGATGACATACACCTCATCGTCTTCGTCGTCCTCATATCTGGGCCGGCGGTCTTGAGCCTCCGTGTCGGGAGGGGGTCTCTCCTGGTCAAGAGACAGCTGTCGGACTCGTTGGGTCACTGTTCTGGCGCGCGGGCCTGCTGCCCGGAACTTCCCTCCCCGGCAGACAGCAGCGAAGTGATTCATGCGCCCACACTTGAGGCACGTCTTGCCTTTGGCACCACACGTGGCCGTGGAAGGATGGTCCACACCACAGTACCCGCACTGGCTGTCCCTTGGCGGGCCACCCCGCAGCCTTGCTGGCGGGAATCTTCTTTGGACCACCTCCACTCGCTCTTCCTTGATGGCCGGGGCCCTTGCCCCAGACGGGGCGATCACCGGGGTGCGCAGCGCGACCTCCATCTCCTCCGCCCGGGCATCCGACAACTCGTGCGACCTTGCCAGGATGAGGATCTCGTCTAAGGTGATCCCCGGCTGCCGGAGGATCAGCTTTCTCAGCAACTTAGATTTGCAGCCGACGATGATCTGGTCCCTGATTTCGTCGCGAGGGTTGATGAAGGGACACGTGCTCGCGAGCCGTCGGAGTCGAGTGTAGTACATGTCGACTGACTCGGAGTCCAGCTGCCATGCGCGCTTGAATTTGAATTTTTCAAAATCATTGTTCAACTGAGGGTCAAAGTGCGCGTTGAGGGCCGCGACTGCGGCGTCATAGTTGTCCTCGGCTCCAGTGTTCGGGAGCGATTCAAATAAGTCATAGATCTCTTGACCCCCATAGAGAATGAGGAGCGACCTCTTCACCGTACCGTCGGTTTCTCTTGTGCCCCTGAAGTACAGATTGAGGCGTCCGACCCATGCTCTCCAGCGGACGGCCGCCGTTGCCGGGTCTGCAGATTCGCTGAATGGCGGTATGGGTGCTACGCCGGCGTGCTGATGCGCATGGGGCGCGGGTGCGTGAGGACCTGCAGGGGCGCCTGCTCCGGCCTGTGCTTGAGCCTGTGGTTGAGCGGCGGGCGCAGCTGGCTGCTGCTGGGGGGGCTGGCCAGCCCCGTCTTGGACCGCTCCTGGAGCGCCGTTGTTCATGGCGAGGCGTCACTCTGGCCTTGCTGGTGCTTTCCGGGATGGCGGCGGCGTGAGGCGCAGGGCAGGGGCGCAGGCCACGCAGCGTTTCGAGGCGCCTTAGGGCGTGACGCGGGAAGAGTCAGCAGTGGCGATGGATAGGACCCCAGGGACCAGCTGTGGCGGCAAGGACAATGATGCACGGCCTTGTGGGAGCCAATGTGAATGGAGATGCCTTGTTGCATGTGCCAATGCTTGTTGCCTTTTTCCTTATTTGATTTTATTTTTTTTTTTGATCGTGGTGACACCTTCAAATGTTCCCATTAATTGACTCACAGTCCGTGAGAACGTCCCTTCGCCCCACGAGGGCAGGAGCACAGCAGGAGGGGCCTGGCGTCGTGCCTAGCGCGCGCCTCTGCAAGGGCGCCTCATGCGCGGCAGCTCCGAAGAGCGAGGGCGGGCCCAGGGCGGGTCGTCACGTGGCGCTCGCCGGGCCTGCAGTCAGCAGGCGCGCCTCCTCCGCGGTGGCAGGCGGAGTGCGGAAGGCAGGGGCCGCGCAAGCGGGGCAGATGAGCACTCACCCGCAGGACCTTCACCCAGCCGCACGTCAGCTTCCGCCGGTCCCGAGTCCCGCCAGCCGAAGGCGCACCCTCACGGGAGACGCGTGGGCGGGTCTCAGGCGCACGGGGCCAGAGCAGCACAGCGGCAGGCACCGCCGCGCGAGGCAGACACACGCGGATCCAGGTACACCGGCCTCGTCGCCAATGTAGAGTGGTGAGGCTGGGCCTACCACGTGTATGTGTATGCACTGAATAACTACACCAACACTTGCTTGCACTCAGCCGGAAAGACCCCGAGCGGTCTTCCGCTTGTTTATTTATACCGAGGGGCGAGCCCGCCCCAAGGTTGCGTGTGCGTGCGTGCGTGTAAGGATACAATGTATGTGAGAGCCCGGATGGCTCTCTACATCGCAGACATTTACCGTAACCCGAGGCCCGGACACAGGGGGCTGTGGGGGCGGGTGCCACACAGGCCTGGCACTGTCCCCCGCACTGAGGCGGCCTGTGCTGCGCACAAGGCCCCTCACACCCAGGCCTGCTGCCTGGAGGGCCATTAACTCATTAAAGTGGCGGCTCGGATTGCGGTGAGTCCGCGCATGCGCCGTCGGGCTGTTCTCAGGGCCGGCACAGGGCTATATTTAGGGCGGACTCTCGGTGAATGAAGGGGTCTCTGTCAGCCCGGCCTGTCTCAGGCACAGTAAGTGCTCAGTGTGCTTACACTTGGGTAAATGTCAGGCCAAAGCTGCTGGAAGCGCGCAAACGTTGCAAGGGCACCTTTCCGGGAAAGAAAGGCTGGGGGACGCAGACGGACTTTCACAAAAAAACAAGAAAACACTCAAGTGTCTCTATAAATCTATATATAGCGCCCTCGTCCTCTCCGCAGTCCACGAGCGCTACAGGCCTCACAGCGCTGCCTTCTCCCGTACCCTCATTCTTAAAACTAATATATGTTTTTCCCGAATTGTAGCAGCATTGTGTATTTCTCACTGCAACTATATATATATATATTTCTATTTTCTATTTCTATGCGGAATTTGTTAAGCGCGCGGACACCCAGGGGTTTCATGGCGCTGGAGAAACAGAGAAGAGGATTCGGTGGATGAAGAATTCTAGCAGTACGCTTGTTGAAATAGCCAGGTCTTTAATGCACGTCTGAACTCAATCAGCTTGGAGCAGCTCCTGATGGACAAGGGCAGAGAGTTCCAAGTCTTTGGGGCGAGGTGTGCGAAGCTGGATCCGCCGAGTCTTTTCTTTTTAAAGGTCGGCGCCTTGAGAAGGGATAGGTGGGCGGATCGAAGCTCACGGGTCGGGATATGTTTGATAATAAGTTGGTTGATAAATCTAGGGCTTTTTCCGTGAAGAGCCTTGAAAATTATGCAGCCTGTCTTAAAGATGATCCGATGAGTGATGGGGAGCCAGTGGAGGGAGGCTAACAGAGGTACGGCTGACTGCCTGCGGTTGCTCCTGAAGATTAGTCTGGCCGCTTGATTTTGCACAATCTGCAGGCGTTTAGATATGGTGAGGGGGAGGCCGAGGTAGGTCGAGTTAGAAAAGTCTAATCGCGAGAGGACTAGCGCGAGTACTGCCTGGATGAGGGCAGAATGGGACAACAGATGAGCAATTTTTTTTATTTTTCTCAATTGAAAGAAGCAGGAGGAGATCACTGTTCCGATCTGGGTTTTCAGAGAGAGATCGGCGCTAAGAGTGACCCCGAGGCTTTTCGCTGTCTGGGATGGTGAAGGGGGAGTGCCCATAGAAGGTGGCCAAAAGTGGGGGCCCCAGCTGAGTGTACTGTCACAGGGAAGTACTAACTCAGTCTTTCCTGGGTTTAGCTTAAGATGGTTCCGATCCATCCAGCTCTGGATATGCAGCATGGTCTTTTGGAATTCCTCGACGGAATCCGGGGAGTTGAGGGGGAATATCAGCTGCAAATCGTCAGCGTAGTTGAAAATGGTTACTTTTTTATTTTTCAAGGAGTGCAGGAGGGGTTTAAGATAAAGATTAAAAAGTAGGGGGGACAGTGAGGAGCCCTGTGGGACACCGCAAGTGGTAGGTAGGGTGGGGGCTGTGAAGTTCTCCAGCTTTACTGCCTGATATCTGTCCGTCAGAAAGGATTTAACCCAAGAGAGGGCCGTGCCCTTGAGGCCGGCTTGTTCGACACGGTGCAATAGAATGGTGTGGTCCACCGTGTCGAACGCGGCCGATAGGTCGAGTAGTACGAGGGCCTGGTGGATTCCGTTATCGGCATTGGTCCTTAGGGTGTTCTGCACAGCGAGGATCACCGCCTCGGTGGAATGTGCCTGGCGGAATCCAGCTTGGTTGGGTTCGAAATAGTCAGATATCTCAATGAAGTTGGATAAATGGCTGGTTACATAGACTTCCAGTAGTTTTGCGCAGTAGGGGAGGAGGGAGATGGGGCGATAGTTAGCGAGGTTGGAGGGGTCGGAACCTGGTTTTTTTATAAGAGGGACCAAGGTGGCGTTTTTAAAGGAGTCGGGTACCGTACCTTGTGATAGGGAGGTGTTCAGGATGGGGAGTATACTCTGAGGAAGTTTGGTGTAGACCTCTTTCAGGATGTGCGGAGGGCAGAAGTCGTTGGGTGAGCCCGATTTTACTCGGTTCGTAAGTTCCAATAGTTTGGGTGGGTCAATGGGGGGGAAGTCTTGTAGAGTGTTGGGATTTCTGCAGATGTCAGACTCGTCTGCAGGATGGTTGGTTTGGATGCTGTTTTTTATGTTGTCAATCTTCTCCTTGAAGAAGTTGTTAAGTTGGTTACACAGCGTTTGAGATGCGGGTTGGGAGGGGGCAGTTCTGTTGTCATTACAGAGGTCGTTGACGACTCTGAAAATTTCCCGTGATTTGTTTTTGGCGTTGGAAATTTTTTCTGAAAAGAAGGTAGATTTCGCCACTAAGATTGAGTCCTTGTATTTTTTGCGAGCAGTCTTATACAGTGCTCTGTCAGAGGCTAGGTAGCTATGTCTCCACTTCCGTTCGAGTTGGCGAAGTTGTAGTTTCTGTTCTTTTAATTCAGCAGAGAACCATTTGTGGGCGTCCATGCGGCGGGCGCGAGAGAACTTGGTCAGGGGGGCATGTTCATTACATGCGGAGAGGAGCCACTCGGAATGCGTTTTGTCCATCAGATTGATATCTGGTAGCTGGGTGGGGACGGAGTTGGACAGGGAGGAGAGAAAATCTTGGAGGTTTAAAGCTCTCCATTTCCTGACTGAGCCTCCAGGGGGTGCATGTTTTTTTTGATAACCCTGTGTGGTGATAGAGAATTGTAGTAAGTGGTGGTCGGACCAGATGCATGGTGAGGCCGTGGGACAGGAGGTGGAGATGTTATGAGACCAGATATGGTCTAGGGTATGTCCCTTTTCATGGGTGGGGGTCGCGACATGTTGGTGAAAGTTTAAGTTGGAGAGGAGTTCAAACAGTTCTGTGGCGTGAGGTCCAGCATCAGCGTTGTTATACCAATAGTTGAAGTCTCCTAGGACCATAACTTTGTCGTGGTCGACGACTAGGCCTGCAATTTGTTCAGACAAGGAGGCAGGGAAGGAGGGCATGGATGTGGGAGGACGGTATACCAATACTAGCACCATAGTGCCTGTCTCGGTGTCAGATTTGACAACTAGGTTATCCGAACCTGATAGGTCTAGAGGGGGTAAGGGGGAAAAAGTGTGGTCTTTATGAATAATGGCGGCCACGCCTCCCCCAGTTTTACCTGGTTTTCTGTTTGCAGACAAGATGTAATAGTCTGATGGTAGGGCCGAGAGTATATCTGGCAGGGAGTCTGTGGTGAGCCATGTCTCAGTGACAAAGAGTATGTCTGGGCTATGTCTGGGCTCTCCGTTTTCAGAAGCAGGAATATGTCAAGTTGGTGTTTGACCAGGGATCTGGTATTGAGGTAGAGGCAACGGAGAGTCCTGAAATTGGGTATAGGGGGAATAAGATTTTTTAAATTTGGGGGGAGAGTGTGAGTCGGGTCTTGTGAGTAATGAGGAGCGAGGATGCTACTTGCCTTTAGGCAAGCGTGCGTGGACGGGTCGAGTGGTTGAGGAGCAGGATCTTGCAGAGAGTGAAGCTCTGAAGAGGAGTATCTGATGATTTCACCATTCTGCCTGGTCCCTGGGCCCGTCCAGGCGCGGACGGGCGCAGACGGGCTTGCCTTAGGCGCGCCTTCGGCGCGCAAACGGCGCTCCCGCTGCGCTCGTCCGCTGCGCTTCCTGCCCTGGCACATAGTAAAGCAGAAAGAGGGGGCGTGGCCTCAAGGGGGCGTGGCCTCAAGGGGGCGTGGCTAGCGAGCACGCCTGCGATGGCGGCCGCTGGAAATGAAACAAACAATTACCGCGACAGCGCTCAGTCGGCTGCGTGGCAAGAAGGTAGGATGCAAGTTTCACTCAGCTGTTTAGCAGGTTATTAATCAACACAAATAAAAACAGAGTATTACAATTTTTAAAATTAGTGCGTACCACCAGAGCCCGGCTTCCGCCTCAGGTCTGGGATCTGATTCTGTGGGTCAGTTTCAGAGCGGCGCTTTATAAGGCAGGGGGCGTGGCCTCAAGGGGGCATGGCTAGCGAGCACGCCTGCGATGGCAGCCGCTGGAAATGAAGCAAACAATTACCGCGACAGCGCTCAGTCGGCTGCGTGGCAAGAAGGTAGGATGCAAGTTTCACTCAGCTGTTTAGCAGGTTATTAATCAACACAAATAAAAACAGAGTATTACAATTTTTAAAATTAGTGCGTACCACCAGAGCCCGGCTTCCGCCTCAGGTCTGGGATCTGATTCTGTGGGTCAGTTTCAGAGCGGCGCTTTATAAGGCAGGGGGCGTGGCCTCAAGGGGGCGTGGCCTCAAGGGGGCGTGGCTAGCGAGCACGCCTGCGATGGCGGCCGCTGGAAATGAAGCAAACAATTACCGCGACAGCGCTCAGTCGGCTGTGTGGCAAGAAGGTAGGATGCAAGTTTCACTCAGCTGTTTAGCAGGTTATTAATCAACACAAATAAAAACAGAGTATTACAATTTTTAAAATTAGTGCGTACCACCAGAGCCCGGCTTCCGCCTCAGGTCTGGGATCTGATTCTGTGGGTCAGTTTCAGAGCGGCGCTTTATAAGGCAGGGGGCGTGGCCTCAAGGGGGCGTGGCCTCAAGGGGGCGTGGCTAGCGAGCACGCCTGCGATGGCGGCCGCTGGAAATGAAGCAAACAATTACCGCGACAGCGCTCAGTCGGCTGCGTGGCAAGAAGGTAGGATGCAAGTTTCACTCAGCTGTTTAGCAGATTATTAATCAACACAAATAAAAACAGAGTATTACAATTTTTAAAATTAGTGCGTACCACCAGAGCCCGGCTTCCGCCTCAGGTCTGGGATCTGATTCTGTGGGTCAGTTTCAGAGCGGCGCTTTATAAGGCAGGGGGCGTGGCCTCAAGGGGGCGTGGCCTCAAGGGGGCGTGGCTAGCGAGCACGCCTGCGATGGCGGCCGCTGGAAATGAAGCAAACAATTACCGCGACAGCGCTCAGTCGGCTGCGTGGCAAGAAGGTAGGATGCAAGTTTCACTCAGCTGTTTAGCAGGTTATTAATCAACACAAATAAAAACAGAGTATTACAATTTTTAAAATTAGTGCGTACCACCAGAGCCCGGCTTCCGCCTCAGGTCTGGGATCTGATTCTGTGGGTCAGTTTCAGAGCGGCGCTTTATAAGGCAGGGGGCGTGGCCTCAAGGGGGCGTGGCCTCAAGGGGGCGTGGCTAGCGAGCACGCCTGCGATGGCGGCCGCTGGAAATGAAGCAAACAATTACCGCGACAGCGCTCAGTCGGCTGCGTGGCAAGAAGGTAGGATGCAAGTTTCACTCAGCTGTTTAGCAGGTTATTAATCAACACAAATAAAAACAGAGTATTACAATTTTTAAAATTAGTGCGTACCACCAGAGCCCGGCTTCCGCCTCAGGTCTGGGATCTGATTCTGTGGGTCAGTTTCAGAGCGGCGCTTTATAAGGCAGGGGGCGTGGCCTCAAGGGGGCGTGGCCTCAAGGGGGCGTGGCTAGCGAGCACGCCTGCGATGGCGGCCGCTGGAAATGAAGCAAACAATTACCGCGACAGCGCTCAGTCGGCTGCGTGGCAAGAAGGTAGGATGCAAGTTTCACTCAGCTGTTTAGCAGGTTATTAATATATTTGTGTTCAAGATGCTTTATTGAAATTCCAAAACCACGTAAGACATCATTACAAAGGTTAGCAAAGCAGGAAGCATTAGAACGCGAATCAAAAATAAGGAAAGAAACTGTAATAAATACTATCCTTATGAGAAATAACTGTACTAAGAGAAAATGCATTTTTGAAAAAAAAATTGAAAGAAAAGAAGAAAAGAAAGGGAAGAAAAGAGGAGAACAAGAGAAGAAGAGAAAGAAAAGAAAGAAGGAGGTGAAGAGAGAGAGAAGAGTCAAAAGAATGAAAATAAAATATGATGATAAACATTGTGGAGAAGCGTGGCTCAGTGGTTAGAGGCGGCAGACCCGGAAGCTGAGATCAGCCGTGGACCAGGGTTCAATTCCCCGCCTCGGCGGGTCTCGGGCTCAAAAATTCCACGGACTCGTCAATTCTCGCTCCGCTGCCTATTCGACTCACGGGGTCACACTCTGCGACTCTGGGCAATAGCTTGCTTAATCTCCACTACGGCCCCTCGCGGCGGGATGCCTGGCTTTCACCTTGTGGATACCCTGCCGGGGTATCTCACAGGGGAATACCAGGACGGGTTCCCTAAGCAAGCGCCTTGATGCCTTCGGGTGACACGTGCGCTATATAAGTCGCAATACATTTACAAGTACTAAATTTAAAGTACAGTATTTTTTTGTTTTTAAACAGAAGAGCAACCCTTTGCATTTACTTTATAAAAAGTCCAAACTGTATGACATTGACATCAAAGGTGTCCTGATATGTATCAGATACCATGGGCCATATTATCAAGAAAGGGCGATACATTATCGCCGCTTTTATCGGCAGGAAACTGCCGCTAAAGCGGCGATAATGGGCTTGATAATATGCCCTTGTGAATTCCCATAGCAGCCCAGGTTCACACCAGAACCTTATCAAGCCCCTTATCGCCTCTTTAGCAGCAGTTTCCTGCCGATAAAAGTGGCGATAATGTATCGCCCTTTCTTGATAATATGGCCCCATGTTCCCTTACCATTTTCAGATAGCGCTGCATTCCCATTAGTATCGCCTCGCAGCGCTGTAGGCCTTGGGAGAACCCTCACTTCCGTCTCTTCTCTCACTAGTAACAATGCACCAGTGACACACCCTGGACCTGTTCCGCCAGGCCAGGTCCTCCCTGAACCGGAACACAACCAACCCAGGACTGGCCCGGTTCGAGCCGGGCGGTTCCCATTGGAGCAGGGTCGAGGCTGATCTGCATACGGCTGGGTCCAAACTGAGGGACAGGGTGTGTAAAATCACGATGGGTTGGGATGCGGCCCCAGTAATTACGAGTGGCTGAAATTCATTCAACCATTTCACCCACCCCATTTTATGGATACTTTGGTTATTAGAACTATGACGTCAGAGCAGTCATGTTATCAGAAACAATTTCAGCAATTTATTTATTATTTGTGTGTTTTATAAAGCACGCAGCGGCCCCAACGGGGCATCCCGGCGCTGAAAACTCTGAAAACAGGAGGCATTGGGTCGGGGGACCAAACTAGGAGGAAAAGAGATGGGTTTTCAGGGATTTGCGGAATAGTGGTTCGGCTTGGCAGGTGCGTAGAGCTAACGGGAGCTTGTTCCAGTGCTGAGTGGCACAGACCTCAAAGGTTTTTCCACCTGCACGGGAACGTTTAAATCGGGGGGTTTCCAAAAAAAGAAGGGAGTTGGATCGTAGGGCCCTGGGTTTGATGTAAGGACGTAGGGTGTTTTTCAAATGGGCTGAACCATTGCCTTTAGATGCTCGAAAGGCAAGTGTCATAGCTTTAAAGACGCATCTTTTGGTGATGGGTAGCCAGTGAAGTTTACGGAGATGTGGAGAGATATGATGTCTAGCAGGAATTCTCTCCAGCAATTATACCACAGCTGCGCTATGATCACAATGTAGGTTTCAGAGAAGTGATAGCAGTACCATTGGAGCCATGCCATCACAGCAGCTCTGTTACAACAACTATGACATCAGAGAAGAGCTGTCATTGGTAGCCGTACATTCATGACATCACAGCTGCTCTGTTACAACAACTATGACATCAGAGAAGAGCTGTCATTGGTAGCCGTACATTCATGACATCACAGCAGCACTGTTACAACAACTATGACTTCAGAACAGAACTGTCTTGAGCAGCAGTCAATCAATCAATCAGGCGTTTGTTAAGCGCGACTACTCGCCCGTAAGGGTCTCAAGGTGCTGGAGGGGTGGGCGGAGGGGGGTTGCAGGTTCCAGTCCATCAAGGAGGGGGTCTGTCGAAGAGCCAGGTTTTGAGGTTTCTTGCGAAGATGGGGAGCGATGTTGTCTGTCTGAGGTGGAGCGGAAGGTCGTTCCAGGCTCTGGCCGCGCGGAAGGAGAAGGAGCGGCCTCCCGATCTGGTCTTTCTGGTACAGCGGACCACAGCCTAGGAGAGCTGGGCTGATCGTAGGGTCCTCTGGGATGCGTGGAATTTGAGTCGGCTGCTCAGGTATGCTGGTCCGGTGTCGTGGAAGGCCTTGTGAGCGTGGGTGAGCATCTTGAAGATGACTGTAGCTTCGATAGAGAGCCAGCGGAGTGTGCGTAGATGCTGGGAGATGTGGCAGCGTCTTGTCAGGTTGAGGATCAGTCTTGCGGCGGTATTCTGGATGTTCTGTAGCTTGCGAGTGAGGTTTTTGTTTATTCTGGCATAGAGTGCGTTGCCGTTGTCCAGTCTGATGGTGACAAGGGCGTGAGTGACAGTCTTTCTGTGCTCGAGGGGGATCCATTTGAAGGTTTTACGTGGGAGGCAGAGGGTGTGGAAGCAGGAGGGTGCGACGGAGTTGATCTGGCGGTCCATGTTGAGCTCAGAGTCCAGGATGATTCCCAGGTTGCATGCTTGGTTCGTGGGGGTGGGTGGGCTTCCGAGGACGGGGCCACCAGGTGTCGTTCCAGCCGTCTGGATTTGGGCCCATGATGAGTACTTCTGTTTTGTCGGTGTTGAATTGTAGGCAGCTGCTTTTCATCCATTTGGCAAAGGCTTCCATGCCTTCTTGAAAGATGTGTCTGGCGGTGTTGGGTTCGTTGGATAAGGAGAGGATGAGTTGGTGTCGTCTGCGTATGACACAATGTTGAGTCCATAGGTTCTGACGATGGGGGCGAGCGGAGCCATGTAGACGTTGAAGAGCATGGGGCTGTGGGAGGACCCCTGGGGGACTCTGCAGGTGGTTGGTGTGGGGTCCGAGAGGAAAGGGAGGAATCTGACCCGCTGCATTCTGCCAGAGAGGAAGGAGTGGATCCAATCGAGGGCCTTGTCCCAGATTCCTGCGTCATGGAGTCTGCCCATTAGGGTGCGGTGAGAGACTGTGTCGAACGCAACTGAGAGGTCGAGGAGGATGAGGGCTACTGTTTCTCGTCTGTCCAGTAGGGAGCGGATGGCGTCTGTTGTGGCTTGGAGGGCAGTTTCTCTGCTGTGGTTTTTAGGTCTCGCCTGCCGATGCGCTTGCGCATTCGAGCTGGCGAGAGATATAGGGGCATATCCAGAGTTTAACCAAAGTGGCGATTTGATGCAGTGCACGTGCTCTTTTAGGTCAATGCGCAAGTGCAATGAGTTAAAATGCGCGTGCACAGCATCAAATCGCCAGCCATCTGTTCCCCAGCTTGTTGCCGCCAGAACTCTCTTCCCGCTCCGCCCCCTGCTGCATCAAAGCCTTTCATTCCCCCCAGCGTGCGCTCTGACTCAGCCATTTCTCCTCCCCTATTATTCACGGCCGGCCGTACTTTCAGTTTCACGGCCGCCAGGCCGTGTCTCCTTTTAGTTTAACTTTTTTTTTTTTACATTTTTTAGTTACCGCTGGTTCTATCCATTCCACCTCTCTCCCTTTCCTTTCTTCGGCGCAACTGGAAGCTTGGCTGATGATAAATTAATCAGTACATTTACGTAATATACCCAATTTTCACTGCCCGTTTCGGTACAATTGTCAATTTTAAGCAATGTACCTCCGCTATCAAACACTAATAGGGGCTGACTTTATTCACACATATTGGCACCTAATCGCCAGTTTTAGTTAATGACCAGTATGAGACAAAGAGTCTTTCACTACTCATATAGTCTTTCCTCACTTTTTGCCGCTCTTTTGATTTAACAGAATTGCGGTTGACGCTCCAGCTCTTACGTATGTCCTCAACCAATGAGCTTTCAGAGACTTCCATTTTATTCACTTCCTGGTTCCAGCCCTCACTCGTCCACTACATGGTACCGAGTGATTTGTCATGGGGCTGCAACTTTGCCGTATACTTTATGAAGGTAAGATTCACTGTGTCTTGCGCGGTAATTTTGGTCGTTGCATCACTATTGGTGAAAACCTGAGCCAAACACCATGTATTTCATGTTGTGAACACGCCCTACCCACTCGGGAGTAACATGGTTTTAGGAGTGGTTTGCTCACGATTTTCTGAAGACAAGTTGTCGTGTTTTGGTGTAATGGGGCCAACACAACAACAGGTCTGTTATGCATAAAAAAGAAGGTAGAAGTAAAGCCAAGCAAATGCATTCCTATTTGTGAGAGCAATAGCAAGCTGTGGCGTGGATTTTTTTTTTTTAAACCATCTTTTCGTTTGCTTTTCAAAGAACTGAGCTTGAAAGTATGGCATGTTGCTTCTGTTATGTATTATTCAATTACGGCTTTCTTGCATGGTAACTAATTTCTGTATTGTCTTCAAGTGTATTTCTTTATCCACTTTCATAGAAAATATACTTCTGCATATAACTAAAGAGAATCGTATTAATTTCTCTTGAATCAAAAACATTAGTTATGTGTACCTTGCGGCTAGTTTGTTTATTGCCCCTCTTTTCAACTGTGATTTCTTCCTGTAACCTCATAGGCCAGTACTTAACCTCATTGGAGGGATACCATGTAGAAAACGAACATTTTGAAACTCAAAGGCATATAGACTGTGCACCTTAAAATTAATTTTGATAATCAAGTAGAAAAGGACATTTGTATCTACAGAAACCATTGGTTTACTTTGACAACCCTCATAGACGCTAAAGATGTTGACGATGCGGTATATTTGTTTTTCCGCCCCTCATCTAGCGACATGGCATAGTCATTGGGTGGTCAAAGGTAAAGTATGCCTGCCTCACCCGAGGCACCTCTGGAGAGTGTAGAAGTGTCCAGAGATCAAAAGGAGAAGGTTCAATGGCCAAACTACGAGGGAGTTTTCTAAAAAACAGTATAGTCACCATGAACAAATTTATTAAAGAAGGTGAATACTGTAGGTTAAAATCAAATGGGTATATTCGATAATCGTGTGACTAGATTATCATATATAAAGTTTTTTTAAAAGTCGACATGTTTCAGCTCCTAGTGGCCCAGAAGGGTCGGTAGAGCTTTCGTCAGGACACATACAAAGAAGTTCTACTTACACAACTTGTGCAGTATTCAAATGCTTATTGGCAATCATGGATACGTTATCCTGTATTTTAGGAAACAAAAAACAACATCATACTGTTCACATGTGAATCTGAGGCATACTCGACTGTTCAACTATCACAGTCTCTGTGACACTATACACATTGGAAAGTGCTATTTTTAAAGGTGCACAATGATAAGTGCACTCAAACTCTTTATGTGGTGAAGAAGATAAAAACGGTGAGGGAACACGGGCATAGGTCTCAGTGGAAAACAGGCTCTGGCTCTATTGAATATTATTGAAGCCCAAGAGCCCGTAGTTACAAGCGCAATTGGCACTGTCAAGCTGTCATAAACGGCAAAATTCCTTAACACGTTATGTTAGTAGTTAGAAGAATGTACCTCAACCTTTAGTGTCTGGCGGTTTAAGGAATACGTGCAATTTAACAGTAGTATCGGTAAAGAATTATAACTACAAGCGCATCAAGATTGCATTCAAAGCGCATTAGGATAGTTGTTATCGGGTACTTAGCGGTATAATACCTGTTTGCCTGGGAAATAGTTCCTCTTCAGGGTGCTAAGGGCCGCTGTGTTGTGGTCAAAGCTGTAAATAATGGATATGACTTTTCAGTTTTATGGTAAGCCTCCAGAGCGACCAGTGTCCTCGGAGACTTCACACTTACCCACGTGTGCTGCATTAGTTGTCTGTGCTGGCTCTGCCCCTGGAAGCGCCGAGCGCGGACAGGACAACGCCTTATGACGATGTTCAGTGGAAATAGACGTGGTCTGCAGATTGGAAAACAGACTAGCGTCGAGACTGTTGGCAAATTTAAAACCAACGTGCATCATGATCTATATTTTAGCGGAATATCGTTTTTTGGGCCATTAATATTTTTGCGAATAAATTAATGATACTCGACCTAATGGGGGTCGATAAGCAGGCATTTAACTAGCAAATTTTATTGAATACTAGATTGGTTAGTACAGGTGTTCCTAGATCAGGTTGGGAATGCCATAGTGTTATAAGAATCGAATATTGAAATAAAAATAAAAAAATAAAATAATAAGGCCCGATCATATTCAGTTGATGGATCGGATAATGTTTAATCTATGTGCACTATGAGAAGGGGGAACCAGACATTAGTAGTATCAATGTAGTAAATTCAGCTAGGGAGGGTAAGGTAACAACTGTAAGTGTGTCATGAGGTGGTAGACCCAGATCACTCAGTAGAAATGATGCCAGGGAATATTATCGTTCATCCCTGATACATGGGTGTTGAGACGATTCACCCATCTTTGTTCCTTTTCGAAGAGGATTTGTTCAGCATTAATGTCTCTGTCTTGAAGCATCTCAAGGACCTTCCATCTCAATTCATCGCAAGTATGGCCAGCTGCAACATAATGGGCACATAACTTCGTTGTGTTCTTCTTGAGTCTCACATTGCTTCTATGTTCTCCAATGCGGACTTTCACTTTCCTGCAGGTCATGCCTACATATTGTTTCTGGCAGGGACAGGTGATCAAGTATATCACGTGAGTTGAGTTGCAGTTCGTATGTTGACGTTGGGTCCATAGCAATTGGTCAGTTAGTTGTAATGTTTTAGTGTACCTTGTAAACTTGCAAACCCCACACATCCCACAGGGATAATGTCCTGTGACTGGGGCCATGTTGAGATCTCTGACGTTCAACACCGGTCGTCTTGTCTGAGGGCGTGTGTGAACAAGTACATCTCTGATGTTTTTTGTCCTCCTGTTGGCAAATCTGGGCTTGGGCCAGTTGTAAGCACCAGAATTGATAATTGGCCAATTTTTCTTTATCAGTTTTTGGACCTCGTACGTTGCTGGACAGAAAGTAGTGACGCAGGTCACTAAGTCTTTTATTGGTTCTTTTTCATAGACCTGTAACAAACAGTCACGTGGTTGGTTGTTTGCCCTTTTCCTGCATTTGGAGATAACTCGAGGGGTGTAGTCTCTGGCTTGAAGTTTTTCACTCAAAATTCGTGCCTGTTGTTTATAGTCACTGGTTTTGCTGCAATTGCGTTTGTGTCGTAAAAACTGGCTATATGGGAGATTGTCCCTCAAAGGTTGAGGGTGATAGCTCAGGTACGACAGAAGGCTGTTCTTAGCAGTGGGCTTTGTGTACGTCTTCGTTTCCAGTTTTTTATTTTCACAAAAAAGCGTCAAGTCCAGGAAATCAATGCTTTTATTGCTTGCAGTGAACGTGAATTTCAACCAACGGTCTTGCCCGTTTAGCCAATCAATGAACCTCTGTAGATCTTGTTTGATGTCCCAGATCAGTAAGACGTCATCGATGTAACGTTTCCAGTACAGTATACTGGAAACGAAAGGATTTTTGTTGTTCAGAACACAGTTTTTCTCAAACTGACTAACATACAATCCCGCTACCGAGGGGGCAAAGGCACTGCCCATAGAAGTCCCATGGCATTGTAGGAACAGTTGTTGATTGTATTCAAAATAGTTCTCTTTTAGAGCCATGTGACAGCATTCCAAAATGAAATGGCGAGGGGTGGTCCGCAAACTTAGACAGAGGTTCGAGGAGGGAACCAATGCCCGATACTAGTTTGCGGACCAGTTCCTCAAACCTGTTGTACAACGGACACCAACATATCTAAAGGATACTCGTGACCTTCTAATACAGATTGCGAATAAGGATTTCGATCCAGACACTATGCTCCTAGTGGGATTAGATGTCGAATCCTTATACACAAGTTTACCTCAGGATGAAACACTGCGAATGCTTGAAGACTTACTCTTCCAAGAAGAATGGACTTACCGCACCCCTCGCCATTTCATTTTGGAATGCTGTCACATGGCTCTAAAAGAGAACTATTTTGAATACAATCAACAACTGTTCCTACAATGCCATGGGACTTCTATGGGCAGTGCCTTTGCCCCCTCGGTAGCGGGATTGTATGTTAGTCAGTTTGAGAAAAACTGTGTTCTGAACAACAAAAATCCTTTCGTTTCCAGTATACTGTACTGGAAACGTTACATCGATGACGTCTTACTGATCTGGGACATCAAACAAGATCTACAGAGGTTCATTGATTGGCTAAATGGGCAAGACCGTTGGTTGAAATTCACGTTCACTGCAAGCAATAAAAGCATTGATTTCCTGGACTTGACGCTTTTTTGTGAAAATAAAAAACTGGAAACGAAGACGTACACAAAGCCCACTGCTAAGAACAGCCTTCTGTCGTACCTGAGCTATCACCCTCAACCTTTGAGGGACAATCTCCCATATAGCCAGTTTTTACGACACAAACGCAATTGCAGCAAAACCAGTGACTATAAACAACAGGCATGAATTTTGAGTGAAAAACTTTAAGCCAGAGACTACACCCCTCGAGTTATCTCCAAATGCAGGAAAAGGGCAAACAACCAACCACGTGACAGTTTGTTACAGGTCTATGAAAAAGAACCAATAAAAGACTTAGTGACCTGCGTCACTACTTTCTGTCCAGCAACGTACGAGGTCCAAAAACTGATAAAGAAAAATTGGCCAATTATCAATTCTGGTGCTTACAACTGGCCCAAGCCCAGATTTGCCAACAGCAGGACAAAAAACATCAGAGATGTACTTGTTCACACACGCCCTCAGACAAGACGACCGGTGTTGAACGTCAGAGATCTCAACATGGCCCCAGTCACAGGACATTATCCCTGTGGGATGTGTGGGATTTGCAAGTTTACAAGGTACACTAAAACATTACAACTAACTGACCAATTGCTATGGACCCAACGTCAACATACGAACTGCAACTCAACTCACGTGATATACTTGATCACCTCTCCCTGCCAGAAACAATATGTAGGCATGACCTGCAGGAAAGTGAAAGTCCGCATTGGAGAACATAGAAGCAATGTGAGACTCAAGAAGAACACAACGAAGTTATGTGCCCATTATGTTGCAGCTGGCCATACTTGCGATGAATTGAGATGGACGGTCCTTGAGATGCTTCAAGACAGAGACATTAATGCTGAACAAATCCTCTTCGAAAAGGAACAAAGATGGGTGAATCGTCTCAACACCCATGTATCAGGGATGAACGATAATATTCCCTGGCATCATTTCTACTGAGTGATCTGGGTCTACCACCTCATGACACACTTACAGTTTTTACCTTACCCTCCCTAGCTGAATTTACTACATTGATACTACTAATGTCTGGTTCCCCCTTCTCATAGTGCACATAGATTAAACATTATCCGATCCATCAACTGAATATGATCGGGCCTTATTATTTTTTATTTTTATTTCAATATTCGATTCTTATAACACTATGGCATTCCCAACCTGATCTAGGAACACCTGTACTAACCAATCTAGTATTCAATAAAATTTGCTACTTAAATGCCTGCTTATCGACCCCCATTAGGTCGAGTATCATTAATTTATTCGCAAAAATATTAATGGCCCAAAAAACGATATTCCGCTAAAATATAGATCATGATGCACGTTGGTTTTAAATTTGCCAACAGTCTCGACGCTAGTCTGTTTTCCAATCTGCAGACCACGTCTATTTCCACTGAACATCGTCATAAGGCGTTGTCCTGTCCGCGCTCGGCGCTTCCAGGGGCAGAGCCAGCACAGACAACTAATGCAGCACACGTGGGTAAGTGTGAAGTCTCCGAGGACACTGGTCGCTCTGGAGGCTTACCATAAAACTGAAAAGTCATATCCATTATTTACAGCTTTGACCACAACACAGCGGCCCTTAGCACCCTGAAGAGGAACTATTTCCCAGGCAAACAGGTATTATACCGCTAAGTACCCGATAACAACTATCCTAATGCGCTTTGAATGCAATCTTGATGCGCTTGTGGTTATAATTCTTTACCGATACTACTGTTAAATTGCACGTATTCCTTAAACCGCCAGACACTAAAGGTTGAGGTACATTCTTCTAACTACTAACATAACGTGTTAAGGAATTTCGCCGTTTATGACAGCTTGACAGTGCCAATTGCGCTAGTAACTACGGGCTCTTGGGCTTCAATAATATTCAATAGAGCCAGAGCCTGTTTTCCACTGAGACCTATGCCCGTGTTCCCTCACCGTTTTTATCTTCTTCACCACATAAAGAGTTTGAGTGCACTTATCATTGTGCACCTTTAAAAATAGCACTTTCCAATGTGTATAGTGTCACAGAGACTGTGATAGTTGAACAGTCGAGTATGCCTCAGATTCATATGTGAAAAGTATGATGTTGTTTTTTGTTTCCTAAAATACAGGATAACGTATCCATGATTGCCAATAAGCATTTGAATACTGCACAAGTTGTGTAAGTAGAACTTCTTTGTATGTGTCCTGACGAAAGCTCTACCGACCCTTCTGGGCCACTAGGAGCTGAAACATGTCGACTTTAAAAAAAACTTTATATATGATAATCTAGTCACACGATTATCGAATATACCCATTTGATTTTAACCTACAGTATTCACCTTCTTTAATAAATTTGTTCATGGTGACTATACTGTTTTTTAGAAAACTCCCTCGTAGTTTGGCCATTGAACCTTCTCCTTTTGATCTCTGGACACTTCTACACTCTCCAGAGGTGCCTCGGGTGAGGCAGGTATACTTTACCTTTGACCACCCAATGACTATGCCATGTCGCTAGATGAGGGGCGGAAAAACAAATATACCGCATCGTCAAAATCTTTAGCGTCTATGAGGGTTGTCAAAGTAAACCAATGGTTTCTGTAGATACAAGTGTCCTTTTCTACTTGATTATCAAAATATTGTCCTTGGGGAACTGAACGGGACAAGTATTCCTCATCCCTCTCTTTTGATGAACACCTTAAAATTAAGCCTGGGCGGAGAACTAGGCTCCGTTCGCGGAGTTTGCGAAGTTTCGGCAACTTCGCTCTACGCGGAGAGCGCGAAGCTGTCGCCTACTTCGCAATCTACAGCGTAGCGTAGTAGTTTTTCTTCCTCGCGCGCTCAATAGCATTCTCGCGTGCGCGATAATGACTTACCGTGGTTCTGCGTTTGCTTTCTCGCTTTTCTCTCCCGGTCGCGTTCGCTACGATGTTTGGAATCCGGCCGCACAATCCTATGCGACTTTGAGCGCGCGAACATGTCATTGGGACGTGCGATCCTCCCATGTTGGTAAGATCGCGTTTCCGAACACGCAGAAACTGCATTCTGGCACAGAATATCTCTCGAGCATGTTAAAATCTTCTCAAAAATGTTCATTTAACCCCTCAGATTGTGATTTGGCTGTATTTTTTGGGGCTAGGAGTCTTCTTTTTGTTTCTACTCTTTTTTTCAAGAGAAAGGAAGTGCGCCTGAGTCTCCAACTTCCTGTTCCTGTCCACCAGGCTCCTCCCAGTGCTTTGTCCATGTGGTGTTCACTTTCATTTGGAATTGGAGCTGGAAGGATCACTCTTTGTGTTTGTCTGCTGCATCATAGCATTTAATTGGATTTATTGAGGAATTTTGGATTTGAACTTTTCTTTCACAAGTAAGTTTGAGAATTGAGAATTGGTGTACTGTATAAATGTTTTTTTTTTTTTAAATGTTTAACTACAGTTTTCTGTGCTTCTTAATCTTTCCTAAATATTCTTTTTGGGGGAGGCCTGTACTGTTTTGGCATGTTTGCACAGTGCTGCAACGCGACCTTACAGTTTTTGTCTTCTTCGCGCGCTCAATGTGCGTGCTCGGGTGCGCGATCACGACGTTTTGTACAGTTCGCGCCGCCGAACACGCCGAATTTGCATTCTCGCGAGCAATATCTCTCGAGTTACCTAAAACGTTCCCGAAAATGTAGATGCTGTTTTTTTTGCTAAAAGAAACTCCTCGGTTGTCATTTGTTTGTAGTTTTTGGAGCATGGACCACTTACTGTTTCTGTCCTCTATGTACCTTGTTGTTTGAGGGTGGCCTGACCATGTGGGCGGCTTGGTGGCGGCCATTTTGTCAAGCCAAGCATTGTCCTTTTGCCATAGGAATGTATTGTCTATTTGTCTGTCTTCTCTTTCTTTTCATGTTTTTGGGGGTGGCCAGGCCATGTGGGGGCGGCCATTTTCCATGTGGAGGGTGGCCATTTTAATTCCTGGTACTAGTAGCAGCCCCTGTGTTTTTGCCCTAGGCCTCCAAGCTACTAGAGTCCTCCTCATCATGGGTGCATGAAAGTTGTTCAATTGTTATAGGGGTGTTTAAGTTGTAAGTGTAACATCATGTAGGTCATGGATGGCTTTGGATTAATTAGCAAAATGTGTCTTTGGTGTTGAATTGCAGGTTTTGGTTGTGTTGAATAATATGGCTTTTTCCTGCGCACTAGGTAACCCTAGAATTCAGCTCGCGTAGTTTTGGTAAGTTTGCACAGTGCAGCAACGCGACCTTACAGTTTTTGTCGTCTTCGCGCGCTCAATGTGCGTGCTCGGGGGCGCGATCACGACGTTTTGTTCAGTTCGCGCCGCCGAACACGCTGAATTTGCATTCTCGCGAGCAATATCTCTCGAGTTGCCTAAAACGTTCCCGAAAATGTAGATGCTGTTCATTTTGCTAAAAGAAACTCCTCAGGTTGTCATTTGCTTGTAGTTTTTGGAGCATGGACCACTTACTGTTTCTGTCCTCTATGTACCTTGTTGTTTGAGGGTGGCCTGACCATGTGGGCGGCTTGGTGGTGGCCATTTTGTCAAGCCAAGCATTGTCTTTTTGCCATAGGAATGTATTGTCTGTCTTCTCTTTCTTTTTATGTTTTTGGGGGTGGCCAGGCCATGTGGGGGCGGCCATTTTAATTCCTGGTACTAGTAGCAGCCTCTGTGTTTTTGCCATAGGCCTCCAAGCTTGTGGCCTACTGTGCCAGTAGGTAGGCCCAAGGGTACTACTAGAGTCCTCCTCATCATGGGTGCATGAAAGTTGTTCAACTGTTACAGGGGTGTTTAAGTTGTAAGTGTAACATCATGTGGGTCGTGGATGGCTTTGGATGAATTAGAAAAATGTGTCTTTGGTGTTGAATTGCAGGTTTTGGTTGTGTTGAATAATATGTCTTTTTCCTGCGCACTAGGTAACCCTAGAATTCAGCTCCCGTAGTTTTGGTAAGTTTGCACAGTGCAGCAACGCGACCTTACAGTTTTTGTCGTCTTCGCGCGCTCAATGTGCGTGCTCGGGGGCGCGATCACGACGTTTTGTTCAGTTTGCGCCGCCGAACACGCTGAATTTGCATTCTCGCGAGCAATATCTCTCGAGTTGCCTAAAACGTTCCCGAAAATGTAGATGCTGTTCATTTTGCTAAAAGAAACTCCTCAGGTTGTCATTTGCTTGTAGTTTGTTTTTGGAGCATGGACCACTTACTGTTTCTGTCCTCTATGTACCTTATTGTTAGACGGTGGCCTGACCATGTGGGCGGCTTGGTGGCGGCCATTTTGTCAAGCCAAGCATTGTCCTTTTGCCATAGGAATGTATTGTCTGTCTTCTCTTTCTTCATGTTTTTGGGGGTGGCACTGGCCAGGCCATGTGGGGGCGGCCATTTTGTGTGACCTTCCATCCTGGTTGCCGGCTTGCCGCAGGCCTACAAAGTTGTGTGATTTTTTTGCTGCCAGTAGGCCTAGAGTCCCAGAGATAGTCAGCGGGGATGCTTGATGTAGCGGTTTCCATTTTGTCTGTTGAATTTAACATCATTTAGGGCATGGGTGGCAATGCATTAAATTTTCAAATGTGGTGTTTGGGGTGTAGTTAACTGTTTGGGGGAAAACTCCAAATGCCTTTGTTGTTTGTGTTGTTGTGTAACTTTCAAACCTTGTAGCCATGGGGATTTTCTTTTTTGCATTAAGCTGTGATGTATGCATCCTCCTTTTTCTGGCCATGTAGGGAGGGATATAGGCCTGGTTGAGTTTATTTTTTTCTGGCCTTTGCCCTGTACCCATGTACCTGTGATGAGTGCCCATGTGGAGCTGTGGTGGTAATAGTAGTGTGCCGTTTTGTTTTTGACAAATTAGCCTGTGTCTTGCCATTGTTCCTGTTGGCTTACTAGTTGTTCACATCCCCATTGCTATCTGCTGCAGGTCACTGATACTGCATCCATGATGCACAAATTATGGAGAAACAAGTTCCACTTCCACTACATTTGCATTTTAATTCTTTGCTATTCTTACTGTTACTGGATGTACTAATACTTCTAGTAGTAATTAAAGCTAAAAAAAAATCCATATTCGACTGATGTTGTTCTGCCTTCTTTGCTTGCAGGTGCACAAAAGACTGAAGAGGAGGTGTCTGTCATCATTCATCGCCTGTTCTACTGCCAGACGGACGTCCTTCTGTACTACGTCACGTGTGGTGTGAGTGACTAACCTGACCAGACATCATTCTCAGCAACTGAGTGCTGCTGCTGACATCTGAGGAAGATGGGCCCAAAGAAAGCAGGTACCAGGTCCTCCAAGACCAAGAAAGTTGCTGAGAATAAGGAAGAACAGAAGAAGGAACTGACACTTAAGTCTGGTGTTGACCCGAAAACCTTTTTTGGGCGAAAAACCTTTTTTGGGAGAAAAAAAAGTACGCCTGCAGCAGCAGTGACCGGGGTCCAAGCTGGGGCCAGCACCTCCGCATCAGTGGGCCCAAGCCACCACCCCAGGCCCAAGCCGATGAGTGGGGAAGAGGTAGCCAGCCTAATGGTGGAAAGCAGTGATACTGAGCCTGACCTGAACTTATCTCAATCTCAAAGTAGTACACATTCCACGCAAGAGGGAACACAGCAGAAAAGTGGTGAACAACAACCAGCGCCCGCAATAGTAGATGTTCAACAACCACCGCCCGCAATAGTAGATGCTCAACGAAAAGAACAACCACAACCACCACCTGTAATAGCAGTTGTTACACAACCACCGCCCGCAATAGTAGATGTTCAACAAAAACAACTACCACAACCATCGCCTGCAATAGTTGTTCAAGAACCACCACTGGCAATAGTAGTTGTTGTTCCTCCCGAAGTCCGGGCAGTTCAGGAAATTGAGCCTGATGCAGAGCAAGAAGAGGCAGCACATCATGCAGGAGATCTATTGGTTTCCAAATCCCCACCAAGGAAAAGGAGGGTTAGTCCATTGAGTTCTTCGCCAAGCATCCCTTCTGATGATCTTGACATCACTTGGGAGCCAGAACGATCTGAGCATGAGAGGGAGAGACATCCCAAGAAGACCAGGCTAGGGAAAAGGAAGGTTCCAGGAAGCCTACCACTTATGGAGTGCGATGTTCAGCAGCCGGATAATGATGGTGATGATGAGTCAGACCCAGACATCACAAGCATTACTCCTGGCCCTGAGGACATGGAGACCAACATTTTAAACCTATCAAGAATGGCTGCGACTAGGGATGTAGTAGCACGCATACCACCAACACAGGCCACACCAAAACTACCTCCAGCTTCCATTTTTACATTTGCACAAAGCCGGCAGCGTCCTACATCCAGCACAAGTTCCACCTCAGCAGAAGGAGGTAGTGGTACTACTGCGCAGCCACATAGTGCAGTTCACCACACAACCTCCAGTTCATCCGGCATTGGAAGTGGCACTTCTAGCAGGAGACAAAAGTTAAGCTCCCCACTGTGGGACTTCTTTACAGTTAGCGCAAATGAGGACAACATTGCTATATGCTCCATTTGTCATTCCTCTGTTAGTCGTGGTAAGCTTGGCACAAACTATGGTACCGGAGGCCAAATGACCCATATGAAAAAACACCACCCAATCCAGTGGGAGGACCACCTACGTAACATAAAAGCAGGAACCATTAATGTTGGTGGGGAAGCAGTAGAAGGTCCACGGGTAACCGGACAGGATGAAGAGGGAGACATTCTATCTGGTAGTGGTACACTAAGTACCCCTGTCCCACTCCCCAGCACTGCAGTGGTAGAACTCAGATCCTCCGGATCAGCAACATCTCTGTGGCACCAGAGTAAGAGTAACCCGGAGACACCAAGGAGTACGGGTGTGAAGTCTGCGACACGAAGTACTGCATCGGGCATATCTGAAAGAAATAGCAAGCAGCGTACCATTCTTAGCATGTTTAGGCAGGAGGGGAAGTACGAGCGCAACCACCCAATAGCACGTTTGTATAATGCTAAGCTTGCTAAAATGTTAGCTCTGGACCTTCTCCCTTTTTCTTTTGTTGAAGGGATGGGTTTCCTGGAATTTGTGTCAACCCTCTGCCCAAAATGGAATGTTCCCAGCCGCTACTATTTTGCCAGAGTTGCTGTTCCAGCACTACACCACGACGTGCTGGAATTGCTTGGAAAAGCCTTGCAGCAGAGTGCTGTGCATAGTATCCACCTGACAACAGACATGTGGAGCAGTAGTCAAGCCACAGATTACATGTGCATCACAGCACACTGGATCTCTTTTTCAGGTGTTAGAGGCAAGATATCTACAGGCATTGACACTACTGAGATTTTTAATGATACTCGCAAACATGCTACTGTAGCCATGTTTGCTATGGAGAAATCGCATACTGCTGCAAACATTTTGTATGAGTTCAACAGCAAGGTCTTTGAATGGCTCCAACCAAGAGGCCTCAATATTGGTTTTGTTGCCACCGACAATGGCAGTAATGTAGTTAAGGCCATGGAAGATGGCCGCTATTTCAGGGTCCCGTGTTTGGCACACTGCATTAACATTGTGGTTCAAGACTTTCTGAAAAGTGAAAGCAAAGTCAGCAACTTACTGACCATTTGCAGATGAATCTGCACGCATTTCAATCATTCTTTTAAAGCCCGGAAGCAGCTACGGGTCATTCAACGTGAGTGTAACATGTCAGTCAAAGCACTCATTCAGGAGGTACCAACACGTTGGAACTCTACGTATTACATGCTCGAATGGCTGTTTGAGCAGTACATACCACTTAATGCTTATGTCATGACAAGAAGATCAGGGGATAATGCTGTTAAAGCCATGACCGTTGAGATGTGGCAATGGGACCTCATTAAATGCCTGACTGAGATGCTACTTCCTTTTGAGGTCTTCACACGTGCAGTCAGCAGGGAGGACTGTACTATGAGCCAAGCAATCCCATTGTTGTACATGCTTGAGCAAGAGCTGAAGGAGGTGTCTGAAACGTACGAAGGTGTGGAAGGAAAACGTGAAGCATGTAATTTAGCGAAGTCCTTTGCAAGCCGCTTATCTGAGAATACAAGGATTCAAAATAAGATTGTGTCACATCAACATTACATTACTGCCACAATTTGGATCCACGGTACAAATTATTTGTGAACAGTAATGCAGTAATTCCTTTTTCAGAAGAGGATGTTTCCAAGTACAAAACTGTAATAGCCAAGGAAGCCACTGATTTAGAAAACGAACGGCTCTCAATTAGAGGCATGCCAGTGCCAGCCCAGGACAGTGCAAGTACTACTGAGCCTCCTACAGAGTCAAGTTCTTCTTCACAGCATGCGAGCAGTGTGTTTGCTTCCCAGCAGTCACCAACACAAACAATAACACCAACCGCACCAACAGGATCTGATTCATCAGGCACAAGCAAAAAAATAGCTGCTTGGTTTCTACAGAAAGGGATGGGGAAGTCCGTTGCTGTCGCAAAGCAAAAAGAGGACGAGCAAACCAGAGCACCAATGAACATTGAGCGGATGGTACAGGCCTATCTGGATGACACAACAGAGGTGTTCATGGAGCAAAGCCCATTGGTGTATTGGTATAGGACAAGAAGCCAATGGCCACTGCTCAGCAGGCTGGCGATAAAGTATCTAGCTTGCCCTGTTGCAAGTGTCTCTTCTGAGCGTGTGTTCAGTGCTGCTGGTGCCATTGTGACTGTGAGAAGGACCAGTCTCTCGCCCAAAAGCGTGGAGAGGTTAACCATGATAAAAATGAACCAGCACTTGATACCACCAGACTACCAAGTCCGTGAATCAGAGCTGGAAGAGGAGAGCGGGTCGGAAGAAATAAGTATTGGGTTACAGGACCTACTTCTGTCAGAAGAGCCACCAGGGTTTGAGGACAAGCTCCTCTTCCCTGACAACTAGGCTTGGAAATTGTTACATTCTCCCTTCCTTTATTTCTCCCTTCCTTAGTTATTTGTGTGTATCTGTCTTTCTGACTCAAACTTGAAAACCAATTCCATCTTCCTTTCTCTTTTAATTACCTATTGGAGTTGCACATCTGAGCATTTACTGTGCACTCCACTCATCAGAGTCCTGCTCCATCTTCCTGACTCACCCTAAATACATTTCCATCTTGCCATACTTTGGATGGAGATGGACAATAGTGCAATAATGTAGCCTCTAACAGTCCCTCCATAACAATTGAAACGTACGTGACTACAGCCATCTTCTGTTTTGTTTCCAATCTGAAATGCATCACTGTCTTAAGGCTACACCTCTGTCTGCAGGCATACACAACTATTCAATGTCAGAACTTGAACAGGGCTCCAAAATTAAAGTAAACTCGTCATCACTTTCAGAAGGCTCTGCTGCATCTGTGATCTGACAGTCACGAAGAAGAGAAAGACAGGTGTATGAAATAAATGATGCCATACATTGCATTGGCTGCTTGCTGACTCAGAGCAAATGTGCATGAAGTCGAGTAGTTTCAAAGTGCTTGTGTCTCGCGTGATGGTCAATGTTTCCATGTTGTTTAATAATATGTATCCAATTGTACTCCTACTACTGCAGGTGCAGTCTGGACTTAATCGTAGTCACTCAATACATACTTAGTTGCTGTTTTTGGTCAGTTGGAGAACACGTACACGTGCCACACCGGATGATGATGTCAGTCAGTTTGATCAGAGATGAATGATGGAATATGTTCAGGAAGTGGAATACAAGGTAAACACACAACCAATCAAGAAGAAGCACAGCAGACCTAGGCTACATGTGTGTGCAGTGGTGGAATGGAATAGTGGTATGATTGACATTGGCGCATTGATTTACAATTACATTAATCACTTGCTTTGGAAATACTAGGTTGATGTATATGCCTTTTGTCTGAAACTCTGAAAAATGTAGGTAAATGGACTTTGGGCCACAGACTGACGTCCCGGTGTTGTGGCCCTGTAACTGTTCTGTGCTGGCTCCTATCTTGTTGTTCTTTCTGATGACTGCTGTGCAACTAGAAGAGTAGAGTTAATCAATGTATCCAATTAGCCTCAGTCTGAAAATGTTCTCGCTCACGAGTCTTGTCTTTTTCGCACTACACCGTAATTGATTTCTATGTTTTCATTCTGTTAACTTATTTTGTAATACCCCATTTCTTCTTTCATCAACACTTACAGGCCGGCCTTTCACCCAGCGCTACTATATTATACGTGGAGCAACAACTCACACTTACCTTACCAATCCTCCTCATCATTCTGCCAGAGGCGCCCAAGGATGATATAATCAATCAATCAGTCACAACAGTGTCCATGGAAGGGAGGAAAAAATGAATGACGAGATACAACTACACATTTGGCCCTGGATAATACATTAACTTTATTATAATTTTCATATTTTTCTTTGATTCCTTTTTCCTCTTCATTTATTTTATGCTTGTGTTTGGTAATTGATTGTTCACTTAAAGTATCCCAATTTTGTTTGCTAGCTTTCAGCCCGCTACAACAGGTATTACGGTTTCTCAGAGGGCATACAGCCTAGGCAAAAGTCATATCATTCATATCATAAGAAGTACTTCCTTTGAATTGTGTAGTAGTAGTTAAGTAATTACCACTTCTTATTAACCATCCAGTTGATGAAACCTTCATCGTGCATCCATTTCGTTGTTCTTAATTGACTTTACATTTATTGTGGAATTGTTGATCAGCAATCATCGTCTTCATTGTTTTGCTTGTTGTCTCCATGCGTACTGTTTTTCTTTGTCAAAACTTTCCCCAAACCCCCGTTCCCATCCATTCATCAAACCCTAACCCTCTTCCCCCGGGCTGTGTGGTTTTTATTGAGGTGTGATGTTACTACATTAAATATACACCAACAATTGATCACACGCTTGCTGGGGCAGATGTGGTGAAACCAACACTAATAAAATCAAAAGTCAACGAGGCAGGGCGAGGATCTTCTTCTGCTTGCCCACCCAAGCTCACTCTATGTAATAGTGTACAAGGCAATTAATTTCCCAAAGTGACCCAACGAATAAATGTAAATCATTGCTGGCATTGTTTGAATTTAATTTTAGAGCATGTACGTTTACGATTTGTATTGTGTTTTAATGACTCCAACGCAACTACAGTTATCTTCTTCTACTTTTTCAGTCCCCGACACCATTGATTTCTTTGAGTTCGTTTAGCTGTTGCAATATTGTTTGTATTTTTGGTCCGTATTATGTACTGTAATTTTCTACTTCTCTCACATTCTTTCTCAGGCAAATGACTGTCTCTTTGTTTTTGTTTTCCAATGCTAGTGCCAGTGTCTAGGACTAGGAGTCTACTCGGCTACTATCACACAACCACGGCATATTCTCCGTTGTCTTGGGAAACCATGCAGCCCTTGCGGTGTCAAACGTAATCATCATCATTCACAGGTAAGAAGAGCAGTTTGCTGGGAGGTCTAATGGAGGAGAGGCTGGTAGTACTAATAGGACAAATGTTACTTTGAGTGAGGGGCACAGCATCTATCTGTTTGCATGTTACACATGTGGTCAGTTAATAAAGTATTTCAATCAAACACTGGCCGCTGCCCTGCATCTAGAGTAAACCTTGTGACGTACAACAGTAACCCCACCACAAAACAACATCATATCATATCTGTGTTAGTTGAAAATAAATAACATTTATTCATGTATAAAAATGTCCTCCTATCCCCACCCTAACCCCAACCATAGTCCAAGTCCAAAGAATGTCCCACAAAAATAACCCCAACACCCAATTCCCACCCACCAACAAAAGTATTAAAAAAGGGGCAAATCAACAGCGTCCATTACAATTGGCGGGCTTTGAGGTGTTTGTCCACTAAAATCTTTACACGCTCCTCTAATTGGTCCTCCAGCTTGGCCACCCGGAGGAGAAGTTGTTGCCGAAATGCACGGCACCTACATTTGCATCCATGCTGTGAGGGGGTGGCAGATGTTGAATGGTGGCGGTGAGCGGCTGCCTGGCCGCGGCGCCGTACTCCTGCAGGTGGAGCCTTGCTGGGGCCACACGCATTGGAAGAGGCAGCAGCTGCTGCCGCCGCCTCTTCCTCCTCCTCAGCCTCAGCCACCAGCTTGCGGTACTCCTCCACAATGGCCTGCAGTTTCCTTTGCCGGGCCCTGGCTGCCAACTCCTTCCGCGATGGTTTTGAGGAAGGAGTAGGAGTATCTATAAAAAAAGAAACAGAATTGTAGCAAACTCTTCATAATGAATTCAACAGTACATAGTGGCATTGTAGCACTACCAAGCGCAGTCCATACAATTGGTGTCAACTTTTAGTATCTATCTAATCTGTCCTGCTTCCCCTGCCTGTAGCATTTGTTGAAGTTTTTTCCGACATTATACTTGCCCTAGTACTGGGTGGGCTTGAGTAAACATAAGAACAAAAGTCTTTTTTGTATCTCCTTTTATTTTTTCAAAGTAAGACTCTGCTTCCAGTGACAGTCTTCACCTATGATGAATATAAATACATTTAGGGGGCATCCACCCATTAAAAGTAAATGTCTATCATTCTTTATCGGCTTAGCTGGTTTCACTTTCACCAGCAACCCAACCACCCATGCGTCCACTCCTTCCTTGCCTTGGGTTTCATTGACACAAACTCCGCTCATGATTCTTGCTATCCACTGTATCCATGCACCCATATTCTTTTGCCCAACCAGGCCTGCATTTTCTTTGACCTTACAGTTCTACCCATCCTTTAACAACCCATGCATCCGATTCATATCAGCCATGTGAATGAACCTTCCAAAGTATCCTTCTATGGTAGTTAGTCTTATTATTACATCTCTGTGTCCTCCCTTCCTCCTTCCACCCTAGTTCACTTCTTTCGCCTTTTTGTTCAACACATGCCTCAAGGTCATCTGATCTGACTTTTAGTCTTCTCCATAAGTTTCACAGCTGAGTTGGAGTCTGATGGAAGAGGCCTTGTTTACTCAACTAAAACTGGTAATGCTACAAAGGGTGTCTTCTTCAACCATTGTATATTGTCTAGTACAACTTAAAATTCATACTTTCTTAATAAGTCTCATAGCACAGTGAGGAAAAAAATGTCCCCCATCCACCTAGTAATGCAAATAAGTAATGAATATAACTTACCACCGCCCACCGCTGAACTTTCCTCCCCCACTGATGCTCCTGCAGGTGCCGCAGCCACTGTCCCCTCCTGGATGGCAATCTCTTTGCCGCTGGCCCCGTCGGCACTGGTGGTTAGTATTGATTGTGCACCTATGAAATCAAGTACACCTTTTTAGATGCATGCACACCTCCCCCTATTTTACTAGTTGTACTTTTTTAACCAGGAAGGAAGATTGAAAAAACAGTTACGTATAACATGAATCGTTGTGACAGTGTAACTAGTCCAAATTGCGTCCTAATGTACAGCAGTCCCATTAGACAGAGTTTACTTTTCATTTATTAGATGGTCCCTAGGGTCATCTAATCTACTCCTACTCTAGTCTTTGGAAAGTTAGCCTGAGCCATATAACCATTTTTAGATCCGTGTCTACTGCTTTGCCCATGTTACCTCGCAGCTTGTTGCACAGTAAGAAAGACACCATTGAGGCCACATGAGTGTCGCATACAATTGACAAACCAGTATTGTTAGTCCCTGTTGCTTATCCATAATGTAATGTTGCACTTTTTGCCATGACTGCTAAAAACTGGCATAGTTTTATTCACTGTCTAACGTGCAACATTTTTCTCATAGGCAGATGAGAAGAGAAGATTGCTTTACGAAACAAGGGATTTGCAGAGCTTTCGAAAGATGCATGTGTAACCACTTACAGTATACGTTCAACGGTGAGAGGTCTCCCACAATTCACACATTTCTCTATCGTGCACTAGATGTACAAAATGTACAGTATTTAATCTTCTTCATTTTGCATGGTGGAGCAGGATGTTTTTCATGGAAATACTTACAAGTTACAACAATACAAAGCTTGTTATTAAAAAAAATAACGTTTTTTAACTTGCACGTAGACTCTGTGGTATATTATTTTCAGTGTCTGGGGTGTTGTGGAGTGAAACGAGTGAGTGAGCGAAAGGGTCTTCTTCTTCTTCTGTTCTGGGTTGTGTAATAAAATCATTGGGTATATCTAACTATCTTCGTGTGGGGGTCGGGAGTGGGACAAATGACTATGACCAAGATACTTAGGTAGGTAGACTAGACGGTCATTGGATTATGGGTTCTTCTGACTGAGTTCTGTGACCAGGGGGTAAGGTCCAACCTCCCTATCACCAACATCAACAACATCCTAATTTCTTGTGCATAGTTCTGTATGTGTATGTGCAGAGAATAATAACCACAACAGTAGTAGAAGTATACTAACTGAACAAAAATTAGTAGGCAAACATCTGGTTGTGCATTTTTGTTGGTGGGAATTGACAAAGACTGGAGATTACAGAGGACAACGCAAAAGACAGGAGTGGACCCAGTGCCTACAGCTATTCTATCACAGCTTTATTCAAAAGAATACCTTAACTAAAGAGTGGCCCACAGGGCAAGCTTAGCTACACACAGTCTAATAGTAGTAGCACAGAGAGTCTTGGGGCAGAGGCAGTTTGAAGGAACTGAAAGTCAGGGATGGCATTGGATAGTTAGCGACCCAAAATTTGGAAAACAAATTTAAGACCAAAGAAGGTTTTGCTAACATTGAATTAGGAAGGAGGATTAATCGGTTGGAAAAAATAAAGTGCGTTAAAAAGTTAGGGAAATATAATTGTTAATACAAGCACTGTAGGACTTACTGGGGCCAGCAGCAGGATCCGCAGTAGAGGAGCGCTCCTCTTGTGGTTGTCCCGCCAACTCGGACCCCGTCTTCTTGCCCTTGGGTGGTGCTGATCATGTAAGAAATAATAAAGAAAGAGAAACATTAAGTGCTGTGAAACAAAGACCTCATTCAAAAATCCTCTCAAACATTTTAGGGAACAACAATTCCAATAAAATTGACTTCAAAGTACAAATGACTACTGGCTTGCAAGATCCACAGACCGTCTACTTATAGAACACTAATCAAATGTGCCATAAACATTCTGATTGCAGAATATACTAAGGAATCCAGTACCACCTGACCTACACCACCTATTCAAGAATCCAGACGGGCCAATTGTTCAGTAAGTCGGCATTGCAATTTTATTTTTGCCCGCAAACATGCATAGATGATGAGATGGAGGACACATGCATAAATTTGTACATACACGTAATTGTTGGTTGCTTGCATCAGAACTGCTACTGACTCACCTGACCATGCTATTACTGTGCTGCTAAGCCTACCACTCAGTAAACAAACTCAAACCGGTTTCAATGGAGGGGTGGGGTAAATAAGAACTAACTAAGCATTCAGTGACAGAGGAGGCGTCATGCAGACCGCTAAAAAAATATGAACTAATACTATCCATCCACCACTATTTCACTAAAGGACAATGTAAGGACTAGACTCTAGCAACAGCATCAACTAACTTCAGTTCTCTAAAAACTCTAACATCAATAATCAGCAGCCCAAGCCAGCGCTAAGTTACAAACCAGTAAGAGAAGTGGCGAGCAGCACCTGTGTCATACAATAAAAGAAGAATTTGAGAAGGAATTCATCGGCAATGTAACTAAGCGCACCAGTAACCGTGTTACTTATTCGTCCAAGAATTATACACAATACTTATACTACTATAATATATATTAAATTATTAATATTACTAGCTACTCACCAAGCCCCACGACTTCAACACCTAGCAGGTCCAACAGGTCCTGCTCCCTGTCCAGAATGTCTGCCCACCGGTGGGCCAGCTGCTGGTGGGTGCCCCGGATTTGCGAGCGACGGTACACTGCCCGGCGCACCTTCGCCCACCGGCGGTGACGCTCCTCTGGGAGGTAACCGGACCCTGGCCTGCCGCCTGCTGCCAAGGTCAAGGGTAGGTGGTGCTGCATGAAAAAAACCAGGGCGGCCACCTCCGCCTCCCCGAAAAGATTCCGGGCCTGCACCCCTGCAGGTCGCATTCTGCCGCAAGGCAGCCGGCTCTTCTTGGGCGCAGGCGCCTTGCCCTTCGAGCCGGTTCTGCTGCTCCCCTTTGCCATGGTTCTGGGGTGGAGGAGGAAAAGAAAAGTTAGAACAAAAGGAAATAAAGTTAGGGGGAAGAAGTAGGAGCTTAAATGAAGAAGTAAAATAAAACAGTAGAAAAGCTAAAAAGAAAGGTGGAAAAGTAGAAATAAAATGCAAAATATAAACTTAGGGACAGAGAGAAATAGATGAGAAGTAAAAAAAGTAAGAAAAACTGTGAAAATAGGTAAAAGATTGAACAGATATAAGGTGGATAGAAAACTAGGCCCAGAACCATAGCATACAGTGTGAAAAACAAGATGGCCGCGCCCATCGCGACCACGTGGGTAAGTTCGCGCAAGATTTCACGCGAACACGCACTTTCTCAGTGTGAACAAGTAGTTGTGTTCCCGAACAAGACGTGCACCGCGCAAACGCGTTATTCGCGACCCGGAAGAGGAAATAGGGGGCGCGGGCGGGCGGGACAATTGAAAAAACAAGATGGCCGCGCCCATAGCCCAACCACATGGGTAAGGTCGCACGCTACAAACCCCCGAACACGCAGACAGCGCCCCGACCACGCACTATGCGCTCCCGAGCAAGAAAAACGGCTCGCAAACGGGACCAGCAAGCTACTACGCATGCTCGCGAAGCTACGCGAAGCTCGCGTAGTGCAAGAACGTCTTCGCGTAGCTTCGCGTAGCGCGACTACGCGTACTACGCCCAGGGTTACTTAAAATCTGAGTGCTGTCTTGCAATTAAGACCGTTCAAAGCTATAAATGGACTGCCATGAATTGGTATGCTGCACCCGGTTCTCACTCTCTCCTCCAATATCCCTCTCACTGCTCTCCTCTCTCTCTCTCACTCTCTCCAATCCCTCTCCTCTCCCTCCTTCCCTCTCGTCCTCCCTCTCTCTCCCTCTCTCTCCCTCCCCTCACTCTATCCCTCTCCCTCTCTCCGTCTACCTCTCTCCCTTTCCCTCACTTCCCTCTCCTTCTCTCCTCTCTCCTCTCTCACCCATCCCTCTCTCTCTCCCCCTCTCTCTCCTCTCTCCCTCTCTTTACCTTCCCCCTGCTCTCCTTTTTCTCCCTCTCCCCATCTCCCCATCTGCCTGCTCTCCTCTCTCTCTCCCTCTCTCCCTCCCCTCTCTCTCCCCTCCGTCCTTCGCTCTCGTCCTCCCCCTCTCTTCTTACCCTCCCTCTCTCCCTCTACCCTCTCTCCCTTTCCCTCTCTCCCTTTCCCTCACTTCCCTCTCCCTCTCTCCCTTTCCCTCTCTTCCCTCTCCTCTCCCCGTCTACGTCTCTCTCTCCTCTCTCCCCCTCTCTCTCCTCTCTCTCCCTCTCTTTACCCTCTCCCTCTCCCTGCTTTCCCTTTTCTGCCTCTCCCCATCTCCCACTCAGCACCACCACAGCATCACTCAGCACCACCACAGCATCACTCAGCACCACCACAGCACCACTCAGCACCACCACAGCACCACTCAGCACCACCACAGCACCACTCAACACCACCACAGCATCGCTCAGCACCACCACAGCATCACTCAGCAGCACCACTCAGTGCCATCACAGAACCACCACAGCACCACACTGAACTACCACAGCACCACTCTCCACCACCACAGCACCACTCTGCACCACCACAGCACCACCACAGCATCACTCAGCAACACTACAGCATCACTCAGCACCACCCCAGCAACACTCAGCACCACCACAGCACCACTCAGCATCACCCCATTATCACTCAGCGCCACCCCAACATCACTCAGCACCAACACATTATCACCCAACACCACCACATTAACACTCAGCTCCACCGCAGCATCACTCAGCACCACCACAGCACCACTCAACACCACCCCAGCATCACTCAGCACCACCACAGCATCACTCAGCGCAAACACAGCATCACTCAGCGCAACCACAGCATCACTCAGCGTAACAACAGCATCACTCAGCGTAACAACAGCATCACTCAGTGCAACCACAGCATCACTCAACGCAACCACAGCATCACTCAGCGTAACCACAGCATCACTCAGCACCACCACAGCATCACTGGTTCAAATATGTTCTTTCAATGTTTCAAGCTGTTTTCAAGCTTTCAAGCTTTATTACAAATCACAAAAAGATGTTAATATTTCACTTTTGTTCTTGGATTTTCGTCACAATAAAAAACACTGAACATAAGCTTCACAAAAGTTCTTTACAAAACTTAAAGCTATTGACATTACAAATTAAATTAATTATTTAAGTATTAATTATTTAAAAAAATTAAAATCCATTGTTATTTGTAATATCAATACATCTAAGTCACGTAAATACAAAACATGTTGCATTACAAATGCTAAAGGTGTCACTTTTGCGAAAGTTATAACTATTGGCATTGTAAAGGACAAAGCTATTAATTTAGCTATTTTCAAAAACAACACATAAATAAAAAAAAAAGTCATTTATAAGACCAATAGCTCAAACTTTCCTAATGCGAGACCTATTGCATTTCCAATGCTTGTTTTCTGAAGCCGGATTTGCAGGAGTCGAGGATGTTGTGCTCTTCGATGAAGGTGACAAGTTGGTTGTTGATGGCTTTCTCAATGACTTTCGCTGGTAATGGGAGCAGGGAGATGGGTCTTTAGTTCTAAAGGTCGGTGGGGTCCTCCGAGTTCTTCTTCAGGAGGGGGTTGATCTCAGCATGTTCCCAGTCGTCGGGGAATGAGGCATTCGTCAGGGCGCGGTGGAAGGTGTGGCGGAACATGGGTGCAATTGTGTCCACGGCTTTGTTGAAGATGTGGTGGGGGCAGGGGTCCATGTGGGCTCCGGAGTGGATTGAGTTTATCGTCTTCAGAGTGTCTTCGGTGGTGAGGGCTGTCCAGTTGTCGATCGTTGGATTCAGGTTGTCGGGGGTGGTTGGGGAGGGTTCAGTGTGTTGGTTGTCTTAATCGAAGTTGTCGTAGATGTCCTTGATTTTGTGGTGGAACAAGGTGCTGAATTTCTTGCAGGGGCCTTGTGAGAGAGGGATGTCAGTAGACTTGCTGGTGGGTTGGGTGAACACCTTGATGATGTTGAGGAGTTCTTTGCTGTTGTGTGCGTGGGTGGAGGTTCTGTCTTTGATCGCTTTTTTACTGATGAGTTGGTGGTGGTCGTTGGTGGCGGCTTTGAAGTCGTTATGGGCCGCTGTGGATCTGGAGTTCCTCCAGGCCTTTTCGAGGCGGTGGCAGGTGCGTCTGGACTCTCGAAGTTCGGTGGTAAACCATCTGGCTTTCTTAGTGTGAGAGTTGTTTTTCTTGACGGGGGCTATAGTGTTGGCGCTGTCGGAGCTCTATCTGTGCAGGGTTCAGGCAGCGGTGTTGGAGTCGTCGTTTTCCGCGATGGTTGGGGTGGAGTTGCGGAGTGATGAGGTTAGCTGGTGGTCGGTGATTCTGGTCCATTTTCTTCGTGGGAGCAGGTGCGGGTGTCTGTGGATGGTGGGTGTTCTGAAGGTGAAGTGGATGCATCGATGGTCAGTCCATGGGAGTTCGGTGATGTGGCTGCAGGTGATGGAGTTTCTTGTTGTGAAGAGGTGGTAGAGGGTTTGTCCCGCTGAGTGCATGGGTTCGGTCACGATCTGGCAGAGTACAATGTTGTGGAGGTTGTCCAGGAGGGATGTGGTGTTGGGGTCCAGTTGGATGTTGAGGTGAAAGTTGAGGTCTTCCAGTAGGGTGTAGTTGGTGGACGCGATGGCATGCGGCGAGATGATGTCCGTGATGGAGTTGGCAAAAAGTCCACGGGGTCCAGGGGGTTGGTAGATGAGGGTTCCTCGGAGGGTGGCGGTGGGGCTGGCCTGTATCTTGAAGTGAAGGTGTTCCATCAGGTCTGTGGGCTTGTCAGGGTGTGTGCAGAGTCAGAGGGTGGTTTTGTGGATGATGGCGACTCCCCCTCTCGGGCGGGTGGGGCGGTCCTTCCTGGAGATCTTGTATCCTTGGGTAATGGTGATGGCGATGTCCGGTCCCGAGGTGGTGTTGGTCCAGGTTTCGATGAAGAATGCTACGTCCGGGGTGGTCTTGTCAAGGAGGTCCCAGATTTTGGTGGCATATTTGTGGAGTGATCGGACATTGAGGAGGATGCATTGCAGAGTCTTAAGTTTGGGTGTGTTCTTGCAGGCGGGTTGTGCTGGGTCAGTGTTCCTGGCAATGCTGTAGGTGTGCCGGCAGCGGTGACAGCTGAAGGACCCGTGAGTGTCGGCTGGTGATGCAAGCTTGCAGTTGTTGTTGCGGCTGGGGTTGAGTGCGTGGAGTGCCGCTGGATTGGCGGTGCGGAGGTCCAGGGTTCCTTGTGCTGGTCGCGGACCGGCGCAGAAGAGTTTGCCTTTGGTGCGCCTTCGACCGCTCTGCTACCACCATTAATTTGGGGTCAGGGAGGGCTGGACAGCTGGGAAGCGGGAGTGGGGAGGGGAACTGGCTTGGGCCGGTCGTGCTGTTCGTGCTGGGGGAGGGGCCGTGGGGGCAGCAGCGGCGGGGAAAAACAGGTGAAAAAGTGTGGAATAAACAGAAAAGTACAAGAAAAGTGGAGGAAGGGGATAGAAAGGAGAGTGACAATGGAGAGATAGGAATGAGGGTGAAAAACGAGTAAAACAGAGCAGGAGAGGAAAAGTGGAGTAAGAGAAGGAGACAGAGGTCCACTGGACCACTAAGGATGAGGGGCAGGAGAAACCTGCACGTGGAGGAGGGCCTTGGACACCAACACTCGAGAGTGCAGGGGCTCGGGGGAGGCCTCACTTAATGGTGGAGCCGCGAGGGTGGGAGAGCATTTTCACTGACAATGAGTCAGTAGTCTTGCTTGTCTGTCCCTGCAGCGGCCGCCATTAAGTAGGGGTCAGGGAGGCCTGGACAAGTGGTAAGCGGGAGTGGGGAGGGGAACTGCCTTTGTCCGGTCGCACTACTCTGCCCCCTCAGGGCTTAGCTCTCCCGGATTTCGACCTGGACCCAGGTTGCTGCTCTGCTATTAACACTAATATTTTACCTCGCTCCTCCGTAGCATCTGTCACAGCTGGAGGCCAGTCAATTATTTTAAATGGGCAAATGATGCTGAGCTGGAGCTTTTAATCCTGCTGTTAATCGCTATCCTAAATTAAGGAAAAGCCACAAAAGAATCCTCAACCTTCCACCTGAGGCTACTCTGCTGGTAATAGTTCTTAAGAATGTACCACTTTTGCTACCTAACAAGGCGGAAGACGTGCTGCAGTTAAAGAACAAAACTGTACACTGGCTGGCAAAAGCCACTGGCCGAATAGCGACGATTGATTCCGGCACATAAATAAAGTTGAACGAGTCTCATGGGTGGGCACACAACCTAAAACGGATTTAGGCGATTGTGTTGTCGTGAACTTTAAATACAGGCCATTGGTTCACTCCCTCATGGGCAGGCTCTTCTGGACTAGTAACGCTATTGAGGCGGTGCCCCCTGGATATTTTTGTAAACCAAATTTAGTCGCAGATCATAGGTAAGGCTCCCTGTTTTCCCTTTTTACTGATTTTTACAGATAAATACAGACAGAACCATTTATTTTCCTGTCAATATTTATATGTAAATGTGGGTAAAAACGGCAATTAGACTCTTTTTTTGAGTGATTCTGAATACTGTCAGTTGTGACTGTCAGGCCAATAGCCGTGAAGATTGATAAGTGGTTACAAAAATAAAGAAATTATTGTTATGAGGCTTTAACTCCAGTAGATATGCCAACGGTTGATACAAAAAATGTTAATATTTTCATATGTGCATTGATTTATCATCTGTGGGACTTCATATTTTTTAAATCTGTCATACATTAAGATCAGTGTTTACATTTATTGTTTAAATAAATATGGAAATGTACTATTTTTGCTTCATTTGTCTCCCAAAACCCAAACTAAAAATGGATAAATACTGGTAAAATGTGCAAAAAATAAGTATGGATAAATACAGACGGAAATGTCAAGAAAATAAATACCATAAAACCGGGAGCCCTAGTCATAGGTCACATCGTAAAACTCACAATGCTGTGCATAATGTTGTTATTCCAACTTTTAATCGTTTCTCCCCTCTTGACTATGTGGATTGACCGTATCACAGGCGCATGGAACTGTTTTGACCATTAACTGTGATTTAGACAAGACAAATGCAGAGGATAGTACCGGCGGGTTTGACAAACTAGCATTAATTGATATGGCATATGTGAGCAGCCCTGTCCTCCCTGATTCAGCAAGGATGGCATTGATGGAATTTAATAGCAACCCACCAGCTGAGCAGGCCCAACTCTTGTCGTCTCCTTACACAGCCATGAAATCTCAGGGTGACTGTGAGATTATGGCTCATACAAGTACCGAGGGAGCACCTCTCAGTCATAGTAGCATAACTGTCCATGGCGGCCTATTTTGGAATATTGCTGTCTTGTCAAATAAACTGAAATCTAAACAATGGCTTGATTTTATAAAAGATTATAGTATTATATGCTTCCAACAAACCTGGATAAGAGAGACAGTTTACATTAACGGTTATGCGTCCATACATCCTCCGGCTAATGCAGCTCTGGGTGGCCATCTCAAGGGTGGCCTATTAACTTTGGTAGAGGCAACACTGTCAGACAGATTAGGAAAGAGCCAGCTCCATTCACCACACTTCCAAATTATTAATATTATTTTTAGACAGAATGTGACGCTGGTCGTTGTTAATTTTTATCATAATAATTTTTCCCCCACCAATATTGCCATTGCTGAAGACTTAGAGAATTCATTAAGCAGGCGCATACAGGATATAAATACAGATGTTATTGTTCTCTGGGGGGTGATTTTAATTGGAAATGATGTCCCTTATCAAAGCAGTCTGCATGTTGTTTAACAGATGGGGCTAGGGATGGCGGGTGCCACTTTCATCATAACCCACGTGGGAACATTTTGAATTTATTGCTTTCAAATTTTCTCTTTTTCTCACAGTAGATCTTACTCAACCAGTAGGCCCGACCTTGTTTCGTTCACGGGTAGAGGTCAAGGCACTCTAATTAATTTTATTGCCCTTTCTGAATATTTCAAACCACAGTCTGTGGCTTTTTATATTCTTAATGTTTGTTTTAGTGATCACTATCCATTGGCCATTTATTTAGAGTCTCCTTTGGGAGAATTAAACTATATCCCATAATTTACAATAAAAATAAGGGACTACTGTGTAAGTGGTCTACCGTTGACCCAGATTCCGTTCTTCACCGGATCTTGACCACTACTATGAGGCAAATTTTAGAATGTCTGGAAGAGTGTGCAAATCCGCCATCCATATTAAAGGCTTTTGCCGCAATAACTGAGACTATTAATGCTGCTTTACGAAGTGAAAATAGATTAAGACCCCAGAAGCAATGTAAATGGTTGAACAGTGACTGTTCACAATCTCACAACAAACTTGTGAAGGCACAAAACAACACCAGGGACAACTTGGTGGTAAAACATCTTTGAAATGAATATACACAGGCTTTAGGGAGACGCAAATTGGATATAGGAATATGTAGCATGTCAAAGTATAGATCCCAGACTCTTTTGAAAAACCGTCAACTCGGACTTCTTCCAGAGCTCCCACAATAGCAATATTGATGTCACAATTATGCCTGACGTTTGGGTACAGCATTTCTCCAGTCTATATAGTGCCTATGGTGTGTACTGTCCCAATTTAAATCATGGTACAACAGAGTTGGTTCAACCAACGCTCGACGAAGTCGAAAGGGCATTAAACCAAACAGTGAAGAAGAAGGCACCTGGCCCTGACGGTATCCCAGCTGACTTGTTTTTGGTTAACCCTGCCCTCTGGCTTCCTCTGCTGATCAATATTTTAAGTTGCAGAGAATCCCAGGGCCCTCCTAAATCATGGGGATCCCTGATAATAGTCCCCATTTTTGAAAAAGGGGATAGTTTGGACCCAAATTGTTATCGGCCCATCTCATTAATTGACTGTACTTGTAAACTGATGGGCAGGGTCAGAGTAGAACGGCTGGAGGCCTGGGTAACCAAAAGCAGGAAGTTTTCGGATGTACAATATGGCTTCAGGAGGGGCCTGGGAACCATCGAACATTGTCTTAATCTGCACCTGGTCATAAGCAAGTATACAATAGCCGAGCCCGGATCTCTCTATCTCGGATTTATATACCTTACGTCAGCTTTTGACTGGGTGCAGAGAGGGAGATTATTGGGACAAATGTTTATTCTGGGCATTGAACCATCCGTAGTCCATTTTTTAACTAAAATGCATCAAGATGTGACTGGGAGGGTCAGATATGGAGTGGGCGAGGAACTCTCCGCCCCCATCAAAATGAATCATGGGGTTCGTCAAGGCTGTGTCCTTGCCCCATTTTTATTTTGTTTATATATTAATGATCTAGAAAGTTACATTAATTATGGGAATGTGGATGCCCCCAAGGTGGGTACCAGAAATCTTCTGGCATTACTTTACGCAGATGACTGTGTTTTAATGTCTAGAACCAGTGTGGTTGTGCAGAAGCTAGTGACCAGGTTTAACGACTTCATGAATGAATTGTGTCTAAAGACTAATATAGGGAAATCTTACACCATGGTGGTGGGTAACCCCCCCCCCCCCCCCATTTTAAAATCACGTTTCTATCAAAAATGATAGCTGTCTTATGTCCCTACTTTTTCTTACTTGGGAATCCCGTTGGATCAGAAAAGCACCTGGCAACATTTAGTCGAAACAAGGATCCGTAGTTTTAATCAAAACCTGGAGGCTGTATTTAGGTTTATGAAAAGCTAGGCTCAAAACCGATTAACACAATATTTAACATGTATAAGGCTCGCTCGTGTTCTGTTATTTTGTACGGGGCTGGAGTATGGGGCTCCTGTAATCCGGTGCATCTCCAAAGAGCTGAGAACTCTTTTATGAGACTTTTTTTTGACAGTCCCCAATAGTCTTCCCGCACTGTCTGTCATAGTGAACCTAGTTTGATTCCTTTGTGGTTTCATATACAAATTGCCCCAACTTTATTGTGGCACTCAATTTGGGCGAAGGAAGAACCAGCCCTTAATTGTGCAATTATTTTAAACTGTTTTAAACTGGATCACATGACGAAGACACCCTGGCTCAGCTGCATAAAAAAACAGCTGGAGTCACTGGGGCTGACGGATTGTTTTTATATTCCAGCTAATATTGCTAAGAATGCAAAAGCTATTCTGAAAAGGGACCCCCTAACCTGTCTAAAGTCATCTAGTGAAAATTTAGAGATGGTAAAAAACAGAGTCTCAGAACACTCGCTCCTAGTACGCTCTCCAGGGGTTGAGCCTCACCTCTCTTTTTACTTCAGTCACTCTAAACTGTTTTATCTCATCAGATTCAGGTTTGGCATTTCGCACTTTCTGGTCTCTTATCCTCGCGAAGCCTATTGTGATGCTAAACTGGATCTGTGCCCCTGTGATTCCAAGTTCACACAGAGCACGCTTAATTTTTAGGTTTCGCCTGGCGAAAAATTGCACAAGCAGCGGTTCGCGCAGGCGAAAACTTTTGTTTACCAGTATGGATGTTCGTCCCGCCTCTGTTTCCCATTGGCTAGCTCCATAAATGGACGCTAGCCATTGGGAAACAGAGGCGTCCGTCATTCTGCGAGGTGACTCGTGGGCGTTTCTGAGAATTTTTCTAATCCGGCCCCTTTTAGGACGTCAGTGCGGCGGAGGGCGGGGTTTATTTTTTTGTTCGTCGAGGTTTCTTTTCGTCATTCCGCGGCCGACCGCCGCCGGTGGAAGTCCAGGTCCAGGTGAGTGCTTTCCGTGTGCCCGTTCGTTCCCGCACCCCCCTCCCGCTGTCCGTCTTCCCGTTCCTGCCCCCCCCCCTCGCGCTGTCCGTGTCCCACTTGTAAATGCTTGTTGGGTATTGTTTTCCCTTCGGGTCCATCTCTCTTGCTTTTCTCTCTCGCTCTCTCTCGCTGCAGGTTTCGTGCAGTGTTTTCCCCTCCTCTTCTCTCCCCCGTGCACTCGTTTCCTTCCCACTGTACTGCTGCACCCACCTGCCCTCGTGCTGAGTTCTTCAGGTCCGGCTCCCGGCCGAGCTTAGGCCGGAGGCAGAGCGTGTACTGAGGGCAGCTCTGGCCCGAGTGCGCATTGAAGACCAGAGCGTGCGCCAAGAGCTCATAGAGTGGAGGGTGGATATCTAGATGCCTCATTGCTTTGATGTCCCTCACCTGACGGGTGCATTGTGCACTCAGGGCGTGTGCCGCGAGGACCATTTTCCTATTTACACAAAGGGGTTTACAGTAGGTGCCCAGGGCAGAAATGTGTTCTGAGGGAAGGTCGGCCGTGAGCACTCAGGAAGCACTTAGGGAAAGAGTGTGCACTGAGGTTCAATAACACACATTGTATTCAGGGATGGTGGGGGTGGGGGTGGCATGGCCTGTGTGTTGTTTTTGGGGGGGGGAGGTCATAATGCACCATGTGTTCCAGTCGTGATGATTCTGCCCCGGGGCTGTGTTTGGTCACTGTTTTCTGGACAGGTGAAGTGTCCTCCGAGTGGGCCAGGTTGGGGGTCGGAGTATGCACGGAGGATAGTATTGTGCATTCGCCGGCTGTGCTCCTAGTCTGCTGCTGCTTCTGGTCACAGTGGGGGGTAGTCTATCGAGTATTTTCTGCCTCGCACGACTAATCGAATTTGGTTGGGAGTCTTGCGCTTAGCCTGTGGTGTAAATGACGAACAGATGGGAAATTATTGTTAACTAAGTGGCCCCGCCCTGTTTCCAGTGTGTGTGAGTGGTGGCTGAGATGAGTACATCGCAGGGTCCGAGTGCAGCTCTGGCCTGTCACAACGTCATCGCTCGGGCTTCAGTGTTTATAAGGCACTTACACGAGGAGCTGGGCGCAGGGTGCAATCTGTCGGTATTCTGTGTACCTGTCTGCCCATAGCTTACTCTGTAGATTGAGTGTGTCTGTCCTTCTGTCTGTCTAACTCACTGCCTGGCTGACTAAGGGCTACGTGTCTTTCTACCTGCCCGCTGCATTACCTACATATATGCCAATATGTTTTTCCTGTCTAGTTGCCTTTAAGTTTCCTCTTTCTCTGCCTGTCTATCTAGATGCATCGTACTTGGCTGTCTGTTGGTATATTTAACTGAAGTGCTAGCCTACATACCTGCTTGTCTCCTTACCTGTATATATAGCTGCATGTTTACCTGTCAGTCCCTCTCTCCTTGTGTCTGTCTTCGTTCCCGTCTCCATGTCCCTCTGTCTCCATCTGTCTGTCTGTCTGTCTGTCTGTCTTCCTATGGCCTACTTCTTTCCCTGTCTGACTATTTGCTGACTGTCTCTGTCCCTCTTTATTTCCCTACCTACCTATATGCCAGCATGTCAATTGTGTGCCTTTATATCTGCCTGTCTCTCTGTTTCTTATGTCCAAAAACCTGTTTACCCATCTGCCTGCATGCTTGTCCAACCTTCTAGTCTATCTCTCAATCTGCCTTTACGCTGTGTCTCTATCTATCTGGACTCTTTTTTTTTGTATGTGTTATGATGTGTGAGTTGTGAAGCACTCTCTCCTTGCTTTATAATCCTTGCTTTATAATGGTCGAAGTTTATTCGGATGCGTCGAAAGGGTGTTTGCATAAAATGATTGGTACCAGGTGGTGTCTTGATGCCAAACCACTGACTCCTGGAAGCAGTCACCGCTTTTGATGCAGTTGGTGTTCGTTTAAATGTAAATGTAAATGTAAATGTAGTATACTTGTAAAGCGCACAGCTGCCCCAGCAACGGGGCTTCCCGGCGCTGTATAACTCTGGGGAACCCGTCCTGGCTTTCCCTGTGGGATGGTCCCTTGCTGGGAGTCCCCAAGGTGGAGCCAGGCATCCCCGGAATTGGTGGGGCCGTTGTGGAGATTAGGCAAGCTAATGCCCAGAGTTGCCGAGTGGAACCCCTGATTAGAGTAAGCACCGAAGCGAGAATTATCAAGTCCGCTGACCAAGATCCACGACCCTGCCGCGTCGGGAATTGAACCCTGGTCCCAGGCTGACTTCTGCTCTCGGGCCTGCCGCCTCTAACCAGTGAGCCACACTACTCCATGTAGTATGTTTCACATGGTTTACAGGCTTATTTGCCAGTAATGTGAAATGCCACACCGTTATGTTGGCTCCCACTCAACAGTTGCTTCAAGTGACAAGTAATCTTTTTGAACAGTGAATGAGACAGGTTGTCGCGACTGTCATCTGAATGTACATTTCTGTGGATGTATACCGCAGACTAGAGGAATGAACCCTGGCTTCAGGGAGCCTGTGTGTGCAGCATGCAAGGACGATTGCAGGTACAATGCAGGCTGCCAGTCTCACTAAATCTGCCATATCTTATTGCTTCCACATGTCAATCACAGCATCTGGCTACCCCAGGGGTCTGTTCAAGTTAGGATCCGTCTATAGCTGATTTACTCAAAGATTTGATATGACAGTGGATTCATGCATTCAGGGTTGTCTCACTCAAGTGTGTCAGTGGAGGCATGTATTAAGTATGGTCTCACTCAGGTGCACCAACAGATGCAGGCAGTGAGAATGGCGGCAGCCCAGGCAGAGTTGCAGCCCGTCCTGTGCTTGCTTCACTGCCCGCTGGCTGTGCTTGCTTCCCTGCCCCCTGGCTGTGCTTGCTCCCCTGCCCCCCGTTGCTCGTGCTTGCTGTCCTCCTCCCCCCCTCCTTATTGCTTGTGCTTGCTGTCCTGCCCCCTCGTTGCTTGTGCTTGCTCTCCTGCCCTGCTATTGGCATTGTAAATGACAATGCCATTTATTTATGTTTAAAAAAAAAAAAAACATAAATAAAAATAATGTCATGAGCAATGCCAATAGCTCTAACTTTTGCAAAGGCGAAACCATTGCATTGTAAATGCTTGTTCTTTCTTCTGTCAACTTTACATTAAGCCAAGGCAGGATTTTATCATTCCTCTCCTGAAGCTTTTAAACATTAATATGTGTGGGCCAGCTTTATATCATCTTCAGCTTTTAAATGATGAATTCACTTGTTTAATGATGAACAGATACATCTCTGCAGCTGTTCGTCTGTGTGATATTGTTGGGAAATGATTTTTTGTTTAGTTTTAATGATTCATCTCTGGGGTTTGTCATGAAGTTTATTGTATACTGTCCCTAGTTTATGCTGCTATTTTTCAGAAATTTTAATCTATTGAATTACTCCTACTGCATCCCGATTATTAATTACCATTGCTTCGAAGCACATCATCCATCCTTTGTATCACATTTTTAACTCATATTTTAAATGATTTTATGATGTATTCTTTTATGGCTCTATGGCAGCCGAATAAAGATATTTTGACACACTGACCGACTGATAATTGGATGAGTGCCACTAGCTCCCAGAAGCTTCCCATCCCCTACGAGGCACCTCAGGGCTCCACCCTGCTCTGATGATCTTCATTCTGAACATGAACCCCCTCCAAACCCTACTCAAAGACAGCAACATACAAACCCCCAATACTCTGACGACACTCGAATCCACCTCAAAATCTCCCCAGCTTTTGACATTGAGCCACTCAAAGTCTGTCTCCACTTCTTTCAAACTTCTAGCACGTGCACCATTCTGTTAGCTGACAACAATAACAACAAAACAAATTAAAAGCTGGCTCGTTGACATGAACTTAGAGGGTTTCAACACCCAACTAAGAGCCAATGTAAAATTACTTAAACACACCCTTTGGACTGACCTCTGCATCAAGGAAGACGTGGTTAAAAAAAAGATGGCGCAGCACTGCCTCCCTGGAAGAGACTTCATAACTTCTGGTACAGCATGGGTACTCTGACACCTAGGTGGAGGCAACGCCACGCTATCCCACCCCACCGGCCCCACTGAGCGACATCTTAGATCCTGCAGAAGTCACATCAGTGGGTTGAAACCATTTGACCTCTTCAAGCCAACTCTGATGGAACTTCATCAACTCCTGCCCATGTCCACATCCTCTTGAAGGCCAGATGCAGCATTCTCAGGACCACGGAAAATGGCACGCACTGCTTACCTGGCCAAGACAATGCCCACCACAGGAGGACTGACCACACCTGGAGCCAGGGCAGTCCCAGATTGGAGAACAAGAAGAACCCTGTAAACAAATGGAAAACAAGCCTCCTCTGTCTGAGGTCCCTGGAGCTGGAACACCATCTCCATGGCTAGGAGGACTCCCAGCATCCTCCAGCTCAGGGTGGACTGAAGGCGCCCCTCGGTGCATCTCATTACTCGAGGAGCTCCCTCCTGCGTGGAAGCGATTTGGACAAAAGGCCACGAGGACCCTGCATGCTAAAGGCATTTTATGGATCTCTACTTTAGCAAAAAAGATGGAGTTTCCTGAAAAAGCTTTAGTTGAAGACGGGTGATCCATGTCCTATAAGTTGCTATGGTTGACTAGGCAACCAACTACACCTCTCCAAAGGCACTGCTTACTATCTGACCCCTTTTGTACCCCTTTGGCCGCCATAAGTGTGGCAGGGTATGCTCAGACGTGAGTCCCTTGCTCACTTTGCCACTGGATTCAAGCAAGCCGGGCTGAAGACGGCTGGAATGCCAGAAACCGGTCCTTGGAAGCTTGTTTCCGGTCCAGGGAAGACATGGCTTGGCAGTTCGGGCTGGACTGTTCCCATGAGGCACAGGGTCAGACTGATTTGCATATGCCATGTCTGAGCTGGGGTGGCAGAGTGGGCTAAAGAACGGTGATGGATTAAACCCAGATCTTTTGACTGGGCGTGAGTGTTTGATTGGTTCTGATGCTCCGTCCATCACCACCCCCTTTTGTACCGCTTTGTCGCCATAAGTTGGCAGGGTATGCTCAGACGTGAGTCCCTTGCTCACTTTGCCACTGGATTCAAGCAAGCCGGGCCTTGTTTCCGGTCCAGGGAAGGCATGGCTTGGCAGTTCGGGCTGGACTGTTCCCATGAGGCACAGGGTCAGACTGATTTGCATATAGCCATGTCTGAACTGGGGTGGCAGAGTTGGCTAAAGAACGGTGATGGATCAAACCCAGATCTTTTGACTGGGTGTGAGTGTTTGATTGGTTCAGATGCTCCGTCCATCACCACCCCCTTTTGTACTACTATCTGACCAATGGCATTCCAGTTTACATGGCAAATTACACATAAATGACATCACAGATGCCATCCGCAATGACCTATGCCGCGGCGCTGGCGCTGTGCTATGTACCCAGGGACCCGTAGGTAGCACTTATGGTGCATAGACGGAGGCCATGCCCAGTGTATGTAACATACCGCACATTGCTGTGGCCTTCCCTGTGAGCCTGATGGCTCTGAATTTAGGAGGCATAAGTGTTTGCACTATATGCACTGGTCTTGCCGCATACATAGTGTGCCCACAGTCCGCCAACAAGTGGCGGTAGGCTAATCTTTGCGGCCCGGGGCCACAGGATATGGAGCGCCCTGAACTTACGCCCTTCAGGAAATGTGAGGTTTAAGCTTCACGTCCCACTGACCTCTTGTGTGAGCAGAAGGATATCTTACCAACCTCACTTGCATCTGATCAGAAATGTAAGTTCCCCCCCACTCTCAGGGAGACTGACAACACTAGGCCTGGGTGGTGACCTTCGCTCGGTTCGTGGAGTTTGCAGAGTTTTCTGCACTCCGTGGAGCTCGCCGAGTGCAGAAAACTCTGCTTCGTGATGTGCAGCTGAGTTTTTTCCCTGGTCGCGATCATGAACGTTTTGTTTAGTTCACGATCACGAACAGTAAGTTCGCGATCGCGAGCTGCCGCTCGGGTAGAATTTCTACCCGAGTGGCAGAAATACCAGCACAAACTGCAGTTCGCAGAGGTTTTTTGTAACTTCGCGGAGTTCCGTGTAGCAAAACTCCGTAAAC
>NC_136070.1:1280060960-1280125960 GCF_964261635.1 Lissotriton helveticus
ACCAGAATCACAAGTCGAATTTCAAGTTTCGTTGGCACAGGGGCCACGAGCCGGCTGGCAAGTGACCGGGCCAACGCGTTGAGCCAAAAGAAGCAGAAGGGCCCCACGCAGCACTCGTCGAGTGTGGAGGGCTGAACTTCGGTGCAAGAGTGGCTCAGGGTTGGGGCTTCTCAAACCCCGGTGTACAGCCTCGAGGGTCACTCGTGGGCTGCACGGTCAGCGTCTCGTGGTCTTTTCAAGATGGCGTGCCCCACGCTTCCGGTCGCCTCCACGGGTCTCAGCTCTGCAGGGACTGTGGATCGGGCTGTTAGAAGGCAGGCACGCTTGATCTCGTTGATCTCTGTCACTCGAGTTCCGGCGGGAACTGCAACAAAGCAGACGTCGAGGGCTGGATGGTGCCTGTTTGCACAGGGTGGTCACTCCTTGACCACAAGGGAGATTCTTCAGTCTTCTACGTCGAGTAGGATGTCGAATGGTCCAGAGTTTCGTTTCTTATGTGTCATCAGGATAATCTGAAGTGCATTGGCACTGCTCCCAGTCTTATACTAATCTAGGGGGCTGGATTACCTGCTAGGTCCCCTCCTATGGGTGGGACCCAGGAAGTGGGTGGATACACCCCCTTCCTTTGATCCAGGCCACCCTGGCACGAGGGCTGGAGTGCCCCAGAACCGGTTTGGCCGGATTATGCAAGGGGCAGCCTTGTGCGCCCCAAGCAGTGTCTGGTTTCTTTCAAACCTCTCTGCTACAATCCACTATCTCCTGTCTGGGGTGGTGTGACACCTCCCTGCGACAGGAAACCCTTTGGCCAGGCCCCCTTGGCTGAGTTTCGGTCAGCTACAGGGGGTCAGACTTGTGTCTGTGGCAGAAGCATCCATATTGTGGATCTGAGGCCCTTTTAGAAATTAACCGCATTTCAGTAAAGTAACATGTCTTTTCCCCCTAGAGGGGATAGTATTCCAAATCGTATGACACCTTACACGACATGCTTTGATAAAGCCAAACCAAAGTTGCAATATAACCGCGAGGATTATAATGTACTTAAGAGTATATGGTATGGCATTATCCTGAAACAGCTTAGGGATTTGTTCCCGACTCAGCTCATGCTAGAGCTCCATCTCACATTAAACCACACACTTTGCCTCCAGGATTGATGAGGCCTTCCATAGGAGTGGCTCACAGGTTTATATGTGTCCAGATATAGGTTTAGATATAGGTATACTATATCTAAGCAAGGGGTGTTTACACCACCTTACCCCAGCTGAGTGATCAGCCAGTTGTGTCAATTTAAGAACCAGCCAGGGGTGGCAAAAGATATGCTGCAGCCCCTGGTAGGCCTTGGTGGCACCTATGCCCTGAACACCTATAGTGCATGGTACAGGGGCTGACAAGGAGTCCATTTCCAATTGTGGTATGTACCTAGGGTACATGGAATCCATTTTACAGAGAGAGCAGATGGCCTGGGGCCCTGATTAGCAGGGAACCAGGTCAACTAAGTCAAAAACCAGCTAAACACAAGGAAAAAATCTGGGGTAACCATAGTCAGGTAGCCACCTTCCTACATAACCCCCCCCCAAACGAAAGGAGATAAGGCTATCCTTGTCCAGGTAAGCCTATATTGCCTGAGTGGCCATATAAGGAAGTACCTGCACTAGCATGGGTACCCCCTGTCTCATGGTCTACTAAGCAGTCCCTCACCCTTGGGGTATTAGAGGGTCTCCACCATAGGGAATCACTACCTTGGGTGTGTTTATGCAAAGTTAAAGGCTGGTTTGGATATGGAGTATTGAAGTGAGGCTCCACTAATTTAGGGCTCAGCTTCCTCCAATTATCTTCCACCATGTGTGCCTTTCTTTCTTTAACTGAGTTGCACTGTGCTCTCAGGGTCAACCTCTGGCTACCTAAAGCTGGAGGCTGGGTCCCTCTGTTTGGCTTGCTGGAGGGACAGTTCAGGTTTGGGCCCTTTGGGTCCCAGGTTTGGCTGTGCTCAACAGAATCCATCTGTGGGAGGTCCCTAACTGTTTTTAAGGGGGCTCCCTCAGGAGTTTTTAAAGTTTTCACCTCACTAGGGCTACTAGTTTTGGTGCCCCTAATCTGTTGATGGGGGTGCTTTATTTGACAGGGGGCCCTCTGGGTATCACTGTCCTTCTTGTCCTCTGCAGCCCTGGGCTGACTAAGGCAAGGTAGAGAGGGGCAGGTTACCTGCTCCAGACTGGGTCCCACCTGAGAAGGGTCCACTGACATCAGAGGCTCTGTCAGGCTAGACCTAATCACCTCTGGGGCAGTTCCTTCATCAGGGGTAAGATCAGTTCCCTGAGGAGGCTGATCCTTTCCTAAAGTCTGGTGAGGGGGAGATTTCTCGTCCTCCTCTGTGCTCTCAGTTTGTGTGGAGTTATCCATCATTTCAGGCTTCACAACACACCTATCAGTTTGAGTTTGGGCTGTGGCCATCACAGCCCCGCCAACCTTTTCAGGAGGAGACTCAGTTTGGGTTTCTGCTGTTATCTTAACAGCTTTGCTATTCTGTTCAGGAAGAGCTTCTGTTAAAGATGGGGCAGAGAGTTGCTCAGCCCTACCAACCTTTTCAGGAAGGACATCTTGAATTGGGGCTGTAGCCATTACAGCCCCACTAACCTTTCCATTGGCATTTACCATTCTAGAATGGGTTTCCTGTTCAACCTCAGCCCAGGCTGAGATTTCCAAATCATTACCAAGTAGGCAGTCTACAGGCAAGTTGGGTGACACTGCCACTCTCTTTGGGCCAATGACCCCTCCCCAGCTGAGACTTACTACTGCCATGGGATGATTTGTTTGGGTTCCATCAATGTTTGTTACTTGGTATGTGGCACCAGGTAAAAGTTGCTTAGAGGGGACTATGCAGTCAGCCACCATGGTGATGCTAGCCCCTGTGTCTCTAAAAGCTTCAACTTTCAAACCATTGATGATGGGTTCTTGTCTATATTTGCTCAAAGTGTTTGGGCAATCAGAGAAGTTGGCAAACCCCATGCCAGTCTCATAAACAAGATTATTTGGGGATGGGGACCTGGATAGGCCAGGGTCCACCTGAGCTCCAAAAGTAAACCCACCCAGATTCCTGGGTGTGCTCCCACTTCCTGGGGGATTACTGCTGACAGTAACAGGAGGTGTTGGAGCTGGCTTTGGAGGTATATTCTCTTTATTGCCATTCTTGGGACAACAGTTGTCTGTTTTGTAATGCCCAACCTGCTTACTGATATGGCAATAGGGCTTTTTCTCAGTTGAGGAAGTGTCTTGGGACCCACCCCCATTCTTGGAGTTTTGGGGCCCTGGGGAAGTCTTTTCTTTACTTTTATCCCCACCCTTATCTTGAGGCTTGGTAGACTCCTTCTTCTGGTTACTGTCCTGATTCTTAGGCCTAATCCTGGTTCTGACCCACTTGGCTGCCTTCTTTCCCAATTCTTGGGGAGAGGTCAGATCAGAGTCCACCAGGTGCTGGTGTAAGAGCTGGTTCTGACAATTACTTAGGATCTGCTCCCTCATAATCAAATTATACAATCCTGTAAAGTCATGTACTTTGCTGCCATGTAGCCAACCCTCCAGAGCCTTAGTAGCACAATCAACAAAATCAGTCCAGTCCTGAGTCTGTGTCTTCTGGGTATCTCTGAACCTTAACCTGTATTGTTCAGTGGTTAAGCCAAACCCATCTATCAGAACACTCTTCAGGACTTTGTAATTGTTTGCATCCTCATGTCTAACAGTGAGGAGCTTATCTCTCCCTTTCTCTGAAAAGGAGTACCATAAGATTGCTGCCCACTGTTCCTCAGGAACCTGCTGTACCATGCAGGCTCTCTCAAGAGCAGTTATCCATTTGTGGATGTCATCCCCTTCCTTGTAGGGGGGCACAATCTTTGTCAGGTTTCTACTATCATAGGACCTGGGTTTCTCTTTAGGAATATTGCTGCCACCAGTGGCATCTAAGCCACACATTTTCTGTTCTCTTGCCAAGGCAAGTCTAGCTTGAGCCAGGGCTACCTCCTCCCTCTCTATCTGGAGTTTGACAGCCCTCATTCTTGCCTCATGCTCTTGTTTCTGAGAGGGAGTCATTCCTCTCTGGGATTCTCTTGAGGCACTAGAAATATGAGAGTCCCCTGCTGGAGATCTCACTCTTCTGTTGCCTGGGAGAATGTTATAGGGTCTGGGGAGGTGCTGGCCCTCTCCATTCCCAAGTAGGTTTAAGTTGGCCTGGCTAAGCCTGGCAACTATAACCTGGCTACCCCTCTGATCCTCTACATCTGAGTCCCCCTCCTCCTCTACTTCTTCATCTACTGGAGTGGTCTCATTCTCAGGGGGTTTCACTCCATCTCCTGATTCTAAGGGAGCTGCATTCACCTTATCTAAGTCATCCTGTTCTAGAATGGCTATCAGGGCAGGACTGGTGGGACTTCTGCCCCTTTTTAACCCTCTTGAGATGCAAAAGGCAATCAAGTCTTTGTGGGTTAGTTTGTCATAGCTGGAAGTTGCCTTGGTAAGGTCAACTGTCACAGGCAGAGAGCCTGAAGCTTCACCTGTGCCAGACATGACTCTAGTGTGGTGTAAGTGATGCACCTACCTACACTAAGTGTTTCCCTACTGTACCTTGCTAGTGAGTTGTAGTCAGGGTGTGCTAATCCCTTTAATCTACAACTACTAAGTCCAGTAGAACTTAAATATGCTAAGCTTTTGATTTATATGTACCTAAGGTACTTGATGTGATCTTTCAATTTGATAAAAGATTGCAATGGTAAAACAAACAGCAAGCTCAAATCCGCACCGCTGCTCACCAATGTGAGAAGTTGGCCTGATATGTGATGTTTCCAATTCTGGAACCACCTTGTGTCAGTCCAAACAATCCCTTATGGTGTCTGGTTGTAAGTCAACCTTGTTAGACAAGCTATCCTAGGGGTAGCATGGACTAAGCAGCCTAAAGGCTTAACTTAAGAGGTCGTGTTAAGCGAGCTGTTTTACCACATACAATCCTGTAATATCAAATGAAAGGACACCACACGAGTGTATATTATAAAAATATATGTATTTATTACTAAAAACAATCCCCAGTATTCTTTATGGATAATGGGGCACAAGCGTTAAATCAAAAGCACAGTATAACATACAAAGTTGCACAATTTTGGAAGAGGCCGAGGGGCCACTCAAACCATATACTAAAAAAATGGTATAAGAGATACCATTCGATCAGTGGTTAGGCCTAGGGCCTAGGGAATCGCTGGGAGCAGTCGGGACAAGCAATGCTGAAGTCGGGAAAAGCCCGCGGGATTCGGGTGCAGTGCAGAAAGCGCACGCATGCACCAATGTTAACCAATGGTGCGTAAAAGTTACACAAATAGAGTTTAAGGACACTTGCGCTGAACCTAGAGGAACAAAACTTAAGACACAGACCCTAGAGGTGTGCACCAGTGTGGGAACACTGGCGTTGCAATGTTACCTTACCCACAGGAAGTGGGTGCACAGGGTCGAAGTTGAGTCGGGTTTCGTCACGCAGGCTCTTGGTGCTTGAAGCTGAAAGGGCTGCAGGCGGGGTGAAAGGGAAGTGTCCAGTGGAGTCCAAGGGTGGACTCAAGTCGAAAAGTACCTGAAAGCAGAGGGGACAGAGTCTGGGTCACTCAGCAGTGACCAGGGTGGAACCAGGATGGAACCAGGCAATGTCGGGCGCAATCAGGTGGTCGTCGAGGAGCTTCTCTCCGCTGTCACGTGGGCTCTGGGGCATCTGCAACATCCAGAAGCAGGTCACGATCTGTCCCACAAAGGCTCTCGCCGTCGGCGCTGTCGGCTTCAAGATTGGAGCAAACAACACTTGGCAAAAGCAATCCACGCGGAACTGGGAGATCGCTTCTCACTCGAACCAGGAGGGTCATAGTGGGGGCTCCTTTTCAGGGGAGCTGGTGTAAATCTGAAGCAACCAGAATCACAAGTCAAATTTCAAGTTTCGTTGGCACAGGGGCCACGAGCCGGCTGGCAAGTGACCGGGCCAACGTGTTGAGCCAAAAGAAGCAGAAGGGCCCTACGCAGCACTCTTCGAGTGTAGAGGGCTGATCTTCGGCGCAAGAGTGGCTCAGGGTTGGGGCTTCTCAAACCCCGGTGTACAGCCTCGAGGGTCACTCGTGGGCTGCACGGTCAGCGTCTCATGGTATTTTCAAGATGGCGTGCCCCACACTTCCGGTCGCCTCCACGGGTCTCAGCTCTGCAGGGACTGTGGATCGGGCTGTTAGAAGGCAGGCAAGCTTGATCTCGTCAATCTCTGTCGCTTGAGTTCCGGCGGGAACTGCAACAAAGCAGACGTCGAGGGCTGGATGGTGCCTGTTTGCACAGGGTGGTCACTCCTTGACCACAAGGGAGATTCTTGAGTCTTCTACGTCGAGTAGAATGTCGAAGGGTCCAGAGTTTCGTTTCATATGTTTCATCAGGATAATCTGAAGTGCATTGGCACTGCTCCCAGTCTTATACTAATCTAGGGGGCTGGATTACCTGCTAGGTCCCCTCCTATGGGTGGGACCCAGGAAGTGGGTGGATACACCCCCTTCCTTTGATCCAGGCCGCCCTGGCACGAGGGCTGGAGTGCCCCAGAACCGGTTTGGCCGGATTATGCAAGGGGCAGCCTTGTGCGCCCCAAGCAGTGTCTGGTTTCTTTCAAACCTCCCTGCTACAATCCACTATCTCCTGTCTGGGGGGGTGTGACACCTCCCTGCGACAGGAAACCATTTGTCCAGGCCCCCTTGGCTGAGTTTCGGTCAGCTACAGGGGGTCAGACTTGTGTCTGTGGCAGAAGCATCCATCTTGTGGATCTGAGGCCCTTTTAGAAATTAACCGCATTTCAGTAAAGTAACATGTCTTCTTCCCCTAGATGCTATCCCCGTCACCAGAACTGGTGAGGGGATAGTATTCCAAATCGTATGACACCTTACACGACATGTTTTGATAAAGCCAAACCAAAGTTGCTATATAACCGCGAGGATTATAATGCACTTAAGAGTATATGGTATGGCATTATCCTGAAACAGCTTAGGGATTTGTTCCCGACGGCTGCAGACAGGCTCAGCTCATGCTAGAGCTCCATCTCACATTAAACCACGCACTCTGCCTCCAGGATTGATGAGGCCTTCCATAGGAGTGGCTCACAGGTTTATATGTGTCCAGATATAGGTTTAGATATAGGTATACTATATCTAAGCAAGGGGTGTTTACACCACCTTACCCCAGCTGAGTGATCAGCCAGTTGTGTCAATTTAAGAACCAGCCAGGGGTGGCAAAAGATATGCTGCAGCCCCTGGTAGGCCTTGGTGGCACCTATGCCCTGAGCACCTATAGTGCATGGTACAGGGGCTGACAAGGAGTCCATTTCCAATTGTGGTATGTACCTAGGGTACATGGAATCCATTTTACAGAGAGAGCAGATGGCCTGGGGCCCTGATTAGCAGGGAACCAGGTCAACTAAGTCAAAAACCAGCTAAACACAAGGAAAAAATCTGGGGAAACCATAGTCAGGTAGCCACCTTCCTACAGAGAGAGAGAGAGAGAGGAAGAGAGAGAGAGAGAGAAAGAGAGAGAGAGAGAGAGAGAGAGAGAGGAAGAGAGATAGAGAGAAAGAGAGAGAGAGAGAGAGAGAGAGAGAGGAAGAGAGATAGAGAGAAAGAGAGAGAGAGAGAGAGAGAGAGGAAGAGAGAGAGAGAGAAAGAGAGAGAGAGAGAGAGAGGAAGAGAGATAGAGAGAAATAGAGAGAGAGATATAGAGGGAGGAGGAGAGAGAGAGGGAGAGAGAGAGGGAGAGAGAGAGAGAGAGAGAGAGGGAGCAAGAGAGGGAGAGAGAGAGGGAGAGAGAGAGGAAGAGAGAGAGAGAGAAAGAGAGAGAGAGGAAGAGAGAGAGAGAGAAAGAGAGAGAGAGAGAGAGGAAGAGAGATAGAGAGAAAGAGAGAGATAGAGAGGGAGGAGGAGAGAGAGAGGGAGAGAGAGAGGGAGAGAGAGAGGGAGAGAGGGAGAGAGAGAGGGAGAGAGAGAGGAAGAGAGAGAGAGAGAAAGAGAGAGAGAGAGAGGAAGAGAGATAGAGAGGGAGGAGGAGAGAGAGAGGGAGAGAGAGAGAGAGAGAGGGAGAGAGAGGGCGGATGGGCAGATGGAGCGGTCACATGGAGAGGAGAGTATGGGGAAGGAGCATCGGTGCTGGAAGTGTGATGGAAACAAAGGTTTTAATAGGATCAAAATAATAAAGACATGGTACTTGGGGATGGGCAAATAATACATATGTGTGGAAACAAATTTTTCACATGTCGTGTATGCTATATTCACAATTTACACCGCCGTGCACTTTTACTGATATTGTTTTATCAGTAAAACCTCATGTCAGTGTGAGTTGTGCGTCCATTTCAATGGAACATTAAGGGCCAGATGTAGGTATCCAAATACCGGTCGGTAACGGCCGAAAATACCGATTTTCGGCCATTACCGACCGGTATTTGGATACTGAGATGTAGGGCCACCTAAAATACAGATTCGGTAATTTTACCGAATCGGAAATTTTACAGAATCTGTAAAATTACAGATTCTGTAAAATTACAGATTCTGTAAAATTACCGAATCTGTATTATGAGATGTAGGTAGAACTGTAATCAGTGCTACAGGGCTTTAAGAATTTGTTATTTACCACCAACTAGAAGTTGGTGGTAAATAATGAAAAGCCTTGAAAAAGCATTTTTTTTGCTTTTCAAACGCTGCCATGTTGCAGATATCTGCAACATGTGCACCCATACACGATTGAGGGGTGCAACAGGGTGTCGAAGTGACACCCTGCCACCCTTCAATGTTTCCCCCAATTACCGAATCGGTATTTACCGATTCGGTAATTGATATTCATTCCTATGGGCCTCCAGGCCTATAGGAATGAATGGCAATTACCGAATCGGTAAATACCGATTCGGTAATTACCGAATCTTACCGATTCAGTAATTTAAAAAGAGAAATTACCTACATCCCATTTACCTACTCTTAAATACCGAATCGGTATGATTCGGTATTTAAGAGTAGGTAAATCGAGATTACCTACATCTGGCCCTTGGTGTCTGTGCGCTGAATGGGCGGGGCTCATTTCATTTGCTTTCTCATTGTGTGACACTTAGATTTTTTACACCCCCTATGATTTCAGTGATGTAAAGCTGAAGGCAGCCCCCCCACTTTGAAATCCCTTCCCGCGCCAATTGAAGAGAGACAGAACGCAGAGCGAGACTGAGAAGCAGGAAGTGAGTGAGAGACAGAGAAGTAGAGTGCAAGCTGAAAAAGAAGTGAGAGAGAAACAGAGAAACAGAGGGAGAAGCAGGAAAAGAGTGAGAGACAGAGAAGCTGAGCGAGAAGCAGGAAGAGAGTGAGAGACTGAGAAGCAGAACGTGGACGAGAAGCAGAGGAAAGTGAGAGAGAAGCAGAGCGAGAAATAGGAAAAGAGTGAGAGACAGAGAAGCAGACTGAGAAGCGGGAAAAGAGAGTATGAGAGAGAGAAGCAGAATCAAAAGCAGGAAGAGAGTGAGAGAAAGACGTAGAGCGAGAAGCAGGAAGAGAGTGAGAGATGGAGAAGTTGAGTGTGGGCAAGAAACAGAAGAGAGTGAGAAAGAGAGAAGTACAGTGAGTAGAAGCAGGAAGAGAGTGAGAGACAGAGAAGTAGAGCGTAGATTAGAAACAGAAGAGTGTAAGGAATAGAGAAGTAGAATGAGAAGCAGGAAGAGTGGGAGAGGTAGAGAAGTAGGGCGCGAGCGAGAAACAGAGGAGAGTGAGAGGGAGAAGTAGAGTAAGAAGCAGGAAGAGAGTGAGAGACAGAGAAGCAGAGCGAGAAGTGGGAAGAGAGTGAGACAGAGAAGTAGAGCGCGGGTGAGAAGGAGAAAAAAGTGAGAGAGAGAGCAAAGTAGAGCGAGAAGCAGGAAGAGAGTGAAAGACAGAGAAGTAGAGCATGGGTGAGAAACAGAAGTGAGTGAGAGAAGCAGAGCAAGAAGCAAGAAGAGAGTGAGAGACGGTAGTAGAGCACATGTGAGAAACCGAAGAGAGTGAGAAACAGAGAAGCAGAGCGTTGGCAAGAAACATAATAGAGTGAGAGAGAAGCAGAGAGAGAAACATGAAGAGAGTGGGAGACACAGAAGCAGAGCGTTGGCGAGAAACATAAGAGAGTGAGAGAGAAGCAGAGCGAGAAACAGGAAGAGAGTGGGAGACAGAGAAGCAGAGCGTTGGTGAGAAACATAAGAGAGTGAGAGAGAAGCAGAGCGAGAAACAGGAAGAGAGTGGGAGACAGAGAAGCAGAGCGTTGGCGAGAAACATAAGAGAGTGAGAGAGAAGCAGAGCGAGAAACAGGAAGAGAGTGGGAGACAGAGAAGCAGAGCGTTGGCGAGAAACATAAGAGAGTGAGAGAGAAGCAGAGAGAGAAACAGGAAGAGAGTGGGAGACAGAGAAGCAGAGTGCGGGCGAGAAGCAGTAGGAGAGAGCGTTATGAGATATGGTGCCATATCACATAGAGTGAGCCCTGGGAGCGCGCAGTTAACACACTGTCTCTGCCACAGTTTTGGGCTGATTTCTGCCTTAAACAGCTGAGGAGCTGTAGCAGCGCTATAGCCTATCTTACCACCTTGGATGGTCATTGGCTGCTCGTCACCGGAACTGCCATGGCTTGTGCTCCTATTGGCTGGAAATGTAGCAGCATTTGTTGACATATCTAAACCAACAACACAATTACAAACCAACAACAACAAAATGAAAATTCCTAGTCATTTACAATAAGAATTGAAATTCTTCGCAGGCAGGGGGGCGTACTGCGGGAATTGACCCTTACCTCCATCCACCATATATCCTTTGCATTGGAAAGTCGGCTCAGGGAGTCCACACTCGTAGCCAGAAGCAGCCTACAATGGAGCTCTTGAAAAGGGACAGAATCTGACCACGGGACGGGTGCTGGATTCACAACACGTTATTAAAGAAATGTATATAAATAGACTTATCATGTTGTGATAACGCTGAAAGACAAACAATTAGTACTATTTTTAAATCAAAGTGTTTCTAGTCAAAGGGCATTCAAACTTGGCACAAATCCTAAACTAGAGACATGTTCATGCCAACCCTATGCTTACCTGGCATACACCTTTGTTTTCCCATACCATTGTTGCATGACTTCTACTACGTTGTTAAATCTAACATTATTTACATGTATCACATTTCTAATATGTTGCATGGGTCTTGCTGAGGCTGTCCTTCATTTTCTTACTTCCAGCAATAAAGTAGCCTTTTACTTTGCACCTTTGTGATTGCAGTATATCTGCAAAGTACACTTCCTGCGTCTGATGATGTAATTTATGTTATGACACACGCGGCCGTGCACCACAATGCACCCAACTACCTCGCTCAAAAGTTGTCTATCTCAGGAGGTTCGAGGTCCAATAGAAGCACAAAAAAACCTACTCCTGAAACCCCGTAGATTCCGGAAAGAGAAAACATACAAGCGCTCCTTCTCTGGAATGGCACCCAGGATTTGGAACACGCTCCCGCCTGAAACTAGGCTGATCTCCTCCACTGCACTCTTCAAGAAAGAGGTGAAAAACATCCTTCTGGCCAAGATCTCCTGAACATGATTGTTGCTGGATCAGAGACTCTGCATTGCTTTGTATCACTGCTCACCTTGTCCTCTGGCACTACACTTCTAACCTGATGTTGTCACTACCAATATATGATACACGTTGATTCACTCTCCAGATGCCCCCACTCAGTGTTCTCGCTACACTAAGACTTTGGTATAAGCCATCCACACACCCAAGGTACACATGAACACCCCTGTAGTGGGATCAATGACTTGAGCCGTCTTATATTACTTGTTCACTTGATTGTATTGTGATATGTGTCATGTATGTTACTATTATCCCACCATGTTAATGACTACTATACTGCTCCCATTGTCTCTGTTCACTCCTACTGCCCCTACCATGTCTTTGTGAAGCGCTCTGATATCCGTAAGGATCTTGTTCGCGCTATATAAAACTCTGAATAAATAAATAAATAAATAAAATTAGGCTGGACAGGTCTCCTGGCAAGACGGGCGGGGGAATTGCATGCATTTTTAGGAGCAACCTCTCCGTTACTAAAGCCACCTCCCCCTCCCTTTCCTCCTGTGAACTCCTCTGCCTCGACATCACCAGCGAGGGCAAGCAAGTTTGTGCTTTACATCTCATCTATCACCCGCCTGGTGACAATCTCATATCCACCCAACAACTCATGGACATGATCAATTCCAATGCCGGTCGGCAGACCACCCAAGTCTACCTGGGTGACTTCAATCTCCACTGGAACGATCAGAAAGACACAGTGGTGAATAGTCTCAAAACTTTCCTTAATTTGCTTGACCTCACCCAAATATGCGATAGACCAACACACGACAAAGGCTCGATACTCGATCTCATCATTGCCAAAGAGAACACTACACAACTGGAGACGATTCTACCCTGCGACTGGTCAGATCACCACATTATCACCTTCTTTATCAATGAAAAAGTTAAACCTAACCCGACTCAACCAATCAAATCCAAAACATGGAAAAGGGACATGAAGAATCTTAACCCCTCTACCCTGCCTCCCCACATCGGCAATCTCCTCCTTCCCCCCTCAGGTGCCTTGGATGTTCAATCACTGATCAACCACTACCTTGACTCTATGAACACAATAGTCAATGAAGTCGCCCCACTGCAACTGAAGAGAGTCTCCACCAAAATTTCTAACCCCTGGTATGATGATAGACTCAATGACGACAGGCGTACTATGCGAATGGCAGAGCGCACCTGGAGATCGGACCCTTCAGCACTGCACCTCAAAAGGCTTAAGAACAAGAGAAATGCCTACTTCAGGAAAATAAAACGCACAAAGTCGGACTTCTTTAGCCGCCAGTTGGACCAAGCAAAAAACAGGCCAAGAAAGCTGTTCGAACTAATCAAGACCCAAACAAAGACACAACCTTTACAATCAAACAGCACAACAAGCGACACCCCACACTGTGAAGCCTTCTCTGCTTTCTTTAAGCTAAAGACTGACAACATAAGAAATGACCTCATCATGGATGTAATCCGATTCCCCAACCACACCAGAATGGCTAACACTCAACCTAAAAACAAGGCATCTTGGCTGGTCTTCGATACCTACTCGGAAGAAGCAATACACAAACTGCTCTGCACCTTGAAGCCCTCTAATCACCTCACAGACCCTCAACCTGCTAATGCTGTAAAAGACTTCATCCCCTTGCTCCTCCCTCTCTGGACCAAAATCATCAACAGCTCCCTGCAACAAAGTCTCATTCCAGACTCCCTCAAGGTGGGGCAAGTCACGCCTATACTCAAGAAACCTACAGCTGATCCGTCTGACCTAAACAATTACCGGCCCATCACCAATATCTCCACCCTGGCCAAACTGCTGGAGAAATGTGTCCAACTCCAACTAACAAAACACATTGACCAATTTGACCTCCTCAACCCTCATCAATCAGGCTTCCGAGCGAAACATAGCACGGAAACAGCTATGACACACATAATTGATGACGCCCTCCAAATTCTTGATCGCAATGAGTCCTGCCTCCTCATCCTTCTTGACCTCTCCTCAGCATTTGACACGGTCAAACATGAGAACTTGCTGGAGCTGCTAAGCTCTAGAATGGGTCTATCGGGAACTGTTCTCAAATGGTTTTCGTCCTTCCTTCACAATCGGTCTCAGAAGTTCAAGATCGACAATGTGCTATCTTCACCTGTGCCTGCAGATCTAGGGGTTCCACAAGGATCCTCCCTCTCCCCCACACTGTTCAACCTCATCATGGAACCGCTCGCCACCTTGCTCCAAGCCTCCAATGTCCAATTCCATATGTACGCCGACGACACACAACTTTACCTAAAGCTACCATCCCCGGAAGATATCAAACATCTGAATTCCACGCTTATTAACACTCAATCCTGGCTGGCCGATAATCACCTCAAACTAAATGCTCTGAAAACTGAGTTCCTACTCATCTCACCCCCGGCGAAAATTTCCACCACCCAAACCTGGCTCATAAACCTAACAGCACTCAATGTCCAACCTATCATTGTGGATTCGGCGAAATCCCTAGGCATCACACTCGACGCCAAACTCAACATGCAGCAGCACGTTAGCAAAGCCACAAAAGCAGCTAATTTCCAAATCAACACACTGAGGAAAATTAAACCCTTCCTCCCGGCCGAAGACTTCCAAACTGCTGTACAAGCTTTAGTCATCCCTCGAATAGACTACGGAATTGTGGCCCTCAGCGGACTCCCGCTATCCACAACAGCACCCTTAAGAGCCTCCCTGAACGCTGCAGCGAGACTCATTACTGGCTCAAGAAAACATTCGCATATATCCCCAGACTTAAAGTCTCTAAAATGGCTGCCCTTTGAAGCCAGAATACACCTAAAAATTGCAGTTATGACACACGCGGCCTTGCACCACAATGCGCCCAACTACCTCGCTCAAACGTTGTCTATATCAGGAGGCTCAAGATCCAATAGAAGCACAAAAAATCTACTCCTGAAACCTCGTAGATTCCGGAAAGAGAAAACATACAAGCGCTCCTTCTCAGGAATGGCACCCAGGATCTGGAATGCGCTCCCTCCTGAAACCAGGCTTATCTCCTCCACTGCACTCTTCAAGAAAGAAGTGAAAACCATCCTTCTGGCCAAGATCTCCTGAACCTTATAGGTGCTGGATCAGAGACTCTGCATTGCTTTGCACCACTGTTCACCTGGTCCTTTGGCACTATACTTCTGCGTGATGGGGACACCAGTACGCTATTCTCTTACTACCTACCAATATATGATACACGTTGGTTTACTGACTCACTCTCCCGATGCCCCCACTCAGTTCTCTCTACACTAAAACATTGATATAAGCCATCCACACACACATGGTGTACCTGAACACCTCTGTAGTGGGAACAATGACTTGTGCCTTTTGATATTACTTGTTTACCTGATTGTATACTGACATGTTTTATGTATGTTATTATTATCCTACCATGTTAATGACTATTATATTGCTACCATTTTCTCTGTTCATTCCTACTGCCCCCACCCTGTCTTTGTGAAGCGCTCTGATATCTGTAAGGATCTTGTTCGCGCTATACAAAACTTTGAATAAATAAATAAATAAATACATTTCCTGTTTAAAAAAAAAACTTTAGTTCTTTTGCCTTACGGCATTGAGTATTTGTTCAGTGAATTTTCTTACTCTAAAGCTTTGGAGATAGTGCCTTACAAACTTCAATCTCCAGATAAACCTAAATGTAAATGTTTGTTAGACCCACATCCCGCTGCTTTTACAAGACAATAGTTGGGTTCGACTTTAGTTAGTTAACATTTAGGGCCCAATTCACAAAGGTATACTGAGACAAATGTCTAACTTTATGACTTTTGGTATTCACAAAGGGCATTTACGAGTAATAAAATTAGACTTTTGTCTCAGTTAAACTTTAGTATTTGTCTTAAGTCTAACTGAGACCAAAACCTTTAGTCTTAGCTAAACATAAGACTATGTAGGGGGTGCATGTTTCTACTTATGTAGGAAGATTAGAACGCTGCCAAAAAGTCTGTTTTATTCTTTGATTCCAGATAATAGGAGCTCATGTGTCGTTTGGTTTATGAAGTAATATCACAGTCAAACATTTGGTCTAAAGAGTTTACCGGATGTCAGCTCTTCATTTCCTTAAAAAACAGACATGCTAGTTTCATCACCAACTCTGATTGGATGAAATTTAGGAGGTTATGAGAGAGGTGGAGACTGATTTTAGAGACTTTGGGGCACATCCTGTAAGTGGGAGCTTTGGATTGAAAGACCTTCATACTCGGGAAAAGTCTACCGGATATTCAGAGATCGGATGACTGGTCTGGTGGATCAGTATTTAGAAGTTTTTACTTTAAACATGTTAAGTGTGCTGTAAGTCATGTGATTGCAAAGCTTTAAACTTGGATAGTATTCACCATCTTGCTGCACCAAAAAACATTTCCACAGCCCATGAGCAGAAAATGTTGGTTTTATTAAAGACACGAAGGATAAGATTATCCACTCCAAGCCCCCTCATTAATGTTGATTGTGGTTTATTTTTCAGCATAAAGACAATTGTTGCATGATAGATTATGTTGGCATCTGATGAGCCTCCAGAGGAGTCTACGAGACAGAATGCATCAACTTGAGATGGTGGTCATGCGTTCTCTAAAGTCCTCATCAAGGTGTATCTGCTGTTTGCAGCCCTGATATGAAAGAAGATGGCGGCACCTTTGGTATTATTTCTTATTGGAATCTTGACGAGATCCACACTCCATGTTTCGTTGCTGCTGTTAGTGGGGTAATATAAGAGGATTGAATAATATTAACCTCTGTGTCCTTAATAAAATTAAATCTTTTACTCACCCGGCCTTGGGAAATGTCCTTTACCTTCCACAATTAAGTAAAGATGGAGGTTGGCAAACTAGCAAATTAAAAGAGGGAGCTGCGCCAGAACCAAACCAGAGGTCTGGTGAGTCCCTAAGAGCCAAAGAATGAGCCGAACCATCACATGATTTGGCACGTAACTCACATAACAAATGCAATGGAAAAATATGGAAAAACTCCATAAAATTAAAAAAAGTTTATTTGCTCAACATTTTTAAGTGTTTCAATTTAATTGTCATAAGCCACCTACCTGGATTACAGATGATTTCAATGGGGCGGCGACGCTAGTTCCCGAATCCTCCCGAGGCTTGCCCACTGTTTACGGGAGGAGACACTGTTCCAGTGGCAAATCCCATGGGAAAGTGGGATGGGATGGAGGGAGCGTGCAGAGCCAAAGATGCTATGGCTTGTCTACTCTACAGCAACACTACAGCAGGCATTCACACCAGTCTGATGAATAGTATAGACAGATGTGGTGCCTATAAACAAACAAATAATAAGGCTTTAGTTTAGCATTAACTCTATCTCTTAAGGTATCACCTCACAAAGCTTTTCAAATCACAACCAACATTTAGTATTGTTGTGACATTTTTTTTCATTTAGATTGTTTGTAGAGGCTCCTTTATCAATTTTTTTGAAACTGTAGTAAGTATGATTTCAGCATAAAACCCACAAGCAAACTTGGACGGGGTTATTTTCACCCGAGTCCTCTTTGGCAGAGCCCTGCTAACAGAATGTACAAGTTGAACAAAAACATTGGTTACTTTTGTTTGTAGCACAATGTTTCGAATGAGCTTAGAGCGTAGTAAAATCAAGTCTGTTAATGCATCTCTCCTTTTCTTCTTGTTCTTTTTTCCATCTCGGTGCAGACTACTGCGGGACATTCCTTGCGGTGAGGTCGAAGTGGGAGGATCAAGGGAGCTGGCAAGACAGAGTCCTGAGTGCCGGGATAATTAACACGATGAGGCTGCCTTCTAGAAGATGCGTTTGAATGTTCACAACGCTTGTGTTAAAATTGCTTATAGCAAGAAGGAGGTGCAGATAATTAACTTGATGAGGCTGTCTTCCAGAAGGTCTTTAGAATGTTCACAGAGGTCATGTTTTAACTGCTTATAGCAAGGAACAGGTGCAGATGATTAATTTGATGAGGTTGTCTTTCAGAAAGTTCACATTGAGGTCCGTCAGTCACACAGCTTTATTAGATCTTTTGTAGATAGACCATAAAAGCACAATAGCTCATATAAATAATTTCAAGTTATTAAATACATATTTACATTGGTTAAAATAGGTATTAAACAAGTTTGCTGTGATCAGAAATAGGATCTTTAAAATCATTTGTATGAAAGGAGAGAACAGTTCATTATTACAAATTACACACTACTATAAAAAGTGGTCCCACCTTTTTCCACGTCCTAAGACAGACCCATAGAAATGAAGCAACACAAAAACATACAAATGGGTCCGGTAAAGCATTTAGAAAATACATGGCGACCCGGCCTTGCCTAGATTTATGGTGCCTAAGGATTGGAAGTACAAATATTTTCCTTCCTCAAAGTAGTTCTTACAAAATAGTAAAATATGCAGGTCCGACTGGACAGCATGGTTGTTACAGGGGCCGGGAGCGGGATCAGCGAATCTATATTTATTTTGTGGGTAGCCCAAGAGTATCGGGATCATATTAAATCTGAAGCGTAATAGTATGAATCTGTGCTGCGAATTGTTTATGCAAGATACATAATGAAAACCCTCTCCTGATAATGGTGGAACCAGGTCATATGCAATAGAAGACTCGTAGTTCCGTTTATTTTCCCTACGGGCTTGTTCTGCTCTTTGGGAATATAGATCCGTTAACCATTTCTTCTTGACATCTTTGCAAGTATCAGGTCCTGAAAAAGTTTTGCCACCCCTAGGGCTTTCAGTACTGTTTCTACATAATTGAGCCACCCAATCCTTTTGTAATGATCTCGATTACAGCATTCGCTTATAATGGTTTGTGTCAGGTCGACCGTGGTTCTCTGCCATATTGACAACCACAGGAGGACAGGGACCATCCTTATAGAGTCACTCAAGTAAGGAAGCCCCAGTTCAAGATGTAAAATGTGGTTTGGGGCTGATTGTGGTAAAGACACATGATTTAAAATAAAGGAGTCTTCCACTTGCTGTAACGGACCATCGTCACGTTGAGGTCCTCTATACCGGTTGCGTGATGCTTCTTCTGGTGGACTTTCTGGAGGTTTCTATGGCGCCTGAAACCTGACCTTGCATATACATGGTAAACAATTTGAAAAAGCTATTAAGCCTTTTCAACAAACTGGGGAACACCAGCAGCAGCTAGCTATTATTGACAACATGTAATAGGGTCAAATGTTAGGGTACAAGATGGTTTCATTCATAAGTGTTAGGAGGAATGATATGAGTCATGCTGGTATATTGTGATATTCAAGAGAGGTGAGTTGTGAAATCCTGACATTAAAGCATTAGATTGTACCCGGGCATGTATAGCATTTAATGTAAATAATCATTTCTAAACATAAACCTAGAAACGCTCAAGAATAGCTCTGTGCCGTGATGATGTTGCTATGACACAATGAAGAAATATATGTCTGTCATATGCAGTTTTATGGCCAATGCTTCTTTTATGTATGATGGGAAAACGAACTAAGGGTTGGCTCTAATCAGCAAGGCTGAGCCTATATGTCAATTAACAAGGAGGGGTGCCAGTGCTGATAACATTTCTTCATATTTACAATTTATCTTCCAAATCTAGAAAATTAATTCAAGAAAGGGTATTGCCATTTAATCGCAATTCTATTTTTCAAAGATTTAACAGTTCATTGCAAAATTTTAAAATTTTTCATAAAATAGAAAAGCATTAGGGGAAAAAAACAATTATAGACACATAGCATAAAACTCAATCATGTCACAGTCAGACAACATTCACCACATTCATATCCAAAACAAACATCTCATGTGAAACAAAAGGAAAATCACTGGATCTGCACGAATTTATACACAAGTTAAATGGAGGTATTAGAAAAAGTACATTCCTTTAGAATTTAGATATTTACACAATTCAAATGCAAAATATGATAGGTAATGTACAAAACAATTCTATGGAGTATAAGAATGGTCAAGACTCCTCTGCAGACCAGTGGAGGAATTGTAAATATGAAGAAATGTTATCAGCACTGGCACCCCTTCTTTTATGTATGAAGCAACAGTATTGCCTATTCTACCATACAGGAGTGACTTCTTTGTGTAGAAAACGTACTAAATTGAATGACCTCCCAGTGCTCCCAGTGCTCACAGACAAGCAGCCCTGTGGCAGAGGGCTCGCGCGCTGCGCGCTGGAAACGCTTTTTAATATCCTCACCTTCTCTGCTGAGTACTATCAGACCCACCGCTTCCCCGTCGTGCTGAACACGAGCGCTAGACGGTAATCCTTTTTTAAATTACCCCTCCTATCCCGCCCTGCTGACTCCTCCCACCTCCCTCGTCATAGCCTATTTAGGCTCCGCCCACTCTTCTCCTAGCACAGACAAGCAGTCCTGTGGCAGAGGGCTCGCGCGCTGCGCGCTGGAAACGCTTTTTAATATCCTCACCTTCTCTGCTGAGTACTAGCAGACCCACCGCTTCCCCGTCGCGCTGAACACGAGCGCTAGACGGTAATCCTTTTTTAAATTACCCCTCCTATCCCGCCCTGCTGACTCCTCCCACCTCCCTCGTCATAGCCTATTTAGGCTCCGCCCACTCTTCTCCTAGCACAGACAAGCAGCCCTGTGGCAGAGGGCTCGCGCGCTGCGCGCTGGAAACGCTTTTTAATATCCTCACCTTCTCTGCTGAGTACTAGCAGACCCACCGCTTCCCCGTCGCGCTGAACACGAGCGCTAGACGGTAAGGCTTTTTTAAATTACCCCTCCTATCCCGCCCTGCTGACTCCTCCCACCTCCCTCGTCATAGCCTATTTAGGCTCCGCCCACTCTTCTCCTAGCACAGACAGGCAGTCCTGTGGCAGAGGGCTCGCGCGCTGCGCGCTGGAAACGCTTTTTAATATCCTCACCTTCTCTGCTGAGTACTAGCAGACCCACCGCTTCCCCGTTGCGCTGAACACGAGCGCTAGACGGTAATCCTTTTTTAAATTACCCCTCCTATCCCGCCCTGCTGACTCCTCCCACCTCCCTCGTCATAGCCTATTTATACGGCCTCCATGCGTCAGCGCAGCGGACGAGCGCAGCGGGCGCGCCGTAAACGCGCCGGAGTTGCGCCAGAGTTAAGCCCGTCTGCGCCCGTCCGCGGCCGGACGGGCCCAGGGGCCAATTCCCCTGCTTCCTCACTGGCATACACATCTGGACAACTCCTCTCCTGCACTGCTGTTGTACCCCTTCCCCCTTCTCTCATGCAGCACCTTGTTACCCAAGGCATCTATGTCCCTCACTCAGACCGTGTCTCCCTTCCGCGCCCTACGCCTCCCTTGCCCTCTCTGGACACCAGACCTCCCCCCACCACAACCCCATTACCCTCTCACACTGCCTCCGCCTACCTCCTTAACACCCGCTCGGCAGGCAAGCATCACCTGGAATTGTTTAACCTTCTTACCACTGACTCCCCTGACATTCTGTTCTTGACGGAAACTTGGTTCACTGAAGCCTCTCTCCCCGACATTCTGGCCATCCTCCCCGACTCTTATTATGCCCTCCGGGCTGACCGCCCCGACGGCAAGACCCGGGGGGGGGTCGCTATGATTGCCCGATCCACCTTTCAATTCCAGCTCCTCTCTCAACCTTCTATAGCTGGGGTGGACTTTCTGGTCGCCCGCTCCACCAATCTTACCGCACCTCTTACTGTCGTCCTTGTCTATCGCCCCCCCCTGAGCATGCCCTCGTTTGTGGCCTCCCTGCAGGAGCTTCTTGCTACCCTTGTAGTCAACAACTCCTCTGTGCTCCTGCTGGGTGACTTTAATTACTGGCCAGGCGATCCCAGGGAGGATCTAGCGTCCAAGGACTTCACGGCTACTCTCTTATGTCTTAATTTCAAGTCTCAGGTAATGACCCCTACTCACAATCTTGGACACACCCTGGACCAAGTCTGGTCATCCTCGGATATAATTTCTCCCCCCAGCATCCTCCCTTGTACTTGGTCCGATCACTCTCTCATTTCCTTCACTATCAACATTGGTTCCCCTCACAAACACCCCTGCCCCAAGAATGTCTTTGCACGCAGCTGGAATCATGCCGACCTGTCTTCCCTCTCTCATTCTCTTGCTTCTTCTTCCCCTGACCTCAATGGCATTCCCCTTGATTCACAGGCCGTTGCAGTTGGAAACTGGCTTTCGTCTGCCTGCGATCTAGTAGCCCTCTCAAGCTAGTCAAGTCCATTCGCCCACACGAGGCTCACCGTTGGTTCAACTCTGAGCTCAAGGTCCTCAAATTGGAACTCAGACGCTCTGAGCGCCTTTGGCGCCGCAGCTACTGCCCCGACCTCAAGGAGAAATACAAATCTCTTCTTAAAGAGTACAAGAAAGCTATTCTCGCGACTAAGTCCAAGTACTTTTCCGAACAAGTAACCCTTTCGGCTAACAAATCTAAAGAGATCTTCTCCTTGGTCAACAATTTGGCTACTTCTGACCGTGCTTGCCCTAACTTCATCCCTTCTCAGGCCCTCTGTTCTTCTTTAAACGACTTCTTCATTGAGAAGATCGTTAAAATCAAATCCAACATTTCTATCACTCCTTTTACTCCACTTCATTCTGTCCCCCCTATGTCTAATTCTTCCTTCTCCTTTTTCCCACCCCTTTCTCTGGACTCTTTTCTAGTCCTGCTCACAAAAATCAAGTCCGGCTCCCCTACTGATTGTGCCCCTGCTCGCATTCTCAAAACTCTCTTCTCTTCTTGTCCTGCTGCCCCTCTTTCCCTCCTTAATGCCTCCCTCTCCACTGGATCTGTTCCTTCCTCATTTAAATCTGCTATTGTTTCCCCTATTCTTAAAAAACCTGGTCTTGATTCTTCCCTCCCCTCTAACTTTAGGCCCATTTCTCTCCTTCCCTACCTTGCTAAAATTCTGGAATCTTATGTTACCTCTTGTCTCTCCACCTATGTTGAGCAGAACCAACGCCTTGCTTCTCACCAAGCGGGTTTTCGCTCAGGTCACTCGACCGAATCTGTGGTGCTCGCCGTTCTCGACGAGCTGAAAGCAAAGGCTGACACTAACTCTCCCCAAGCTTTGGTTCTCCTCGACCTGTCCGCTGCGTTTGACACGGTCGATCATAACATCCTTCTGGACCGTGTCAGCGCAGCGGGCATCAGAGGCACTGCCCTTTCCTGGATTACGTCCTTTCTAACAGGACGTTCACAAGCGGTTCACCTCCCCGGTTTTTCTGCCCCTCCCCTCCCGGTGCCCTGTGGGGTCCCCCAAGGCTCTTCCCTCTCCCCTCTTCTTTTCAATCTCTATATTCACCCACTTATCTCTTCTCTTCTTCAGCTGGGGGTCTCGGTGTTCAATTACGCAGATGACCTCCAGCTTGTCTTTGACCTTTCTTCTGCCTCTCACTACCTATCCTTTTTTCGTTCCACCATGGTCTTCATTTCTGGGTGGATGAGCGCCAATCACCTCAAGCTCAATCCAGATAAGACTGAGCTTGTTCTGACTGGCGGCTCATCCAGCCCCTGGTCCTCTGCTTTTTGGCCCCCCTCCCTCGGTCCCCCTCCCACCCCGGTCGCCTCTGTCAAAACCTTGGGCATCAAGGTTAGCCAGGACCTGTCCATGCATGGCCAGGTCAGTGCTGTCGTATCTTCCTGTTTTCTTTCTCTTCGGTTGATCCGAAAAATCTCTTGTTTCTTCTCCCTTGAATCTCTTAAAATTATCATTTCTGCCCTCATCACTTCCCGCCTTGATTAAGGTAATAGCTTGTTCGTGGGCATTCCTGCCTACGAAACCCGCCGCCTTCAAGCAATCCAAAATCAGGCTGCCCGTCTCATCTTCCACTTACCCAAAACTTCTCACATCACTCCTGTCCTCAAATCCCTTCACTGGTTACCAATCCCGCAGAGATCCTTGTTTAAATTAGGGTGCCTTGTTTATCGGGCCCTTGATCGCTCGGCTCCGGCGTTCATCAACTCTCTTATTTCCTCCTACACCCCTGCCCGCACTCTCCGCTCATCTTCTTCTGCCCTCCTCACGGTCCCCCGCTTCCGCAAAACTCGCACTGGCGGTTCTAGATTTTCTGTCCTTGCACCCCGGTTCTGGAACTCCCTCCCTCTTTCTTTGCGTTTTGTTCCTATCTTTTCACACTTTCGTAAAGCGCTTAAAACATTTCTGTTTGCCTTGGCCTACCCCTGTTAAATCCTCCCTGGCGCCGCTTGTTCTGTCCCCTAGACTTCTCAGCGCCAGGAAGCCGTTCGGCCATCGTGCGCTCTATAAATAATTTCATTCATTCATTCATTCATTCATTCATTCTCAAATTGGTCACTCATGAAAACAAACATTAGCAAATCGTGAGTGATTGGCTATATCAATGTTTTCTATCTATATTTACAGAAGCACAGCAGCTGTGCATCATGGCTGGAAACTTTTTTTTTTAAAGGTGCTTTGTCGCTGCTACCATTGTCTGTATTATAGCCTTTTTTTTTTAAATTGCTGGTGCGAGGGACGGTGGGCAGGAGACACCACGGAGTGAGTGGGTAAACAGAGGGTGGGGAGAAATGTTCCATGACAAGGGGGTATGCACATGGACAATGGAGGGATGGCAGGTAGGGGCTGGGTAACATAGACAATGAACGAAGGAGGAATGGCACGAGTGGACAAGCCAACACAAACAACGAATGAAAGAAGGAAAAGTGAGTGGCGGCAAGCCAACACAGACATTGAACGGAAGAAGAGAATGAGGGGTGGGGCAAGCCAACAGGGATAACAAACTGAGGGAGGGAAGCCTGGTGCAGGCAAGACAACAAATAAACAGAGGGAAGGAAGAAGAGTAGGTTAGTGGGGGGAGCCAACATGGACAAAAAAGGGAAAAGTAGGGAAGGCTTTTGGGGCAAGCCAACACCCACAACAAATGGTTAGGAGAGAGGGAGGGCAATTGGGGGCAAGCCAACACAGACAACAGAAGGAGGGATGGTGGTGGGGGAAAGCCCGCAATGACAGGAGGGGGGCAGTTGGAAGCAAGCAACAAGGACTAGCAAGGGTGGTAGGAATTGCAATTTGGAACAAGTAGACATGCAGTAGTGGAATGAGAGGAGGGTGTCACTCAGACAATGCTTGGATGGATCTCTGAGACTGCTTCTGAACCTTGGCAGTCTGGTCTTCACAGATGTGGTCTGCAAGAGTGTAGCGGGGTGGATGAACGGGGACTTAAGGGACCCCCTCCTCTAGAATGGTGGGCCATTGATTCTGATGTTGCCCCCTCTCTCCCACCTAACCAGAGCGAATGGAGAGCCGACAAGCGACCTCTATGGCCCACACAGGAGGAAGATTTAGGACTCGGCTCCTTTAATTGGGAGTACAATGCCGAAGAGGAAGGTCTGCCCCCCGAATGACGCGCACATGGTCGGATTGGCCAAAAAGGAGTAGGGGAGAGGAGTTGGCCTAACGGCTAGGGCGCTCGACCGCGGACCTGGGGAACTGGGTTCGAGTCTCGGTAACGACGCCAAAACCTCCTGTGATTCTGGGCAAATCATTTAATCTCCCGTGCCTAAAAAAATTAACGTGTGTCCTCATGTAACGTAACTGGTGCTATGTAAAGCGCTCTGATACCTGATTCGGTTCGGGTCTAGTTCGCGCTATATAAAACTCTGCAAAAAAAACCAAAAAAACGAATGTTTGGGGTATGACATCACCCCGGAGGAGTTTGGCGTGTCGAGTGGAGTAGGAAGAGAGTCCGAAGATCACCAGAGCTGGGAGGTGAGCAGAATCCAGGAGGCGAAAGGAGAAGGGTTGCTGAACCGAGAGACGAGCTGCTTGGTCAAGAGTGTTGGAGCACCAGGAGGCCAACGTCACCACGAGTCGCCGGGCCGCACTCCTGGAGGAGTGTGGCTTAAGCAGGTACGTCAGCGGGTTACAGGTTGGGTGGGGAGGCGGGGAAACTCATCTCGCTAGTATATACCCGACTTTTTATAACCACTGACTACCTTGTAAATACCCTTCCCGTCCTACCCCTATTCCTTCCCCAAAACACGCTTTCCTCACTACTGCTCCCCTGCACCACCCTTGTAGATAAGAGTTGTACAAAACACTTATTCAGCGGTGCTCCACTCACCCCTTGGGACCCCACGGGCATTAAAACGCAGAGGACGGTGTCCTGGTCCCCTGAATTGTTTTGTTTCCGCATGCTCTATCGGGACGAGGTGGAAGAGGAACTTCACCGAGACAAGAGCAATGCAAAGGAAGACGCCCAGCAGGGGGAACCTCTCACCACGGATCCCGCGGCCTTTTCCCGGGAGAGACTCACCTCAAGGAGCAAAAGGACCTTTACCAAAATAAAACCTTACTTAGCAAGATCTAGTCTCCGACCCCTCACTTCAACCCCGCCACAAAGAGGTAAGAATGACCCATCCAAAAGCCACATGCGGCTGACACAGGAAGTGCCTACCAGTTAGTGCCTTCTGGAAGGAGCTTCAAGGAGGAAAAACCTGTCAAGGTAGAAAAAGATGCTCTGTGGTAAAGTTCTTAAACCAGTGATAAGCATTCAGAAGTCCCTAAGCCCACGGATAAAAAACAAAATGTCTTGAAGAGACCACATATGTGATGTTTAGTCGAGACCTAAAAAAATTAGGCACTATGGAGTAAAAAGACTTGCTTAGGATCACACAATTTGATGCAGTGATGAAGCTGCAATATGTTTCCATATTGTGCATTTCAGCCTCTGGATAGATGTATCCTTCAGCAGTGGCGGCTGCTACCTGGAAGCAGCGGTGGGGTGGGGTGAGAGAAAGGGCCAGGGGCTCAGGTTAAAAAAACAATCACTTACCACTTGATCGGCCGGCTCTCCTGTGTCCTCGTCCTGGCTTCTTGGGGAAAACAGGGAGCAGGAAGCACTAGGGCTCCCACGCTCCCCGCAGCCAATCACAACGCTGCAATGCGGGGTTGGAGGGGTGTTCTCCATGAAGGATGTAATGCAGTCTTCATGGAGAACATACTAGGTGCGCACAACCGTTTGCCAAGTGCTTACACTCACATAGGGAGTGCAAACCACTCCTCCCCCTGCTCTGAGAGCAGCCCGCTCCACAAACATACCGCAACAGGGAAAAAGAAAATGATAACAACCTTGAGGGCCCGATTCACAGGACTAACTTAAGACAAAATCCTACACTTACTACTTTTGGTATTCACAGAAGTTAGGATTTTGTTTTAAGTCTGTCTTAAGACAGAGTTAAGACAGACTTAAGACAGACTTTAGTTAGGATTTTGTCTTAAGTCTGTCTTAAGACAAACTTAAGACAAAATCCTAACTTCTGTAAATACCAAAAGTAGTACGTTTAGGATTTTGTCTTAAGTTAGTTCTGTGAATCGGCCCCTTAGTTATTAACATTTTATTTTTCCTTTTAAACACTGCATAAAGCAGTGGGCGACGCTCCTCTCCCTTAGCGGAGGAGTCACTGCCCCTCAACCTCCCTTTGGCAGCAGAGTGTAGATTTCTTTCAAGAATTACATTAGCACTCGGTGTTCAATAACTATAACACACTACATCAGTCTGAAGGTATGAACGCTGAAGAGGTCTTCTTTCTAGAAATAAGGACAATGTTTGGCGGAAGGGAGGTCAGGACACCTTGGGGCATATCATCAAGGCTTACATCGCCGCTTTTTCAGCACATAGCGCCGAAAAACCCGCGATTTTTTTTATCGCCTAATTAACAAGGACACGCTAAAAATCGTTAGCGCGTGTTTCCTTGCTACTTTGCATATCAGCTAATGACATGCAAAGTTTGCATTTCTCACCTAATCCCCATTGATTCCCTCGCAAACACAACATCGCCGTATTAGCAATGCGGGGCCGGACCCGCGAAGAAATAATAAAAGCCGCACTAACCGCGGTTATCGCTGGAACTTAACACCTGCAAAAAATGTGACTTAACCATGCTTCAATGGAAGATGTATTGTTATGTTAAGTCCACACTTGAGTATCACTAAGCATTACACATAACACAGGTTTTGTATCGCAGGAATCATCCTGCTATCGCTGGTTTTAACCGCTATCGCTGGATTTTACTTCACCTGTGAGCAACATGTTGTTAATATGCCGCTAACAGGGCGAGTAAATCCAGGGATATGCGGCGATAAAACAAAAAAACGCTAGCCTCGGTTTGCGATATTTATCGCGGAATCTTGATAATATGCCCCCTTATTTTTAATGTCATTATCGCTGGTTTCAATGACTGAAAAAGAGACGGATTGTAGGTGGCAGCGATTAAATAGATTAAGAAAAGAAAAGCAGTTTCTGAGATGCAGTAGGAAGGGGATCTGAATAAGAGGGTTTCATAAGACACCTATGAAGGGTCGGAATAAAATTGTTCCGGAACGGTGCTCAGGCCGGGGAGGGTTCAGGAGACGAGTTGGCACGTGCTCTTGGGAAAGCATGGCTGTGCTTCTAGCAGCTGGATGCACGTTGGCACGTGGGGTGCTCTTGGGAAGGCATGGCTGTGCTTCTAGCAGTTCGATGCACGTTGGCACGTGGGGTGCTCTTTGGAAAGCATGGCTGTGCTTCTAGCAGCTGGATGCACGTTGGCACGTGGGGTGCTCTTGGGAAAGCATGGCTGTGCTTCTAGCAGCTGGATGCACGATGGCACGTGGGGTGCTCTTGGGAAAGCATGGCTTTGCTTCTAGCAGCTGGATTCACGTTGGCACGTGGGGTGCTCTTGGGATAAGCAGGGCTGTGCTTATAGCAGCTGGATGCACGTTGGCACGTTGGGTGCTCTTTGGAAAGCATGGCTGTGCTTCTAGCAGCTCGATGCACGTTGGCACGTGGGGTGCTCTTTGAAAAGCATGGCTGTGCTTCTAGCAGCTCGATGCATGTTGGCACGTGGGGTGCTCTTGGGATAAGCATGGCTGTGCTTCTAGCAGCTCGATGCACGTTGGCACGTGGGGTGTGCTTGGGATAAGCATGTGTTTCATTCTTATTCATTACATTTCTCTTTAAATGTATTGCTGTGGTCGCATGCCAGTGCATGTGACATGTTTATCTTCAAGAATGTTCTTAGTTCTAGAGTTTGCTAGCTAGGGTTGGTGACTGTTAGAGATCAGTACAGGCTGAACTTGGTTACTGATGGATGTCATTCGTGCTGCTAATAAACCAAGACCTTTTTCCATTAATTTGACTGGATTATTTCAACAATTTTGGCGACGAGGGAAACCCCCACTTGCAGCACGGATTTAAGTGGTGTTTAGAACCCATTTCATGCAATTTTCCTGTTTGAGAAATTCGTCTGGTACGTACAAAATCTATAATTTAAGCATATTGATTGTGCCAGCGGCTGTATTTTAACTATGTGCTTTGATAGCACCTGCGGCAGTGTTCTTCATTTATTTTAATCAACTTTAATGCTCTTTGTCTATTTCTGTTTATTCAATTGGATACAGAGCATACAAAGTATTTATATATATATATTTTTTTGCTTTGTTTGCTTTCCGCTTTCTTTTCTTCTCATTTTGAGACTTTGTCAACTTCAATGCTCAAAAAAAAAGTTTACGAGCACATCTTTAGATTGTGAATTCTACACGATCATTGTTTATTTTTAAAAGTAGAGCTTGCGTCTTACCTGTCCCTGGAACTCTCGTCTCGCAGCTCTCAATGATGTCAGCAAAGCTACGCTTGTAATGCGCATGCGTGAAGACGCTCATCACTCACGGCGTAATACGTCTGGCAGCCATTTTGTTTTAAAGTATACAGTTACCATAGTTACGCAGTGAAACTTCACGGAGACATCGATTTGGACATCAACATCCTTGTCAATTCAACATTTTTATCAAACTTTTAAGCGGAAGTAAGCGGAAGTAAGTGTTTTTATTTATTTATCATTTCCAACGATTGCTGCATTTAAACTTTCTTTTCCTCAGCAAGTTAAAATTTTCAATTATTCGTTTTACTGTATTTCGATTGAAGAAGCCTTTCATCTCTTTGTGCATTCATATTCCTTCAGCTTCTTTATACAATACAATTCAAGAAAAAGGTCATTTTTTTTTATTATTTAAAAAAAAATTATTTAGTATATTTAATCACTTTTACAAGCAGTATGCAATTTGAACCTCCCACCAAATTTTTACAAGCAAAAGGTGATCCACCCATGCCATGGACAAGATGGAAAGAGGAGTTTGTAAATTACATGAAAGCTATTGATGGTGAGAGGATGGGTGCGGAAAGAAAAAAAAGTATTCTTCTTCATTGTCTGGGTTCAGACAAGAGATTTTTAGATCTTTGCCCCAAATTACTTCTAGCAACGAAGGTGGTTATACTGAAGCTCTTGCAAGACTTGAAAAAAGATTTAAACCCAATTTAAGCATTGCACTTAAACGTTTCAAGTTTTATACTAGGAAACAGAAAGAAGAAGAATCTTTTGAGGATTTTTAACTTCACTAAGATCTTTAAGTTTGCATTGTAATTTTGGTACCGTCACAGATGAGATGATACGAGATCAGATTATTGTTCATACCAAGTGTAAAAAAACTCAAGATAAACTGTGGGTTATGGGTGATCCAAATTTAGCTGAAACCATTGCTGTAGCTAAGGCACAAGAACAATCAGATTTATGGATGAACACTGTAAAAAATAACACAGAAAAGAAACAAATTGAGGAGGAAGTTTGTGTAGTAAAACATAAACAAGGAACTAAACAAGAATCCTCCTTTAATAGGACAAAACAATTTTCATCTCAAGGGTCTTTTAACCAGAACTTTCAAGGAATGTGTTTCAGATGTGGTAATACATTTCACATTGCTTCTTTTTCAGGTTGTCCTGCTTTAAAAAGAGAATGCAATTTTTGCAAGAGGATTGGACATTTTAGTAACATGTGCAGGGACAGATGTCCTCCTGTACAAAATAAAGGAGCTGTATCTATGATTGCTGAAGAAAGTGTAAACAATTGTATGAGTAGTAAGTCTAGTGGTGTATCTAGTGAATCTAGCAATGAATCTGGTTTTGTAGTATCGATTATAGATAACCAATCCGATTTACAACGGAATTCACCAAAATGTATGTTTACAATTTGTGAAATTGATTTATACCTTATGGTAGATTCAGGATCTCCATGGACCATAATTACTCAAGATTATTTTGAAAGTACTTTTTCTCATTGAAAAAAGGTAGGTAATATTAATGATTCTGACATTTCTGCTGTTAATTTTTCTGGTACAAGGATTGAAATGATTGGATTTTTTCAAGTTGAAATTCATTTTAAGAACAGGAAAGCCACTATTAAGCTATACATCTCCATTAAAGGCATCAATGTGTTGGGGTGGTTTGATCAATGGAGGTTAGGTATGATATTGAATCCCAGGGCAAAAGAACCTGTGTCTCTGTGTGATGATAGCCTGATGAATACTATTTCTGTAGTTGAACTTTCTAATAACTCCATTTTAAGCGGTAAAGGATGTGATCTTATCAAACATTTTAATTCAGTTTTCTGTGAAAAGTTAGGGAAACTTAAGAATTTTTCACACAATATTATATTAAAAAAGGATCATACACCTGTCATTCAAAAACTCAGAGGAGTTCCCATTAACATAAGAGAAGAACTCAAGACCATGTTAGATGATTTATTGAAGGAGGGGATTATTGAACCTATAGAGTCCTCAGAGTGGGTATCTCCCATAGTTTTGGTAAGAAAACCGGATCAAAAGTTAAGATTGTGTGTTGACCTGAGAGCGTTAAATTCCAACATAGTTATTGATTGCCATCCGTTGCCAAACATAAATGAGTTAGTGTCACTTTTTGATGGTGCAAACATTTTCTCTACATTGGACTTAAGATCTGCCTACCATCAGATCGAATTAACAGAAGAGTCTAGGAAGCTTACGGCATTTATAACGCCTCAGGGTCTTTTTCAATATGTACGCATGCCATTTGGACTAGCGTCCGCTGCATCTGTTTTTCAGAGGGTCATGTTTCATATATTCAGAGATATAGATACATATGTAAAATGTTTTCAGGACGATATATTGGTTTTTTCAAAAGATACGAACGAACATGAACATCATTTGCAGGAGGTATGTAAGAGACTATAGAATAATGGTTTAACAGTGAAAGCACATAAGTGCAAATTATTCAAGAGTCAGTTGAATATTTGGGACATACGTTATCAGGTAAGGGTGTGTTTCCGAAAAAATCCAATGTGGAAGCTTTTACTCAAGCTCCAGTTCCAAAAAACAAGGATCAATTGTTATCGTTTGCTGGTATGTGCGAATACTACAGTAAGTTTGTGGTGAATTTTGCTAATAAGATGGAACCGATAAGAAGGTTGCTGAGACAAGGAGTGGAATATATTTGGTCTGATATACAACAACGAGCATTTGACGAAATTAAGAGAGACATAGTTAAAGCTCCCAATTTAAAACCTTTTAGAATCAACAAAGAATGTATCATCACAGTTGATGCTAGCCTGTATGGTTTGAGTGGAGTGTTGTCTCAAAGGGAAGGCAGTGAGGAATGGAATGTGGCATTTGCGTCAAGAACATTGAATGAGTGCGAACGTAAGTATTCGGTAATAGAAAAGGAATTGTTAGCGTGCGTTTGGGCTATTGAGCATTTTAGACTTTATGTTTGGGGATCCAAATTTACTTTAAGGACGGATCACAAACCTTTAGTAAATATTTTATCTGTGGGAGGTGGATGGAATTCCACCGCCAGAATCGCGAGACTAACGTCTAGGTTACAGGAATATTATTTTGTTACGGTATATGTACCTGGAAAAAAAGAATGTTACAGCTGATTGTTTGTCACGTTTGCCGTGTAAGGTGGATAATATCAGTGTAGTTAGTGAATGTGATTTTGTGTTAGCTATCCAAGATGTGTTACAGGGGAAATTTAAGAACATTACTGAATCTGATTGGCAAGAATGTGTTAATAAAGATTCAAGGTGGGAAGATTTGGTGACTTATATTCAGAATGGTTGGCCAAATAAAAATAATATCAAGTCGGAGTTGATGCCATTTTACAATGATTCGGATGAGTTGGAATTTGATTGTTGTTTCATTTTCAAGTCTGGCAAATGTATACCGCCAGAGAGCATGCAGGAGATCATTTTACAGGTTGCGCATGACACACATCCTAGTATTTCGTCCATGAAATGGTTAGTTAGATCTTTCTTCTGGTGGCCAGGTATTGATAGATTTGTTGATAGGACAGTTAGAGAGTGTCAAGAGTGTGTGTGCAAGGAAAGAATGTTAAAGGTATATACTCCACCACTCAAAATAGTCAAATGGCCTTCGGAGCCGTGGCAAAAAATTGCTTTTGATATATCGGGTCCTTTTAATATTCTACCAGAATCTTCACGTTATGCCTTAGTGATAGTAGATTATCATTCCAAGTGGCCTGAGGTGAAGTTTGTCCCTAAAGCTACTACGGAGGCTGTCATTCGTTTTTTTAAAGAAGTCTTCACTAGAGAAGGATGTCCTTCGATTATGGTTTCTGACAATGGTGTTCAGTTGACTTCAAGTGATATGGCCAAATTTCTCAAGGACTGTAACATTGTTCACAGATTGACCTCGTTATACGAACCGCATGAGAATGGCCAAGTTGAAAGGTTTATTCGAGTTTTGAAAAATTTTGTGGTGGAATCAATCAAATCTGGAGTAAATAGGGTGAGTGCTTTGAGGGAACGGCGGTGCTTCTAGCAGCTGGATGCACGTTGGCACGTGGGGTGATCTTTGGAAAACATGGCTGTGCTTCTAGCAGCTCGATGCACGTTGGCACGCGGGTTGCTCTTGGGGTAAGCATGGCTGTGCTTCTAGCAGCTCGATGAATGTTGGCACGTGGGGTGCTCTTGGGGTAAGCATGGCTGTGCTTCTAGCAGCTCGATGCACGTTGGCACGTGGGGTGCTCTTGGGATAAGCATGGCTGTGCTTCTAGCAGCTCGATGCACGTTGGCACGTGGGGTGCTCTTGGGAAAGCAAGGCTTTGCTTCTAGCAGCTCGATGCACGTTGGCACGTGGGGTGCTCTTGGAAAAGCATGGCTCTGCTTCTAGCAGCTCGATGCACGTTGGCAAGTGGGGTGCTCTTGGGAAAGCAAGGCTGTGCTTCTAGCAGCTAAATGCACGTTGGCACGTGGGGTGCTCTTGGAAAAGCATGGCTGTGCTTCTAGCAGATGGATGCACGTTGACACGTGGGGTGCTCTTGGGATAAGCATGGCTGTGCTTCTAGCAGATGGATGCACGTTGACACGTGGGGTGCTCTTGGGAAAGCATGGCTGTGCTTCTAGCAGCTCGATGCACGTTGGCACGTGGGGTGCTCTTGGAAAAGCATGGCTCTGCTTCTAGCAGCTCGATGCACGTTGGCACGTGGGGTGCTCTTGGGAAAGCATGGCTGTGCTTCTAGCAGCTCAGTGCACGTTGGCACGTGGGGTGCTCTTGGAAAAGCATGGCTCTGCTTCTAGCAGCTCGATGCACGTTGGCACGTGGGGTGCTCTTGGGATAAGCATGGCTGTGCTTCTAGCAGCTCGATGCACGTTGGCACGTGGGGAGCTCTTTTGAAAGCATGGCTGTGCTTCCAGCAGCTCGATGCACGTTGGCACGTGGGGTGCTCTTTGAAAAGCATGGCTCTGCTTCTAGCAGCTCGATGCACATTGGCACGTGGGGTGCTCTTGGGAAAGCAAGGCTGTGCTTCTAGCAGCTCAATGCACGTTGGCACGTGGGGTGCTCTTGGAAAAGCATGGCTCTGCTTCTAGCAGCTCGATGCACGTTGGCACGTGGGGTGCTCTTTGAAAAGCATGGCTCTGCTTCTAGCAGCTCGATGCACATTGGCACCTGGGGTGCTCTTGGGAAAGCAAGGCTGTGCTTCTAGCAGCTCAATGCACGTTGGCACGTGGGGTGCTCTTGGAAAAGCATGGCTCTGCTTCTAGCAGCTCGATGCACGTTGGCACGTGGGGTGCTCTTGGGAAAGCATGGCTGTGCTTCTAGCAGCTCAATGCACGTTGGCACGTGGGGTGCTCTTGGGAAAGCATGGCTCTGCTTCTAGCATCTCGATGCACGTTGGCACGCGGGGTGCTCTTGGAAAAGCATGGCAGTGCTTCTAGCAGCTCGATGCACGTTGGCACGTGGGGTGCTCTTGGGGTAAGCATGGCTGTGCTTTTAGCAGCTCGATGCACGTTGGCACGCGGGGTGCTCTTGGGGTAAGCATGGCTGTGCTTCTAGCAGCTTGATGTACCTTGGCACGTGGGGTGCTCTTGGGATAAGCATGTCTGTGCTTCTAGCAGCTCGATGCACGTTGGCACGCGGGGTGCTCTTGGGGTAAGCATGGCTGTGCTTCTAGCAGCTTGATGTACCTTGGCACGTGGGGTGCTCTTGGGATAAGCATGTCTGTGCTTCTAGCAGCTCGATGCACGTTGGCACGTGGGGTGCTCTTGGGATAAGCATGGCTGTGCTTTTAGCAGCTCGATGCACGTTGGCACGCGGGGTGCTCTTGGGGTAAGCATGGCTGTGCTTCTAGCAGCTTGATGTACCTTGGCACGCGGGGTGCTCTTGGGATAAGCATGGCTGTGCTTCTAGCAGCTGGATGCACGTTGGCACGTGGGGTGCTCTTGGGATAAGTATGTCTGTACTTCTAGCAGCTCGATGCACGTTGGCACGTGGGGTGCTCTTGGGGTAAGCATGGCTGTGCTTCTAGCAGCTTGATGTACCTTGGCACGTGGGGTGCTCTTGGGAAAGCATGGCTGTGCTTTTAGCAGCTCGATGCACGTTGGCACGCGGGGTGCTCTTGGGGTAAGCATGGCTGTGCTTCTAGCAGCTGGATGCACGTTGGCACGTGGGGTGCTCTTGGGATAAGCATGTCTGTGTTTCTAGCAGCTCGATGCACCTTGGCACGCGGGGTGCTCTTGGGGTAAGCATGGCTGTGCTTCTAGCAGCTTGATGTACCTTGGCACGCGGGGTGCTCTTGGGATAAGCATGGCTGTGCTTCTAGCAGCTGGATGCACGTTAGCACGTAGGGTGCTCTTGGGATAAGCATGGCTGTGCTTCTAGCAGCTCGATGCACGTTGGCACGTGGGGTGCTCTTGGGATAAGCATGGCTGAGCTTTTAGCAGCTCGATGCACGTTGGCACGCGGGGTGCTCTTGGGGTAAGCATGGCTGTGCTTCTAGCAGCTTGATGTACCTTGGCACGCGGGGTGCTCTTGGGATAAGCATGGCTGTGCTTCTAGCAGCTGGATGCACGTTGGCACGTGGGGTGCTCTTGGGATAAGCATGTCTGTGCTTCTAGCAGCTCGATGCACGTTGGCACGTGGGGTGCTCTTGGGGTAAGCATGGCTGTGCTTCTAGCAGCTTGATGTACCTTGGCACGCGGGGTGCTCTTGGGATAAGCATGGCAGTGCTTCTAGCAGCTCGATGCACGTTGGCACGTGGGGTGCTCTTGGGATAAGCATGGCTGTGCTTTTAGCAGCTCGATGCACGTTGGCACGCGGGGTGCTCTTGGGGTAAGCATGGCTGTGCTTCTAGCAGCTTGATGTACCTTGGCACGCGGGGTGCTCTTGGGATAAGCATGGCTGTGCTTCCAGCAGCTGGATGCACGTTGGCACGTGGGGTGCTCTTGGGATAAGCATGTCTGTGTTTCTAGCAGCTCGATGCACCTTGGCACGCGGGGTGCTCTTGGGGTAAGCATGGCTGTGCTTCTAGCAGCTTGATGTACCTTGGCACGCGGGGTGCTCTTGGGGTAAGCATGGCTGTGCTTCTAGCAGCTGGATGCACGTTGGCACGTAGGGTGCTCTTGGGAAAGCATCGCTGTGCTTCTAGCAGCTCGATGCACCTTGGCACGCGGGGTGCTCTTGGGGTAAGCATGGCTGTGCTTCTAGCAGCTGGATGCACGTTGGCACGTAGGGTGCTCTTGGGAAAGCATCGCTGTGCTTCTAGCAGCTGGATGCACGTTGGCACTTGGGGTGCTCTTGGGAAAGCATGGCTGTGCTTCTAGCAGCTCGATGCACGTTGGCACATGGGGTGCTCTTTGGAAAGCAAGGCTGTGCTTCTAGCAGCTCGATGCACGTTGGCACATGGGGTGCTCTTGGGATAAGCATGGCTGTGCTTCTAGCAGCTCGAGGCACGTTGGCACGCGGGGTGCTCTTGGGGTAAGCATGGCTGTGCTTCTAGCAGCTTGATGTACCGTGGCACGCGGGGTGCTCTTGGGATAAGCATGGCTGTGCTTCTAGCAGCTCGATGCACGTTGGCACTTGGGGTGCTCTTGGGAAAGCATCGCTGTGCTTCTAGCAGCTGGATGCACGTTGGCACTTGGGGTGCTCTTGGGAAAGCATGGCTGTGCTTCTAGCAGCTGGATGCATGGATGAGCAGGGAGCATCCCTCGACCCTGGCACTGGGAGCCAGCATCTGTCTGCAGGGGGCACCTCCCACCGGGGCCCCGCCCGCACATCAATGCACATTAAAGTGGCTTAAAGCCACCAGGGGGCCTGGAAGCTGATGAAAGACCCACAGCTGCAGGTAAAGCTGCAGAGTCCCCTGTAATCTGAGACCAATCCCCTCCAGCTGTGCATTACATGGTGTAAGCACAGCTCAACACACGGCGGTGTGTTAGATAATGTCATACGAACGGCTAAGCACCAACGTGTGGGTTTAATGACACTGTAAGCACAGCTAAACACACAGCTGTTCATCAAACTATGGTGTAAGAACTGGTACACACCAAGCTGTGAGTGAAGCAATGATGCATGCTCCATCACTGGCCACCTCATCCCACCCTGGTCAGATGGTACTCTCAGGGCAGGCTTGACTCAAGTGGGACTAGCTCGAGGGAGTTCTAAGAAATTATTTTGTCTCAATCCAGACCTGGGATCCAGTTAATTAAGCTCAAAATACCCCAAAGAATCCTTTATTAGGTGGTACTCTGGGTATATATTAAAGTACTGAAACATATATTCAGGGGATGTTACTGGGCACCATGGCCCTTACGTACCTCTGAGGTGCCAACGTGTTTCTGCCCATGGGGAGCCTAACTTGCTCTCGTGCATTCGTCAGGGCTGATGTATGGATCCCAAAGGAGTTACCAGCTGAGCTGTGCAGTGTGTCGTTTTAAAGGACAGCTATAAGGAAAATCTGCTCTACCACAGTCTGGGTATTACTAATATCTATATTTTGGAAGCACTTTTTTCATCTTAAACCTATTTGTGCATTTTATACACCCTATATTATACTTTGTATAATGCCAGTTTAATATAATGACTTACATGTTCACAATGCGTCGTGTCACAGACTGGGGCCTTGTAGCACTAAACATACACAAGTCACTATTCTCTGTTGCACCAACCGGGATTCAATTTTGTTCCTCTCTAGTTACAGACACAGACCTCTGCAGTGCATTCACTAATAAAGGTTTCATAATGTGCGATATTGCATTTGCCACTTATTAACATAACCTGCATTTATTTTTTATTTAAGTTGTGCATTATTTTATATGTAATTAACTAAAGGTGAAAAACCGACGTAGTTACAGGATATTTAGCTTTTTGGGCCGTGACTCTGACCTCACCCCCCCTCGACCCAACTGCAGCATTTCAGTTCAGATCGCTCACCAAGTATCTGAATCCAAATATAAATCAATCCTTGGAGTTTTGTTTCCTCTCTTGGAGACACAGTTAGTGACTCGAATATGAGGGATAGGAGCACACTGCCTCACCTCCAGCACAGTTGCCCCATAGCATTGTGGTAAATGCAGTTCAAGTAATGCTTATATGAATATTAGCTGCAGTGTTTCACTAACGTTGGGGCAGGTTAGGGCTGTGATTCCCTAGACTCATGTGTTCCTGGATATTATCCTTCATCAGTAGAGATAAAGGGCCATATGTAGGAAGCCTAATTGCGCTCGCAAATGCTGAAATTCGCAGAATTTCAGCATTTGTGATCGCAATTAGGGCAGTGTGCTATGTAGCACACAAAAACCCACATGCAAAATAAGGAATTGCAAAATTTGCGATTCCTTATTTTGCTATTGCATGTAAGGAATCGCAAACTGCATTTTTCAAAGTGCCATGTGGGTCACATACATGCCCTTAGGGCATGTATGTGCGCCACATGTGCACACATGTTAATTTCAGGGGTGCAAAAGTGTGTCCTATTGACACCCTTACAGCCCTGAAATTGCATTCTCAATTTGCGAATCTCTAATTCAGAATTGCAAATTGAGAATGTCTTCCCATTCATTCCTATGGGCCTTCTAGCCCATAGGAATGAATGAGAAGGTATTCCTTATTTGCGAATCTCAATTTGTGATTCACAAATAAGGAATATGTAGGATTTGCAAAAAAGTTTGCTAATCCTACCTACATTTTGTTTTGCGATTCTCTAATTGCGATTCCCTAAAAATCGCAATTTGAGAATTGCAAAACGAAAATTACCTACATATGCCCCAAAATCTAATTTTATCAGGGGTTGGTGAGAAATCTGCCACACTCCTCTCAGGTCTCAGTGCCTCTTACTGGTGCACAGGGGCATCCCCGAAAGGTCATCATCTCATTAGCTCAAGGGAGCCTTTTCAAACAGAAGGGGGAGGGAGCACATTGCCTCACCTCCCTGCTCTCTACTGGTGAAGAAGTAAACCCAGAAACACGTGTCTAGAGATAACAGCTCTACCTGCACCAACTTTGGTAAAACACTACAGCAAATTTGAAGCACACGTACTGCATTTACCAGAATGCAATGGGGTGGACTGTGCAGGGATGAGAGGCAGTGTGCTCCCTCCCCCTCATGTTTAAAAGGCTCCCTTGAGCCAATGAGCCGCCGAGCTCACCTGGGATGCACCTGTGTGCCTGGTGAGTGGTACATTGACCTGTGAAGACTTGGGCAGCATTGCACCAACCCCAGATGACTTTTCTCTGCTCTCTACTACCTCTGCTCTCGTCTGATGAAAGGCTAAACCCAGAAACATGTGTCTAGAGATAACAGCACTACCCACACCAACTTTGGTGAAAGACTACAGCAACTTTGAAGTAAGCGCACTGCATTTACCAGAATGCAATAGGGTGAACTGTGCTGGGATGAGAAGCATGTGCTCCCTCCCCATTTGTGAATTATGATTTAAGTCCCTGGGCAATAAACTGTAGGATCCCAGAATTACTGCTCAGAATTCCGCAAGAGATTCCCGATTCTGGGGGATTTGATGCAGAAATTCACCTCCAGCTCTGAGCACGTTGTGAATCTCTGCCAGGTCTCCTCCTGAGGACAGGGGTGAGGATGGGAGGTCAGGGGACTTTGGAAGAGAGGAGACCATGGTTCCTGGGCTACCTTTCTGCCTTGGCAGGGGGTCAGACAGCGGCTGGTTCATTGCCCATGCTGCAATGCAGCCCTTTCCCAAAACAATTTTACTGGCTGGTTTTAGCGGCCGCTAAAACCTGGGGGCAGAGTTACTTTCCTTGTGCCACCCTAAAAAATGCTTGAGCCACAATGGATGCGCCGTATTTATAATATGGCGCACCATGGTGGAAGGATTGACAGATGCGTCAGAAATTCTGACCCATCTGTTGGGGCAAAAGTCACGCATTGCTGGAGTTGTGTTGCAAGCATGACACAACTCCAGCAATGCATTTTGTGGCCTATTCCCACTACACTGCCTCACTCCTTACGCCTGCTTCAAGCAGCCGTAAGGTTTTGACGCAGTGGCGTCCTAAAAGTGAGGCAGTAAAATCTTGTAGATTTCCCTGAGTCACTTTTATGAATCTTTCCTACGTGGAAACGCCCCCCTGCATACATTATATCTGACGCAGGCATAATGTGACTCAGGGCTTTACACCGTGACGCATCTCCCTAGATGCGTCATGGTGTAAATAGGTCACATTGTTTGTGCCGCCATTGTGTCACAAAAAGTGATGCAATGGCGGCACAAAGAGGCGTAAGGGGCTTGTAAATCTGCCCCAGGTCTGGTGCACCCACGCCAAGAAAAGTGGACAACTTATGAATGGACAGAATGGAATTCCACATGGACATTGTGCCCCCTCATCTCATAATGGGGGCCCTTGTGTCTGACCCAGAGGATGCAGCTGTGACAGCCACAGCCCCTCGGGGTCTCAGCTCAACTCCTGGCTCCAAGCACATCACTCCCATCCTGCCCCGGCCACCAAAGGTCATCTGGACAAGCTTTAAATCTCTGCAAACCTTGCATGCTTGTATAGACAGAGGCTTGTAATACTCTGTGAGGTCATCACATGAGAGCCGAGTCCTCCAGTCAGTCGATCTCAGGGTTGGAGGTGGGTGACACACCGAAAGCTGAACCCCGAAGCTCGGCTCTAGCTTAGCCTGAGTTGGGATCCCCGAGCCCAAAACGAGCCGAGCTTTCAGGAAGGCAATGTAGCCTTGGGCCCCATTCACAGAACTAACTTAAGACAAAATCCTAAACTTACTACCATTTTGGTATTCACAGAAGGCACTTACTCATTTTTGTATTCACAGACGTTTGGACTCCTAAACTGAGAAAAATCCTAACTTTAAGACTTTCGGTATTCACAGAAGGCATTTAGGAGTCCTAAAGTTAGGACTCCTAACTTCTGTGAATACCGAAATGAGTAAGTGCCTTCTGTGAATACCGAAATGAGTAAGTGCCTTCTGTGAATACCGAAATGAGTAAGTGCCTTCTGTGAATACCGAAATGAGTAAGTGCCTTCTGTGAATACCAAAATGAGTAAGTGCCTTCTGTGAATACCGAAATGAGTAAGTGCCTTCTGTGAATACCAAAATGGCAGTAAGTTTAGGATTTTGTCTTGTTAGTTCTGTGAATCGGGCCCCTAGTGACTATATCTGCTGACCATGTAAATTCGAATCCTAGCCTCCTCTCAGCAGCCTGTGAGTCTCTGCAAATCTCCCTGTGCTGAAAATAAATGTGTCATGTTGTCTCTGGCTGTTGTGAAGCGCTCCTATCTCCTTGGGTAAGAGTGACACGTAAAACCGCCAAAAATTTAATGTGGATTCTGTCTGTCACCCATGCCCTAATCTCATCCTCTGTGAATTAAGGACAAAGCGTTAAGATTTGATGTCAGAAAGAAACTAGAAAATCTGGACCCAGTCCTGGCTTCCCTGCTTGACCAAATTGTGTGATCGTAGGCGAACACTGCATTACCAAGGCTGTTTGACCATTGCTACATATGAAACACCTTCATATACATGAGCTCAGGATGCGGGCTGAACAAAAACCTGTCTTTTGTGTGATTTAATGGACTATAATGTTGCTTCATGCATAATATGAATATAGTCCATATACAGACATTGCTGTGGGTAGATCAATTTTCAAAGCTCAGCCTTTTCTCTGAAGATAACTTTGAAAGAGAAAGAGAGAGAGAGAAAGAGCGGGAGGGGGAGAGAAAGAGAGAGAGCGAGAGCGAGTGAGAGGAGAGAGAGTGAGAGAGGGAGAAGGGGAGAGAGAGAATGAGAGAGAGAATGAGAGATAGAATGAGAGAGTGAGAGAAGACAGAGAAAGAGAGAGAGGGAGAACGAGAGAGGGAGAGAGAGAGAGAAAGAGAAGGGGAGAGAGAGAATGAGAGAGGAGAGAGAGAGAGAGAGAGGGAGAGAGAGAGAGGAAGTGAGAGAGAGAAAGAGAGAGGGAGAACGAGAAGGGGAGAGAGAGAACGAGAAGGGGAGAGAGAGAATGAGAGAGGAGAGAGAGAATGAGAGAGGAGAGAGAGGGAGGGAGAGAGGGAGAGAGAAGAGAGAGAGAGAGGAGGTGAGAGAGAGAAAGGGAGATGGAGAGAAAGGGAGAGAGAGAGAGAGAGAGGGGGGGGGGGGGAGTGAGAGAGAGAAAGAGAGAGAGAGAGAGAGAGGGGGGGGAGTGAGAGAGAGAGATAACATAAAGTTCTTATTTTTTCCTCATCCTTCCTCCCAATTCGCTCTTCATAGTAAGTGTCGTATGACACTCTTCTACGCAAGTGTTCTGTAAACGCCTGGCTGATGTGCTGTGCAAATATCCAGCAGCAGGCAGCATTGGGAACATTGGGAAACTTCCACAAAGCTGATTGGCTGGTTGTGAACGTAAATATTTATCCTGCATTAGATGGGATTTCACATAATATTTCTGCCATCGGTGCCAGGCGGGAGCTGAAAGGACTCTCTATCTAGAGCGCCCTGGAAGCTGCCAACTGACGCAGGGTTTTCAGATGTTCTGTCCCAAAGCTGACAATCTGGTACAAAATGTCTGCTTTTATCACAAGATTGCACTGGTGCAAAGGATTCCCTCCACATGTGTGTGCTCACACGAGGATAAATGTAAATCCAGTACTTGTATAGCGCAGGAATCACCCCCGAAGGGGTATCTCGGCGCTGGGGGCCGTTGGGAAGATTAACCAGAGTCGCATGATGCTGGGCAGACCCCCGCCGCCGGAGCCAGGGATCGAACCATGGTCCCCAGCGTCCAGTGTCAGCCACCCTGGCCGCTGCGCCACACCTCTTCCACAATTAGGATACACATTCACTCACAAAGTGCATCAGGCGGACCTCTCTGCTCCATGGCTGGGCAGAGACTCACACCTCAGATATTACTCTTTAGTGGTCAGTCAGTAGTGTCAGCCCGCACAGCTGGATCTCCGGGACTTACCAGCTGCGTCCGTGGAGGGGGCAACATCTGGTTCCGAGTGCGCCTCGAGTCGTGTTATGTCGCGACAGGAGCTTCACCAGATTGCACCAGAGCAGTCCTCGCTGACAGTTCAACCTCAAAACACAGGGGCCGATTCACAGAACTAACTTAACCTCTTCCATGCTCATGACGAGCTAAAGCTCGTCATGAGCCACGGCGCTCCGGTGCTCGTCATGAGCCGTGGAACGCTCGCATGCGGGGATAATTCCCCTGCTGTGCTGAGCGTTCCGCGGCAGGTAATGCACCAGTGACGAGCTGAGCTCGTCATCAGCACAGGAGCGCCGTGCCTCATGACGAGTCATGAGCATGCGAGCGCTGTGCGCGCCCCCCTCGCCCCCAGCACAGCGGGAAAATAACCCCCGCAGCGAAGGGGTTAAGACAAAATCCTAAACTTACTACTTTTGGTATTCACAGAAGTTAGGATTTTGTCTTAAATTTGTCTTAAGACAGACTTAAGACAGACTTAAGACAAAATCCTAACTTAAGTCTGTCTTAAGTCTGTCTTAAGAGAAACTTAGGACAAAATCCTAACTTCTGTGAATACCAAAAGTAGTAAGTTTAGGATTTTGTCTTAAGTTAGTTCTGTGAATCGGGCCCACAACAATTATTACTGCACTTGTCTAATTTGCTGTACTCTTTAGTGTCTAGGCGCTAGATATAGGCGTTAATTATTACCCAACTTTATTATACTCATCCTTGACACGAGGCCAGTAGTGGAGATCATACGAGTACAATTCAACATACTAACTACATGCCAATGACCCACAGGCTGTCAGTGATCACCATACAGGCGAGGAAGATGCCCCGGGGCCACTCAAACTACAGGCCACAAGAGACAAACGTAAAGTTACCAGGAGCCCCGGCCTCGGTGTCGCGGGGTGGTGGAGTTCCCAGCCCAACATCGGGGGCCTTATAATCAGGGCTGCTGGAGTTATGCGGCAGGGGAGGTTCAAATTATGCATCAGGATTGAATCAATTATGCAGCAAGAAAAGGCAAATTATGCAGCACATTTTGGGAAAGTATTACTTCATTATGTTGTCATTTTTAAGCTTGTAACACGGTCAAGGCATTGGTTGCACCTCATTAGTACCAATTTAACACCCAAATAAAGCAATAAGCTACAGAAAGGTGACCAGTCAACCTTTAAAAGGGCCTTCCACTGCACTGCGACACGTGTTGCTGCATTTGTACCAACCATGAAACTATTTGAGGTAGAAACACTTTTTTTGTTAACATCTGCAGATCATGGTGCAGATGAAGGATTATGTGGCAACTGCGGCAAATCTATAATTATGCACAAACTGCTGCGTCCGCACCGTCGCAAAATCTCAGTGGCCCTGCTTATGAGACCCTTTAGCTGTTTATAGAGTTAGACATATTCATGGGCATCCGCAGAAATTTTTCCAGGGGGGGCGCTAACCTGGCAAATGAAGGGGCGTGGCTAATGTTAATCAATAGGGGCGGGGCTAAAATGGCAAACAATCAGGATCGGGCAATGCTCAGGCCAAGCTGAGAAAAAAAAGTGGTGAATTCTGCATTTGAAACTGGACAACAATTAGAGCTCACATATGGACCCTAATATTACACCCTGCCCCCTTAAAACTCATACATTCCCTAATCCCTGAAATCAGCCCCCTGGCCCCCCAAAACCCATAACCCATATTCCTACACACTCATATTGAAACACCTACTCCAGGGTGCAAAAATAGACACATATTACGGGAGCACACAATCATGGAAGTACAATCTCAAACACGCACACAGCACACTAGAGCACGCACACTTAGACACAGACACAAGGAGATACACTTCGAAAGACCCACACTACACCCTCCAGCACTTGCACACGCACTCTCACAAGTGCACTCACTTATGCAACATCATTAAAGCATGGACTATATGCAGGGTTTTACGCACCTGCAAACCGAATTTAGTTGGAGGACAACAAGAGCTTGATTTTTAGACTCTCACAGAAGTGTCCAGTGCCCCCCCCCGAGGGGTCTACTGCACCTTCCAAAATGAGAATGCAATCCCGATTTAATGGATCAAACACTTTATATTGTAACTGTAAATTGTATTTACATAGTGCTTACTATCGCTGATGAGCCATTGAAGTACTTTGCAGCAGGTGGAACACTACTCTGGAACGGCTAGCTCGACTTTGTTAATTGAACCAATACCATAGTCCACACTTCCCTGTAATATATGTAAGTCTCCCCTAAGAACTGCATATAGAGCCCTGAGGCAGGGAGCGGCGTATTATTAAGTAGGACATATATTTTTCAATATGTCCTAACAGCAAAAACTTCCAAATTGACATTTTTATTTGGAAACGTTAGTGGCCCCATTGGCTAACACGGAGTTACCAGCTGACCACTCAGCCCTGCTAAATTTTGAAGGGACTACTAAAATGGGTACTTGAATATTTCAAATTGATTGGCGCATTAAACCCGACTTTACACCCAAGCCAAAATTAATGTTACTTTTATAGTAAAGCAACTTTTAGAAAGTTGCCACCCTGTAGCCCAGTCTGACCAGTAACCACAACTGGTCAATGGCCATCAGACAGCCTTTCTACCATCCTGGAGAGTCACGTAGGTGACTCCCGGGCTCAGTAACAATAGAAGCTTGCTACAAGGAGAGGTGAGTTGGCCTAACGGCTAAGGCGCTCGACCTCGGACCTGGGGATCTGGGTTCGAGTCTCGGTAACGATGCCAAAAACTCCTGTGATTCTGGGCAAATCACTTAATCTCCCCGTGCCTAAAATGTAAGTGTGTCCTCATGTAACGTAACTGGTGCTATATAAAGCGCTCTGATACCTGATTCGGTTCGTGTCCAGTTTGCGCTATATAAAAAAAAACTCTGCAACCTCCCCCTTGCCGGAAGCCACTCTGAGTATTTGCCCAAAAGGCAAGCTTCAAAGGCGAATCCACCTTTGGCAGGCAAAGACCGATCACACTCCTGAAGGGTTTCCCCATTGTTCAAGTAGACAGGCTGTTGGCAGAAACAGAGAGAGGAAATCAGTGCCCAAACTGGTTTTCATGTGGGCGTCTCACCCTCAGGTACCCACACCTCTCGGGTGGCCTACCAAGCTCCTAACATCCATGGTAGGATTGAGACATCTTGGGAGTGGGCCGGACAGTGCACTCTGGGATTTTTAGATACCACACATAGCCGGAAGTCTTCACAGGGGGAGGGAGCCTGCAAGCCCATTGGCTAGTGCCCGCATCAACCCCCCACTGTTCTTTCTGGACATAATGGCAAACCTGGCACCCAGAACCTCAGATCACTACAGAACTGGAGAAAGGACCAAAGAAGGACTGCCAGGCAGACCTTTGGAGTTGGCGTAAGGGAGGCTGCACCGTCTGCTGGATTGCACCTGCACCCTCTTGGGCTAGCAAAGAGAGGCCTGGGTCTGTAGCTCCGGGCTCAAGAAAAAGGCGGTCCTGAGCCCCAGACCAAAGCAGTGACTCCAAGGCCCCCCCCCAGGAACCAGCAACAGGACCATCAAAGCTGAAGTAGCCCAACTTTGCAAGTCAGTAGCCACTTCTAGAGATTTGCTACTGACCATCGCTGGGCGCGCCAACAGACTGATCCTAGATGGCAAAGAGTTGCACCTGACTCTGCCGGGAGTGTTGTCTGAATCCAGATTGGTCACCCAAGAGGGACAATAGCCTCCACCAAAAGATACTGCTGGACCCGCTGTGACTGTAAATTGGTAGCCCGGCAGCAGCTGGCTTTCTACTGGCACAAAGAGGACATCAAAGGACTCCAAACTCTGTGGCCAAAGTCGACCAACCTGACCCGTGGACCGAGGAGTAATTGCAAGGACACCGCCGTCGACCGCACAGCACTCAGAGCATCCTTAAGCACCATCCATCTCTTGTATCCTCAACATCAAGACCACTCCATTAACGTCTATGGCGGTTGTGGTGTAAAGTTCAGGACTGGATTGAAGAACACTTTGGTGACCAGGTAACTATCCAAATACTTCCTGGTGCCCCCCCTGTCCTTCTCCCTGCCAGATTTAGTCACCCCAGTTGTGCTGGTGTAGCTGAACATAACTCTTCCAACTTATCATGTTTCCAAACATTACGGTTAACAATGCTTGTATGCGGTTGTGACTAAAAGTACTGAGATTAACATTTAATTTAAGACTCTATGGCCTAGATGTAGGTAATTCCCATTTACAGACTCTTAAATACCGAATTTTACCGATTCGGTATTTAAGAGTCTGTAAATGGGAAGGGGGCAGATTTAGGTAATTCCGAATTCAGGAATACCGAATCTGTAAGATTCGGTATTTACCAATTCGGTAAATACCGAATCGGTATTGCCCATTGATTCTTATGGGCCTTGAAGCCCATAGGAATCAATGGGCAATAACGATTCGGTATTTACCGAATCGGTAAATACCGAATCCTGCAAGGGTGCAGGGGGTGTCACTTTGACACCCTCTAGCACCCCAAGTACAGGCTTGTGTGACATGTGGCACACATACATGCCCTAAGGGCATGTCTGTGTGTCACATGGCACAGGTGTGCATGCACACCTGAATTCGGTATTTTACCACCCAATAGGATTGTGTGGTAAAATACCAACACTTAAGGGCCTGTGACACTCTTAGGAGTGTCAGCTACATATGGATTTACCGATTCGGTAAATATACCGATTCGGTATTTTACTGAATCGATATATTTACCGAATCGGTAAAATTACCGATTCTTAAAATAACATGCCCCTACATCTGAAAACCCAAATACCTGTCGGAAACGGCCAAAATCGGCCGTTACCGACCGGTATTAGGGCTCCTACATCTGGCCCTTAATCTCTAAAATTCTCCAGTGGATTTGGCTCATTTTGGACTCTAAAAATCCATAAAAATATAATTAAGGCTCCCTGTTTTCTGTTTTTACTGATTTTTACAGACAAATACTGACAGAAAACATTTATGTTCTTGTCTGTATTTATTTTTAGATATGGATAAAAACGGAAATTGGGTTGCTTTTTGAGTAATTCCAAATACTGTCTGCCATGACTGCCATGACTGCCAGGGCAATAGCTGTGTGAATTGATAGGTAAGAGGGCTAAATACAACAACGGAATTTTAGTAAAGAGGCTTTAACAGCAGTAGATATGCAATTTCTTATAAGCGCATTGATGTATCTTCTGTGGGTGTTTTCAGCACTGAAACCTGATAGGCATTCAAGCATGAGTGCATAATTACAGGTTAAATAAATATAGAAATATACTCATTTCAGCTTCATTATTCTATACAACCCAAAATAAATATGGATAAATACAGATAAAATGACCAAAAAATAAATATGGATAAATACAGACGGAAATGGCAAAAAAATAAATACCATAAAACCGGGAGCCCTAAATATAATCTATGTTTTATAAATTAGTGAAGGATTTATTTGTGTTGTGTGACTCTTTTCATTGTTTGGTGCGTGTGAATTCTTTACACTAGTTCCTTTGAGCAATCCTAGCTGCTCGAAGCCACAGCTACCCAGGGTTGAGCTACAGATTTTTCAAATGAGCCTGACTGGCCCCAGGATAGTTTTGCAAGTGTATTACACGGTAAGGTCGCAGAACCATTCCATATAATACACCCATATCCTCACGTAGTAAATTTAAGTTTGTGGTCTCATACATTTCCTGTATTGTTTTAGAAAGGACAGCTAATTGAAATCGTTATAAAACAAGGGGTAACCCAATTATAGTCAAAGGACCTGGGTATCAAGTATTATAGTAAACAATTGGTCCTAGACATCAAATCAGCATATACAATATAATGATACAGTTCGATTAGTCACTTTTGTCATTACTGGATTATATCCACTATGATTCATATAGATCAGAACATGACAGATACAGTAGTCCAAAATATCAATTGATACAAGAAAAAATACACATAAAACCAAGCAAATATGTCTCACCAAAGTCCAAGAGACTTACTCATTTAATATATATTTTTTGAGAATATCAAATATATACAAATATTTACAAATAGGGTTCACTGACAATAAGAGTGCACAGAAAAGAGTGAAAGTAAGTGCTCATGTAAAGTGACCAAGATGGTCAGTGTAGAAGAATTGAATTATTTAAAAACAAACGTAGATGAGCCTGTCCTAAAATAATAGCTCGCAAAAAATGTAATTCTTTCTTGCTGGCACGTGGTTGGATAGTCCTCCGTATTCCTGGATTGGCACAGGAGACAAAGGGAAAGGGAGGAAGGGAAAGGGGACCGAAAAACGTTGGTACATGCTCGAAAGGAAGGGAATTATCGACGTTTCGACCCAAGACAGAATACTGGGTGACTAAGTTACTCAGGGGCGGGTCTTCATCAGGACGAGGGAGGGAGGGGGGAAGGGACAATGTGCACGTAGGTATAATGACCCCAATATCAATGGGCACCTGCAACAACAAATAAATATGCGGACTAAATATCTCCAAGTACTGTCATGGAAGTTACAACATGATCAAAGGCAAAACGGCACTCACCCTTAATTGGTGTGCCACATGTGCGATCTTAGTCCGCACCCAAAAAGATTTGCCAATGTGCTAAAGTGAGCACTGGAAAGAAAAACCCAGTAACCATTAATACTACTAATGTCACATGAAATAATCATGTAACACCTGCTTTTTTAATTGCACATCGTACATTTGCCAAATAAAAACACAAACACCCTGGAAAATATCGCCATGTAAGTGTAGACTCTTAATTTAGGTAATGGCAAGCACATAGTAAATTTAAGTTTGTGGTCTCATACATTTCCTGTATTGTTTTAGAAAGGACAGATAACTGAAGTCGACTAGTATGGGAAAGATGTGAGGTGTTATTGGGAGTGGTGGCTGTGTGCACCTCTTAGTTTGATGAATTGGATAAAGGAAGGAAGAGTTGGGAAATGATGTCTGGGAGTCCATAGTAGTCAGAAACGTTTGTGATACTGGGTGAATATGATTCATCTGACAGAATTCCTGGTATTTACCAAGAAAAACAAACAAGAAGCTTAAAAAGATCCAAGGCAGATTAAAGTTGACTTTCATGAAAGTTTTAATATAATAGCAAGAGTTGAAGCACAGCACATCTTAACAGGTTCAGGTACAGGTCTTGTGATACAGTTGGTCTGGAATCTGGAACCCAGGATGTAAGATGCAGGCACGCATCATACATTCCAGGCAGCAGATCCAGAGAGGGAAAACAAGGAGAAAGGGCAAGGCAGAATGAAATGTACAACAGAATGCAACACATCTTATCCCTTAAAAAAAAACATTAATCTAGATACCTGCTGGGAACACTCTTATGCCTATTGGAAATTTTAACTCTAGAGGCAACAGAGGAATCCAGATGAACAGAACTGGGTGGAGGCAAAACGGGAAACACATCAGGTCTCCTCTGGTAACTACGCTGAGTAGAGGAAGAAGAGCAACGTACATTTTCAGGATTGCAATATTTAGCCACTCTGCGGACATTCCACACTCTACCATCCTGTGTGGCAACGCTGTTTTTAAAGACTTTAACAATTTTGATAGGAGGGTAAAATTTAGAAAGACCCTTGACCAAAAAACCAGGTTTTCTAATTCGTACCCAATCCCCCACCACAAAGTCATTATCTTTGGTTTTCATTTTGGAATCAAACATGGTTTTCATTTGTAGTTGTTTGTTTTCAACCCGTTTGGCCACAGCAGCAAGGTCACAACCAGAATTATTAACATCAAGTCTTACATCAAGTTTTTTAATCCACCAGGGACATATATCAGAAGGAGGCTCCCTACCCTTAAGGAGTCTGAAGGGACTAACACCTGTAATAGAGTGAGGAGTGATACGATATGTCCACAATCTTTTCCTCACAACATCCACCCAACTATCATCCGAAGTCTGCACAACATTCAAACAATCCTTGAGAACACGGTTAAAGCGTTCAACTTGGCCGTTTTCCCTAGGCTCATAGAGAGAGGTGGTGTAATGCTTGATTCCACATGCACTAAGGAATTTCTCAAAATCATCTGACACAAGTTGAACACCATTGTCTGTGACACAGGTTTCAGGAAATCCCTCCCTGGCAAAGACCTCCTTTAGTAAAAGAATGACTGATTGGGAAGAAACAGAGCTAACGAATTTTACTTCGGGCCACTTGGAGTGGTAGTCTACCAAAACTAAGGCATACCGAGCATTACAGGGCAACTGTTTAAATGGGCCAGATATATCAAAACCCACTTTCTGCCATGGAAAAGTGGGCCAAGACACAGGCTTGAGGGGAGCTGAGGTCACATGAAGCATTTTGTCACTGTTAACACAATGCGAACAATCTCTCACCAGCCTATCCACCATTTTGTCCACTCCCGGCCACCAAAAGCTCTCTCTAATTAGGCGTTTCATCGATGACATGCCAATGTGACTCTGGTGAGCGAGACGAAGAATCTTCTCTTGTAAGGATTGAGGTGGAATTAATTTACCAGCCTTGAACAGCAAACCAGAAAACACAACAATTTCCGATGAAACCTGGCAGAAAGGAGCTATATCCGGAGAAACACCCCTATGGGGTGGCCAACCATTCCTAACAAAATCAAACAGGTGTTGGCAGACCACATCCTTGCCAAGTTCAATAAACCATTCATCCTCCGGTAACGAGATGAATTCCTTGGAAACACAATCTCCAATAGAAGCAACAACATCAATGTCATTATCCGTGTTTGGAGCATCTTCACAAGGAAACCTTGAAAGAAAATCAGCAGTCACGTTACATTTACCAGGAACATACACAATATCGAAATCATACTCTTGAAGACGTGAGGACAAACGAGCTATGCGCGCAGTGGAGTTCCATCCACCTCCAGGAGATAAAATCCCAACCAACGGTTTGTGGTCCGTACGTAGTACGAAACGATTTCCCCAAACATAATTCCTGAAGTGCTCAACAGCCCAAATGCAGGCCAGAAGTTCCTTCTCAATTACCGAGTACCTTCTCTCCGTGGGAGATAAGGTCCTTGAGGAGAAAGCAACACACCATTCATCCTTACCAGATGACTGACTTAACACACTACCAATGCCATAAAGGCTGGCGTCAACAGTAATAATGCACTTTTTGTTGACACAAAAGGACTTCAAAGTAGGAGCATTAACGATTTCCTCTTTGATTTGTTTAAAAGCTTGTTCCTGCTTCTCCGACCAAATAAATTGGGCAGAACTCCTAGTAAGTTCTCTGAGAGGCTCCATTTTGTTAGCAAAGTTTTTGATAAATTTGCTATAATATTCGCAAAGCCCTGCAAAAGATAGCAACTTTTCCTTGTTGTCAGGGGAAGGGGCCTTAACAATAGCATCAACAAGGTTTCTTTTTGGTACAACTCCATCCCCTGAAAGTGAGTGGCCCAAATAGTCTACCGTCTTACAAAAAAACTTGCATTTACTAGCTTTAATGGTCAAGCCAAATTTCTCCAACCTGGAACAAACCTCTCTAAGGTGACAATCGTGCTCAGAGATATTTTTAGAAAAGACAAGAATGTCATCTTGAAAGCATTTGACATATACATTCAGATCCCTGAATATGTGATACATTGCCCTCTGGAAAACAGAAGCGGCCGACGCTAGGCCGAAAGGCATTCTTTTAAATTGAAACAATCCATGGGGAGTGATAAAAGCGGTGAAGTGTTTTGAGTCTTCTGTGAGCTCAATCTGGTGGTATGCGGACCTTAGGTCTAATGTGGAGAACACACAGGCACCGTCAAGCATGCACAACATTTCATTTATGTTGGGTAACGGGTGACAGTCAGTAACCAAACATTTATTTAACGCTCTCAGGTCTACACACAACCTAATTGTTTTGTCAGGTTTAATCGCCAAAACAATAGGCGAAACCCATTCTGAGGATTCTACCTCTTCTATGACCCCATCTTTAACCATGTTGCATGAAGGTGAAATGCGATAGCAGACACTTATGGTGAAATGCGACGGCAGAGACTTAGAAAGGAAACGCTGTAGGAATGAAAGCACTTGATTGATGACGACAGCACGCAGCAAGCATCACGCTGTCACGTCTTCACAAGATGGCTCACGACAAAATGTGCTGACTGAAAAAGCATTCCGAATGGACAAAGGCGGTGACTCATGGACTGACATCACTGCATCAGAACGCGAGGAGAGCTTCACTTCGCTAACTCCTCGAAGCCCTCAGAAGACGTCATCAAACAGACTGAAGCAGGGAAAGGGCAAGAATCGCTGCAGTCCAACTGACAACTCAACTGTCATCCCCAAACTGGACGGTGAGTGTCAGCGTTTTAGATGAAAAAGAAAGAAAGCTTACTGAATGTGACAGCTCCGTTAAGTTGGGCGCGCTGGCACCCAATTATCTCTTAAACACTGCTCAAGATATCTTCTTTTTCTTTTTTTAACAAAATCGGAAGCTTTAGTGTGGATAAAGTCACAGCTTGTACACAACACTTGCAGAGAATGAGTTTTCTTCAGACCGTTTTCTTTCCATAAAAGCGCCACTCATTTGTTTCTCACAGAATGCAACAAAGCTACAAACCTGGATCAATGACTTGAACCTTGATGGCTTTGAACCTCGGCTCCTTTGAGTAACTTTACCCTGGTAAATGTGGAACAGCTGTTACTAGGAAAGTTGCTCAAAAGTGTAAGACTAAACGTATACGTGTAGATTTACTCAGTGTAAGGTTACCTTTGTGAATAGGCCCCGCAGTGTTCTGCAAATGACAAATTGCACCAAAAGGACAATTTCTTAGGTACCCTGGGGTTAAGGTGGAAACACCCAAGATGTGGCTTATCTCCCAGGCTCCCTCACTGACTGGGAGCTGAGAATGATTCCACAAAACTCATGATTTTGATTGTGAGGTGAGGAGTTCTCCAAAGGTGTGAATGGTGAAACCCCCACGGTCAGTGGGCGAGTCTGGGTGTCAAGAGTCGGGGGCGGGGGGGCTAAGACCTGGGCAGAGCCTGAGAGTCACCGGCCCTCTAGGTGACTGGTGGCTCCCAGGCTGGGGAATGCCCCTGTGGGCATGGGTGAGTGCCCCTTGTATACCACACTCCTGGCTACAAAGCAATGACTGACTGCACATGAGGGGTTTACAAGAGAGTACTGGACAGAGTAAGAGGTGCAGAAGAGAAGGGGGTGCCTGTCACCAGAGGAGGGTGGGCGAATGAGACAGTACAGCAGGTGGTGAAAACAGGGGCAAGAACAGCAGAGGGGAGGATGGTGGTGGGGGTGTCTTGCAATGATTCGAGACAAGACGGAAGTCCTCATCCTGGGACCATCGCCCTCCGCCTGGGATGACTCCTGGTGGCCCCCAGCCATGGGCACCACTCCCAAGCCAACAGACCATGCACGCAACCTGGGCTTCATCCTGGACTCCTCACTCTCGATGACCAGACAAGTCAACGCCGTCTCCTCATCATGCTTTCACACCCTACGCATGCTTCGCAAGATCTTCCGATGGATCCCGACCGAAACTAGGAAGACGGTCACCCAGGCACTCGTCACCAGCCAACTGGACTACAGAAACACCCTCTACGCCAGAACCACAGCCAAGCTACAGAAAAGACTCCAACGCATCCAGAACGCCTCCGCCCGACTCATCCTGGACATCCCCCGACGCAGCCACATCTCCGGCCACCTCAGGTACCTGCACTGGCTCCCCGTCAACAAGAGGATCACGTTCAGGCTCCTCACCCACGCACACAAGTCTCTCCACGACCTGGGCCCCAAGTACCTCAACGACCGCCTGACCTTCTACACGCCCACCAGCCAGCTACGGTCCACCAGCCTCGCCCTCGCAGCCGTACCACGCATCCGCAGAGCCACAACGGGAGGAAGATCCTTCTCCTACCTGGCGGTCAAGACATGGAACTCCCTTCCCATCCACCTTCGGCTGACCCAGGACCATCTCGCCTTCAGGAGACAACTCAAGACCTGGCTGTTCGAGCAGTAGCATCCCCCTCCCCCAAGCGCCTTGGGACCCTTCCGGGTGAGTAGTGCGCTATACAAGTGTTATGATTGATTGAGCATGAGGTCAAGTGAACTACATGTTTATGATTGTTCAGCATCTTTGAGAAGTCAGCCTTGTGGTATACAACGTTTACAACGAAACTTTTACAACGACCTACCAATACCACGCAACTTTTACAACGCAAACCATTACAACGCATTGCGCTGGGGGGCGCTCTAGGATAGGGAATAGTTAAATTTACTATCCAATAACCTTCCCTACTATCCACGGGGACTGGAGTTGGAATAGTAAATTAAACTATTCACTATCCAGCACCCCAAAGCGCTATGCGTTCAATCAATCAATCAAGACATTTATAGAGCGCACTACTCACCCGTAGGGTCTCAAGGCGCTGGGAAGGGGGGGTGCCGTTACTGCTCGAACAGCCAGGTCTTGAGCTTCTTCCTGAAGGAGAGGTGGTCTTGGGTCAGGCGCAGGTCGGTCGGGAGGGAATTCCAGGTCTTGGCGGCCAGGTAGGAGAAGGACCTTCCTCCTGTTGTCGCTCTTCGGATGCGGGGGACGGCGGCGAGGGCGTGGCTGGTTGATCTGAGGTGGCGCTTGGGAGCGTAGAAGTTGATTCGGTTGTTGAGGTAGCTCGGGCCTTGGTCGTGTAGGGCTTTGTGTGCGTGGGTGAGGAGACGGAAGGTGATTCTCTTGTTGACGGGGAGCCAGTGCAGGTCTCTCAGATGTCCGGAGATGTGGCTGTTTCGTGGAATGTCGAGGATGAGTCTGGCTGAGGCGTTCTGGATCCGCTGGAGTCTCTTCTGGAGCTTGGCGGTGGTTCCGGCGTAGAGGGCGTTGCCGTAGTCCAGTCGGCTAGTGACGAGGGCCTGGGTGACAGTCTTCCTGGTCTCGGTGGGGATCCACCAGAAGATCTTCCGTAGCATGCGCAGGATGTTGAAGCATGACGAGGAGACGGCGTTGACTTGTCTGGTCATGGAGAGGGAGGAGTCCAGGATGAAGCCCAGGTTGCGTGCGTGGTCCGTCGGTTTGGGTGCGGTGCCCAGGGCGGGGGGCCACCAGGAGTCGTCCCAGACGGAGGGCGAGGAGCCCAGGATGAGGACCTCAGGTCTTGTCTGAGTTCAGTTTCAGGCGGCTGGTCGTCATCCACTCGGCTACCTCTCTCATCCCTTCGTGCAGGTTGGTTCTGGCGGCGGCGGGGTCGTTGGTTAGGGAGAGGATCAGCTGGGTGTCGTCGGCGTAGGAGATTATGTTGAGGTTGTGTTGGCGTGCGATGGCCGCGAGGGGGCTCATGTAGACGTTGAAGAGGGTGGGACTCAGCGAGGAACCTTGAGGGACGCCGCAGATGACTTCGGTGGCCTCTGACTTGTACGGTGGTAGGCGGACTCTCTGTGTTCTCCCGTCGAGGAAGGAGGTGATCCATTCCAGTGCCTTCTCCTGGATTCCGATGTTGCCGAGGCGCTGCACTAGGCAACATGCGTTGTAATGGTATGCGTGGTAAAAACCGCGTTGTAAAGGTAGGCGTTGTAAAAGTATGCGTTGTAACGTCATACATCCCAGCCTTGTACATTAGCACTGAAATGCCCCCAAAATGTGTCTACCAGAGCTTTACACCCCCCCATAAATAACTAAATACATATTAACAAAGATTTGCAAACTAATTTAAACGGTCGCTTGTGGTCCCGCAACAAAGAGGATGTTGATCAATGGATATTTGGATTTTTCCTGTTAATATGCGTGTCTTTACCCAGGGCTTTAAGTGGCCCGGGTCCCACCGGTGCTCAACACCGGCGGTTCTAAAAAGCAGGTGCCGAGACGGGTCCCTATCGGGCTCTCCATTCCTGCCCTCACCCTCTGAGTGAGAAAAAAAAACTTTAACCCTCAGCAGAGCCAGCCTTCACTTACTTTGAGGGAACTTCAGAGAGACTCGCTATAGTTCTGTCACAGTCTCATCATTTTAGAACAGAACTGTTTTCAATCTTATATGCAACAAGCCATAGTTGTTGCTAATGTAGTTTATGCAACTAACAGTCATTGGCAAAGCCAATAGTCCAGGCTTGTTGTAGGTACTCTTGCTTATTGTAATATATATCTGGATTCAATCATAGAAGCAGCAACATGCCAGTCAGGCGGCATACTATGCTAAGCACAAAGGGGCAAATCTACAAGGAAGTGCCGCAGTGCGGCACCGCAAGACCTTTGGCTGCGCCACACTGCGGCACTTTCAGAGCACAGGAATGCGACATATCTACAATGATATGTCGCATTTCTCGACTCTCCCCAGTGCTGGCGCAGAAACAGCTGCCATGCGCCGGCACAGGCACCCTTGCACCATGGGGAGATTGCTTTTGTGCAGGAAGGGGCCCCTTCCTGCACAAAAGCAATCACTACAGGCGTTTCCCTCTTTCAATGCGTGCTGTGGAATGCAGCACACATTGAAAGAGGAAAAAACGAGGAGAAATGAATGCATTTCTCCTCGTTTCGTTTGCCGGTGGCGCAGCAAACTAACGCATTCGCAGGTTTACGGTTTCTCGTAAATCTGGAAATGCATCAGTGGACATGGGTGTTGCGTGGGAACACCCACAGCTGCACCCATGTCCCGCCCCTAATACGCAAAGTTTTGCGTGAACGGGGGCGATATTTACAAGCACAGGTTAAGTCACGCAGGGTGACTTTACCTGTGCTTGTAAATATCCCTTAGCAGGCTGCGCCACCGGTGCGTCACGCAACGTAACGCAACTTGATGCACCGGCGGTTCATGGGGCTTGTAAATCTGCCCCAAATTGTTTACCTTACACGTTTTAAGCCACGCCCTTAACTATATCGGTCACGCCCCTTTGAGAGACCCCCGCACCCCCCCCCCTCCGTTTTTCTTCCCACTTCAAGACATGTCTTTACCCTTCATACAACTCCTGATAATGAACCGTAGAAGCGCCTGGAAGGTGCAGAGACTGGCGCGAGGAGGAGGGTTTCAGTCATTCTTCAATAGGCCGCCGGGCTTTAGAACCAGATTCCTTACAGATTCAATTGGATTTTGAGTGTTTTCAAAAAATGTCAGCAATTCCAGCCCCGAGAGTCGATCGTAGGATGCTGCTGCTGCTGCCACAGGGAACATACTTTCAGGAAGTTAAAAATAGAACTTGGACCGCGGTCCCTGGTTTAAAAGAAGCCCCAGACCCACCACTGCTGGCATGCATGCCAGGCTGCCAGGGCCCCTTCCGCCAGGCGTGCCAGGCATGAGCAAGCAAGCCACGCACATTAGACAACACGTGGTCTGTTTGCTGTTCTTGAACCCGCTTTTATACAGATGGAATTAAGGTACAAGGTGGTTGTAGCTGGAACGCACTGCCAGGGCCGCTTGACAAGCCTGTGGAGCGAGCGCCCTCTACGGGCTGTGATGAAAACTGCACCAATTAGACACATTTATATAATTTTGCACCATTTAGACACTTCTTTCATTTTGTGCAGTAAAAAGGAAGTGCTCTCTGCATAGCCTATCATCTATGCCTCCTGCGGTGTGTTATTAAAGGTAAAGGGGCGTGTCACTCAAAGGAGATGGGGGGAGGGGAGTTAGGGGGCTTAAGAACTTCCAGGGACAAACCCAAACTAATAAGTGCAGCCTCAAAGAGGGTCAATAATCACAACTTGTAATAGGTTCAAAGTGACGTTTACAGTGACTCTGCCTTTGTATCGTATTGTAATCTTTTTTCCACCAGTTTTACACAGAGCTCGAGTCGGGGTACCACACGGGTGGACGGCGTCCCCCCACTTATTTTACCGGGAGCTCGATTACTGGAGCAAATGGAGCCACACATTCAGTCTTTGGCCTCTCTGGGGCAAGATCGGAGCTCATTCAGAACGCTGCTCAGGCACTGGCTTCTCTGATGCAATCACATCTATGGGGTGAGCGAGGGGAGGCAACGAGTCTGATGGTGCAAGCCACCTTTCGTGACGTCACTTCCTGTCGTGACAACAGCGTCCCCCCCACTTCTTTTTTTAGGACTTGTGCCCTGGTTTTATATAGCATAGTGTGAACTTGACCGCACGTATAGGAGCGCTTCACGTGAGCAACAGTTACATCACACAAGGCCCCATTGCATTTATATGGCACTTACTACCCCTGTCGAGGGGTTGAAGCACTTTAAAGTGAGCAGACTACCCCAGAATGCGAGATTAGCGGTTAATATCCAGTTTTTTAGGTACTGAGTTTAGCCTCAGATCAGCAGAAACCTTCACCAACAGAAACCTTGACACCACCACAGAAGTTTGTGTCGGTTTCCGGGGGGGTTAGCTTGCGCTGTAGGACGCACGTGACGCTCCGTTTGGGAATCGCCAGCTCCCAATATTTATTGTAAATTTCAGGATGGAGAAAAATGTGATGGCGTATCTTCATAGTGCAGTTGGCTGACTTGCTTTGTTTCTCCCCTTGGGCTTTCATCGAGAGTGTAAACTCTCTCAATGTCAAGGTTTCAAACTTCTGGGTATATTTACAAGAATTGGTGCTAACCAGTTTTTGTGGTAGTTACTGGCAATTTTTTTAATGTGGTCTAGCACCAAAAACAAATGCCATGTTAGCAATGTATTTATAATACATCGCTACATGGCAATAGTATCAGCGAGCCACAGCGAAAACTGCCACTATCATTAGCATGAAGGAGATATAAAACGGACAATAGTGAGAGAAAAATTACAAAAAGCCAATTAGCGACAACAAAACTTTACGTTAGTCAGCACAATATCACTTATCAGCCTCTAGAGGCAAAATACCCTATAAATACATCTCTAATGAAAAAATAAAAGAAAGAAATAATGGAATGAATTACCCCTATTTGTATAGCGCACAGCTGCTCCTTCCGGAGTGTCCCGGCGCTGGCAATTAACACGTGCATACCTTACGCAGCTTCTTTTTTTAAATAGTCAAGTTTTCAGCCGTTTTTTTTAAGTGGAAGAGCACTGTTAAAGATCTCTGAGCTGCTGGCAGTTTATTCCAGATGTGGGCTCCCAAAAAGCCAAAAGATATGCCACCTCTGCGTGCCAGACGAGCTTTGGGGATGCAAGCCCGGTTGGCGTTGGACGATCTAAGTGTCCTTGTGGGCACAGAACGGCTGACTCATTTTCGAAGATAGGCGGCGCCTGTTCCATGGAAGGCTTTAAAAAAAATAACCAGATCCTTAAATTGTATTCTCTCCCTAACTGGGAGCCAATGTAAGGACCTCAGATGGGGGGTCATAAGTGATCTGGGTTTGAGTTTAAGAATTGCTCCTGCTGCTGCATTTTGCAATACCTGGAGACGCTGTAACAGGTAGTCCGGCAAACCCAGATAGAGGGCATTAGTATAGTCCAGTCTGGACGTGATCAGAGCCTGAACCACTGTCCTCCTGGAATCCTGGGGGAGAAGCAGCAGAAATTTCTTAAGCATCCATAGTACTACAAAACAGGTTCTTACTAGGGCTTGAACTTGGGTCTGCATCGAGAGCTCGCTGTCAATGTTGATGCCCAGGTTTTTCACTATCGATTGGGCAGTGCTGGGAGAGAAGTGATCTGAAGTCCACCACTGAACCCAATCGTCCCTCCTATACCCATGTTCTTTAGTCTGTTTAAGGGCATCCCATGGGGCATCGTATTGAATGCCGCCGACAGATCTAACAGGATCAGAATTGCTCTTCCCCCCTCATCCCGCTGATCTTTGAGGTGTTTAGTCACTTCTAGCAGGGCGGATTCAGTGCTGTAGTTAACCCTAAACCTGGATTGCGTGGACTATAGGAGATTATGTTCCTCCATGTACTCTGTAAGTACGCTGTTAACATGTTTCTTTACTACCTTGGCAAAAGCAGGGAGAAGGGAATGTGGTCTATCGTTAGTTGGATTGTTTCCAGTCTGCGTTAGGTTTCTTCAGGAGAGGTAATATTTTCGCCTTCTTCCAGACCGAAGGCATGACGTCCGTCACCAATGAAGAGTTGAGAACCTCATTGACTGGCACGTTTAAGGTGGCTGCTAGGGCCGGTATCAGTTTAGCAGGACATGCATCAGTAGGTGATCCCAACTTGAGACCCAAGAGATAAGTGAGTGAGTCTTCCAGTTTGATGACGGGGAGTTGTGACAGTGACGGCCTTTGTAAAAGTACCTTCGGGGAAGAGAGTGGAAAGACACATTCCACCCGTGAGTAGTGGGAGGGTGTGATTTCTTCCATCTCTGAGGAGAATGACTGTTGGATCGCCTTAATTTTATCAAGAAGGGAGCAGGCCACCTGCCTTGCCCAATCGACTGAAGGTGGTGCTACTTTGATCTCTGCTTTAGTGTTTGTGTAAGATTTAACAATTATAAAAATGTCCATGCCTCTGTTGTTAGTATTAGGAATTCTAGCTTCAAAATAACTCAATACAGAATGGAGCAGCCAGGGTCAAGTTCAGCACAGGTCGACAACCCCCCCCCAACAGCCAGGATGTCCAGCCAGAGTCCCAGGGGAAGAGGAAATGCTGAACCAGGGCCTCATTCATGAAAGGTGGTGCATCATTAGGGAAAACCAGTGATGTAGCAGATGTATGACGGTACAACGCGTACCGTTTCAACGCGTGCTTTTACAACGCGTCTTAAACAACGCAAGTCATTACCACGACTTGCGTTGGGGGGGCGCGGATAGTAAATAGTATAATTTACTATTCTAACACCAGTCCCCGTGGATAGTAGGGAAGGTGTTGGAATAGTAAATATACTATTCTTTATCCTTTAGCGCCCTCCAGCGCAAGTCGTGGTTATGACTTGCGTTGTAAAGGACGCGTCGTAAAAGCGCAGCGGGGTAACGTCCGCATTGAAAAGGATGTTCCCCGATGTAGCACTTTTCATGGCACCATCCTTTGCAACACCATAGCTGCCGATGCCTGGAAGCATGGACAGGCTCCGGGCCCAGAGGCCTCGCTGGGCCTGCACCTGAGACCCGGAGTGGGAGACGGTGGGGCAGTGGAGTCACTGCGGCCTGACAGTGGAGGCGAGCCGCGTCAGGCCCAAGCCGGTGGGCTGTGGTGGTAGACATTGAGGCATCGGCGATCGCCCTTACCTGGTGGTGAAGTCTGGCAGGTCGCACGGAGACACGTGGCTGACCTGTGTGAGAAGACTGCCTGGCGCCCCTTGGAGCTATGAACAGTAGAGGCACTCTGCACACCGATGTAGGGAGGTCTGCATTGCATAACACGCGCCACCACTACACCGGGGTGCACGGAGGAGATTACAAATGTTGGGCCTCGCCTCCCTGCATCACAGGCCGAAGGATGTGTCGCTGCCCGGACTCTGTGGAGGGTGGGGCCCCTGAGTTGCGCTAAACTGGCGGGAGCACTGCAACTTCATGCCTAAGGTGGCCCTGTTGCATCACCTGCATCAGTAGGTTCCTCAGTGGACTTGGCGGCAGCTGCTGTACCCAGGCCTATGAAATCCCGCCTGGCTGAGGCTCCTGCTGGCTGAGTCATAGATTCAGAGAGAGCATGGTGGATTGAGCCCCGGTGTCGATGTCCAGGTGAGGAGAAGGTGGGACACGGAGCAGAGGAGGCCCAGGGGTCGAGTCGGGCCCAGGCCTTGCGCCAGTGGGTATCATACACTGTGCCCTGAGCAATCCCTGCACTGCCCAACATCACTGTGGGCACCATACAAGACTGGTGGGGGACTCCACTAACTGTCTTTAGTCGCTGATATTGACCATTGGTGGTAGCGGGTGCCTGGGGCACAGGTCGGTTCATGCCCAACCCTTGGTTTTTTTTCTCAATCTGTTGTCACTCACTGGGGAATACATAATTTGGTTACCACTGTTAGATTGGAGAAGGTGACCAGGTGGTGCTGTCTTTTCTCACCCCCTGATAGTGAGCTCTTGGGTGTCGGGGTTTACCATCGGTGCCGCCCGAATGAAGATTCCTGGCTAGCGTACACCTGACAGGAGGTGAGGGGCTAGCTGGCCGCACTGCACTGCATACATAGGGCCTGGTCGTCTGGCGCAACAATGTCCCACCTGCAGACAGGCACTTCCTTTGAGGGCCGCATAGACAAAATCACAGTCGAATTCACTCTGGAGCACGCAGATCATCACAAGCTGAATTACAAGGTTAATTACATTAACCAAGAACTGGCCAAAGTCCCTCCGAGCACCCTGAGTGCAGTTTTGAAGGTGTAGAAGCTAAAGGCACCTGAAGTCACTGGAAAGAACAGTGGAGAATGCTGAGGGCCGCTCCCAGCGTAACAACCTGAGGGTGTTGGGTCTGCCTGAGAGAGCAGAAGGGGCTGATGCAGTGGCATATTCTGAGGCATGGTTGCATGACCTACTGCCAGCAGGTGCACTCTCTCCATTCCTTGTTGTCGGGAAGGCCCATCGAATGCTGGCGAGCCGTCCACTGCTGGGGATAGGTCCTAGACCCGTTCTCTTCTGCCTCCTACAAGGATTGTGACGCTGTCCTGAGGGAAGTACACAAGCTGGGTGAAGTGAAAGTGGATAACGCCACAGTTGTTTGTTACGCCACAGGGGTGCAGAGGCAGAAGGGCTTGTCTCTAGTAGTTAAGCAATACCTCTGAGAGATGGGCATCAAATACTCCCTCCTTTACCCGTAAAGGCTGCAAGTGATCTCAGATGTTGACATGCAAATCATTGATGCCGCTGAACAATGCTGGACCTGGCTGCAATCCACTGGTTGCCAGGTGCTGTGGACAGGGAGTGAAGAGTCTGCACAACAAGCTGTCATTCGTGGAGCCAGTTGTAGTGAGAGGAGTAGGAGGAGCAGACATTACTCGTCTCAAATAAAAGCCACCCCCAATCTGCAGCAGGTTGTAAAAGAGAGGCGGAAAGAGCTGCATGCAGCACTGACGATGCGCAACCGCACTCAGAGACAGGACCCAGACACTTCCCTGAATGCTCCCCCAGCGGCGTGGGCTCCACTGCGATGTGGTCATCTGGTGCAGAGTCCGTGCAGCCCCCGGATGAGACTTCTCAGACAGCAGATAACCTAATTTAATGTTGACTGGTTGTGCTTCTTGCCTTCTTCCATGGTTACAGACAGCTCTGGAGAGTGTCTGGCTTTTGGGGGGTCCCTTGTCTCCAGCTTCCTGTTGCTGAAGTTCTGGTCTACCAAGGTCAGAACTTAGAGGATATCAGTTCCAGTCGTCACTCAAAGAGAACGGAGCAGTTGTCCAGGTCAGCGATGCATGTCAGGGATGGTGGTGGTGGTCTCCTTGGTGCTCCAAGCTGCAATGGCAGGAGGTCCATGGCGTCATTGACCTTGCCAAGAATGAACTGTGGGAGTTTTTCTATTATCCAAGGTCCTCATTTATTAGGCACTAGCGGCACTCTTTACGTCAATTGTCAAACAGGGTGAAAGTGGCATTCCATGCAGTGGCGGTCAGCATGGCTCGTGGGAGGTGATGCGAGGGCGGGTGCGGGAGGGTGATGAGGGTCACCGGTGGTCGCAGGGGAGATCACGAATATGGAAGCGTGTACATTATAAAAAAATATACATAACTTAGCTTGCCGCCGGGTCTCACGTCTCTGCTTCTGCTCTTCCTGACGAACAGAAAGCACAGCCAGGCCCCACTGACCAATCACAATGCTGCAATGCAGTGCTGTCATTGGTTGTGAGCATCCTGGTACAACGCTCAACCAGGGAATGGGGGCCTGGGCATGTTCTCCAGGCAGGCTTTAATGCAGCCTGCATGGAACATGGGGAAAGGGCGCATGACTGGTTTTGGTGGCATGAGAGGGCCGATCAAATAGTCATTGCACACTTAGGAGTGAGCAAACCACTCCTCTCCTGCTTTGCTCCGAGAGCAGAGCAACCCCGCCCACCCGCAAAGAAGCAC
>NC_136070.1:1280130960-1280161237 GCF_964261635.1 Lissotriton helveticus
GATATGCCATTACACTACAGACACTTTACTTGCAGAATTGCAGCCTCTCGTCAACTGGAAGCCAAAGAGATATCTTTGAATATTGCCAACTATGGTGACCTTTTCAATTTAAATTATGTGCCATTGTTAGACAAAATAAAGTCCTTATTTACAAAATGAAACCTCTCCCAATTTCAATTTTAGGTACAATATTGCTGATTCAAATGTCGGTTTTATTGCGATTACATTTCTTATATGGAGAACTTCCTTGCTCTTTGCACATGAGATGTTTCAGGAAGGTTGAGGAACTGGTCTCTGCATTTATTTCCACCAATAAAACACCTAGGCTGGCATTAAATATATTAAATAAACCAGCAAATGAAAGAGGGCTGGTTCTGTCTGACGCGAAACAATATTACTTTGTGAAGTTTAAACAATTCTTTTCCTGTTTCATATCATATATTTGGTTTATAACATATTAGATAATGATTTATAGGTCAAATGCTTGTGGAATATAAAATTGGGGATTTTCTGCATTTAACTAAGACACCTAAAAAAGGTTTGATATAAAACACTGAAGTGAGTATTGAAAAAGAAGGAACAAATGTTTAGATATGTTATGCTGTTCCATGTGTCCACTCGGTTACAAGACGTTATATTAGAGCAACAGCCACTTCTGCAAAGATCTCAGCGCAAAGTTGGAGAATGACCTGTAATTTATCTGGTATATTTCTTGAATAATGGTACATGGAGAACATGGGCAAACATTGCACCGCACATTCGATTTCTAAAGGGACATGGGTATGGTCTTACAATCAAATGTTGTATGTATTAACAAAAATAAGCCAGAAAGACGTAATGGTCAGGCTGGAACTAGTTGACGATTTTAAAAAGACAATCTCAAACAGATCAGAAAGATTTTTTAAATAGGCTGGCTGAAATGAAAGAGATAGAGGTTCTCCCAAGAATGATTCAGAAATAGAGGACAACCGAGAACCTGACTATTTCAGCTGAGACTTGGAATATTATAAATCACAATCATTTTTTAAATTTTTATAGAAGAAAACTTTGATGAAATGCAATTTTTTATTAAATGGGTCATGTATAGAACACTGGTTTTATTAAACAGAATTATTTCACAAATTCCAGGAAATTGTTTAATATGTGCCCCACAAGCGGAGGGCAGCAGAGCGCATATTTTAAAGCAATGCGCAAAACTGTCAAATTATTGGACAGCAACATTGCAATATTGCCAGACCCCGCTGGATTTAATATTTTCAGATGATCCATGGTTAATCCTATTGAACTATCCTTCGCGATTGGTCTTAAATTCAAGCCATCCCATAAAGCTGTATAAAGCAATGCTGGTAGCGCTGTCTTTAAAATTGCAAAATTGGCGAACAATGTCAATCTCCTTGTTTAAACAATGGAAAATAAAAAACGTGAAAGAATACAAAAAACCTTATGCGATAAATTCTGGGCCACGTAGGAGTTTCTGTCTCTTTGGAATTACTTTGTATAAAAATGCAGAGCGGATTCATTTCTCTAGTTTTAGAATGCATTTTTACGTTAATTTATTGAGGGCTGGTGCAATTGATAAAATTCAGAGGGGGTATGTTTACATCTTTTTTTATTTGACCGCAATATATATGAAATGCGATTTTTTTATTGTTCTATATTTCAATTTATATGCATAACTGATTTAATATTGTAATGGCTGTGATTTCTCCCAATAATAATTTTTTTTAATGAATTACACCATTGACAAACAAAAAACAAAATGTTACAAATAGCGAGTTCAGTAGAAAGGGAGCAACATGAGGTTATGGCCAGAATTGCTGACTGTTGGGATACGAAATGACACTCCTCTGAAGTGAACCACCCTCTGGCACTAACACATGTGGTGTGAGACTGAGTGCTATGGAGCCGCCCTACTGAGGGCTGGTGTCTCGGCATCTGTGTCTCGACAGGTTGGGATGCGCGTTGGCTTTTATTTCCTCAATTGGAATAATTTCAGAAGAAAGAATAACTGATAGCCGGATACTTACTTATTGAGGATTTATTATTGTCTTGAGGTGAGCCGGGTGTGGTCTGTGTGGTCTGTGGTCTGTGGTCTGTGTGCGCAGCTGTCAGGCCTGCACTCAACCTGCTGGTCATAGCTTATCCCACAGGACACCCCTGCACTGGCTGACTCTTAGCACACACAACATGTCAGTCTGGCCAACGATCTTCCGCAGCCACCGCAGTGTCGTTTGCAAATCATGCTCTGCTCTTACCTGCCGCTTGACCTCTTCTGGCCAGGCGGTGATGGTTCGTAGACCGCAGGGTTGCACCTTGTTGGCCTGCCATACTTGCCTCACCTCTCTCCTTCAAGACCTACTCCTTGCCCTTCAGCACGTCTGGCTTAAGATCACACATGTGTACACTGCCCACCTCCCGTCCTCCCAACACTTTGGGCTCGATTCACAGAACTAACTTAAGACAAAATCCTAAACTTACTACTTTTGGTATTTACAGAAGTTAGGATTTTGTCTTAAGACAGACTTAAGTTAGGATTTTGTCTTAAGTTTGTCTTAAGTCTGTCTTAAGTTTGTTTTAAGACAAACTTAAGACAAAATCCTAACTTCTGTGAATACCAAAAGTAGTAAGTTTAGGATTTTGTCTTAAGTTAGTTCTGTGAATCGGCCCCATGGAGTTTATGCACCTGGCATGGCGGTGCCCCAGGGGGACCACATTCTGGGACCAAATCATTAAAACTGTGAAAGAAATGAGGGGCACACATTCCAGGTCACCCCCACCATGGGGTTACTTGACCTTGTGAAAAAAATACTGAAGGACCATCGGAAATTGACCACCACGGCTATCCTGCTAGGTAAACGAAGGAATGGCATGGTACGGGGGGTGAAGAGCCTCACATTTTCAAGACTGAATACAAGATATGACTCTTTGAGGAACGGTCTCAGACTTAGGCCACTTCCCTCCCCCACGCGGCACGCCCTACAGATTTCTGGGGGCCATTGAGATCTACCTGCTCACCCTTAATGATCAGTGAGACTATGGCGGTCAGTGCCTTCTGCCGTGTAGCACACGCGCCGGCTGCCCCAGGCGACATTCACCTTTCTTGGGATTACTTGCTTCCCACAAGGCACCACTTTGCCATTGGTTGTATATTTTGCTAAATGATAAAAATAAATAAAATAAAAAATGTTGATACTCCATGTGCAGGGTTCATTGCATATTCAAACCACCAACAGTGTCACTGAAATCCATCGCTCCGGACGTACCTACAACTGGACACCCCCAGGCAGCCCCTGCTACACAAAACCCTTGCACATGCACAACATGGCACCATAGGCACATAGTTGGCAGAGCTATGCCAACTCAAAAGCAGTGCCACAAACGACACCAACATACACCCTAGAGCCATTGAGATAAAAGGTGCATAAATGCAACACACATTCAAGCACACAACATCGAGTCACACTTACCTACGGAGCCGGGGACAGGGATTGACGCACAGGAAACGCCTTACACCTGCAGAGCTGGACAACTGATCACAAGGTGGGTGTGAAATTTGCATAACTTGCTGTCAGATAATTATGAGAAATTTCAGGAAAATTAAGGAAAAGTTTGCAGATTACGCAAAATGCAAATATGCCATACTAATAATGCCAGTGTAATACTTTAATACCAAACAATTCCAGAAAAAATGCATCAACAAATTCATGAAATTATGCAAATTCCTCCGCAGAATGTAAATTTTACCAGTGCCTATTGATCACCCAATCAAACAATCATTGATAAATCAATAGATCCTGCCTTTGAGACTTATTTGCTTTGTCAATGGTTTTAGCCGTGCTGTACACCTTGCCCGATGCTGTGCAGTATGGCTCAGACGAGAAACAAAAACAGACAATGACGAGTCCGCTTTTTCCTTTTTATTTACCAATCTGTGTTGGATCGGCAAATAAAAATAAAAAAAACATGCAATTATAATTTTTGTATATGCAAGTGGAGAGGGAGCAACACGGAGGGCATGTGTGGGGTCTGAGTGACGTTGAGATGGAGAAGACAAGCAATAAATAAACAAGCATTTGCGATGCAATAGCTCTCGCATTAGGAATGTTTGAGCCATTGGTATTGTAACTGACACATTTTTTATTTACGTGTTGGTTTTGAAAATAGCAAAATTGATAGCTTTGTCAATTACAATGCCAATAGTTTTAACTTTCGCAAATGTGACACCTATATCATTTGTAATGCAATATGTGTTGTATTTACGTGACTTAGATGTATTACAAATAACAATGGTTTTTATTTATTTTTAATAATTAATACTTAAATAAAAGCTATTGTAGTTTATAATGGCAATAGCTTAAACTTTTGTAAATAACTTTTGTGAAGATTATGTGCAGTGTATTTTATTGTGACGAAAACCCAAGAACAGAAGTGAAATATTAACATCATGTCGTGACATTTGTAATAAAGCTTGAAACATTGAGAGAACATATTTGAACCAGTTGTTGTTGAATGGTTGCACAGATTGATACTGTGGTGGCGCTGAGTGATGTTGTGGTGGCGACGAATGATGCTGTGGCGTTCAGAGATGCTGTGGTAGCGCATAGTGATGTTGTGGTGCCCCTGAGTGATGCTGTGGTGGTGTTGAGTGATGCTGTGGTGATGCGATAGATAGATAGAGTGAGTGTGATAGATAGATAGAGTGAGGGCAATAGATAGATAGAGGGAGGGCGATAGATAGAGAGAGGGAGGGTGATAGATAGATTGAGGGGGATGGATGGATAGATAGATAGATAGATAGATAGATAGATAGATAGATAGATAGATAGATAGATAGATAGATAGATAGATAGATAGATAGATAGATAGAGAGAGTGAGGGGCGATAGATAGAGTGAGGGTGATAGATAGATAGAGTGAGGGCAATAGATAGAGTGAGGGCGATAGATAGATAGAGTGAGGGCAATAGATAGAGTGAGGGCGATACATAGAGTGAGGGCGATAGATAGAGTTAGGGTGATAGATAGAGGGAGGGCGATAGATAGCGTGAGGGCGATAGATAGATAGAGTGAGGGCGATAGATAGATAGAGTGAGGGCGATAGATAGATAGAGTGAGGGCGAAAGATAGAGTGAGGGCGATAGATAGATAGAGTGAGGGCGATAGATAGATAGAGTGAGGGGCGATAGATAGAGTGAGGGCGATAGATAGAGTGCGAGCGATAGATAGATAGATAGAAAGATAGAGTGAGGGCGATAGAAAGATAGAGTGAGAGCGAAAGATAGAGTGAGGGCAACAGATAGAGTGAGGGTGACAGATAGATAGAGTGAGGGCGATAGATAGATAGATTGAGGGCGATAGATAGAGTGAGGGCGATAGATAGAGTGAGGGTGAAAGATAGATAGAGGGAGGTGGCTTTGTGGTGGACGTGGTGGTGGTGGACGTAGTGGTGGTGGTGGTGGACGTGGTGGTAGTGGAGGTGGGTGTGGTGGTGAACGTGGTGGTGGTAGAGGACGTGAAGGTGGTGGTGGTGGACGTGGTGGTGGTGGATGCGGTGGTGGACACGGTGGAGGTGGGTATGGTGGTGGAAGTGGTGGTGGTGGTGGTGGATGTGGTGGTGGTGGAGGTGGGTGTGGTGGTGGTGGTGATGGACGTGGTGGTGGTGGACATGGTGGTGGTGAACGTAGTGGTGGTGGATGTGGTGGTGGTGTATGTGGTGGTGGAGGTGCTGGTTGTGGATGTGCTGGTGGTGGTTGGTGTGGTGGTGGTGGACAAGGTGGACGCGGTGGTGGTGGACACGGTGGTGGTGGATGTGATGGTGGTGGATGTGGTGGTGGTGAACATGGTGGTGGTAGACATGGTGGTGGTGGATGTTGTAGGGGTGAATGTGGTGGTGGATGTGGTGGTGGTGGTGGATGTGGTGGTGGTGGACGTGGTGGTGGTGGATGTAGGGGTGGACTTGGTGGTGGACTTGGTGGTGGACTTGGTGGTGGACTTGGTGATGGATGTGGTGGTGTATGTGGTGGTGGTAATGGATGTGGTGGTGGTGGAGGTAGACATGGTGGTGGTGGTGGATGTGATAGTGGCCTTATGGTGGATGTGGTGGTGGCCGTGGTGGTGGTGGTGGTGGACATGGTGGTGGTGGACATGGTGGTAATGGACGTGGTGGTGGATGTGGTGGACATGGCGGTGGTGGACGTGGTGGTGGTAGTGGTGGATGTGGTGGTGGACGTGGTGGTGGAGGTGGTTGTGGTGGTGGACATGGCGGTGGTGGACATGATGGTGGTGGATGTAGTCGTGGTGAATGTGGTGGATGTGGTGGTGGTGGACATGGTGGTGGTGGTGGCTGTGATCATGGTGGTGGTGGGCGTGGTGGTGGTGGACATGGTGATGGTGGATGTGGTGGTGGTTGTGGTGGATGTGGTGGTGGATGTGGTTGTGGTGGACAAGGTGGTGGTGGTGAACATGGTGGTGGATGTGGTGGTGGTGGAGGTGTTGGTGGTGGACATGGTTGTGGTGGATGTGGTGAAGGACATGGTGGTGGTGGTGGATGTGGTGGATGTGGAGGTGGACATGGTGGTGGCAGACGTGGTGGTGGTGGATGTGGTGGTGGTGGTGGACGCGGTGGTGGACATGTTGGTGGTGGACATGGTGGTGGTGGATGTGGTGGTGGTGGATGTAGTGGTGGACTTGGTGGTGGACTTGGTGGTGAACGTGTTGGTGGTGGACGTAGGTGGACGTGGTGGTGGTAGTGGATGTGGTGGATGTGGTGGTGGTTGTGGGGGATGTGGTGGTGGATGTGGTTGTGGTGGACAAGGTGGTGGTGGTGGTGTGGTGGTGGTGGACATGGTGGTGGTGGTGGACGAGTGGTGGTGGAGGTGGTGGTGGTGGACATGGTAGTGGTGGACGTGGTGGAGGACATGGTGGTGGTGGTGGATGTGGAGGTGGTGGATGTGGAGGTGGACATGGTGGTGGTGGACGTGGTGGTGGTGGATGTGGTGGTGGACACAGTGGTGGATATGTTGGTGGTGGACATGGTGGTGGTGGATGTGGTGGCGGTGGATGTAGTGGTGGACTTGGTGGTGGACTTGGTGGTGGACGTGGTGGTGTATGTGGTGGTGGTAATGGATGTGGTGGTGGTGGAGGTAGACATGGTGGTGGTGGTGGATGTGATAGTGGCCTTATGGTGGATGTGGTGGTGGCCGTGGTGGTGGTGGACATGGTGGTGGTGGACATGGTGGTAATGGACGTGGTGGTGGATGTGGTGGACATGGCGGTGGTGGACGTGGTGGTGGTAGTAGTGGATGTGGTGGTGGTGGTGGACGTGGTGGTGGAGGTGGTGGTAGTGGTGGACATGGTGGTGGTGGACATGATGGTGGTGAATGTAGTCGTGGTGGATGTGGTGGATGTGGTGGTGGTGGACATGGTGGTGGTGGTGGCTGTGGACATGGTGGTGGTGGGCGTGGTGGTGGTGGACATGGTGGTGGTGGATGTGGTGGTGATGGATGTGGTGGTGGTTGTGGTGGATGTGGTGGTGGATGTGGATGTGGTTGTGGTGGACAAGGTGGTGAACATGGTGGTGGATGTGGTGGTGGTGGAGGTGTTGGTGGTGGACATGGTAGTGGTGGATGTGGTGAAGGACATGGTGGTGGTGGTGGATGTGGTGGACGTGGAGGTGGACATGGTGGTGGCAGACGTGGTGGTGGTGGATGTGGTGGTGGTGGTGGACGCGGTGGTGGACATGTTGGTGGTGGACATGGTGGTGGTGGATGTGGTGGTGGTGGATGTAGTGGTGGACTTGGTGGTGGACTTGGTGGTGAACGTGGTGGTGGACGTGGTGGTGGACGTGGTGGACGTGGTGGTGGTAGTGGATGTGGTGGATGTGGTGGTGGTTGTGGTGGATGTGGTTGTGGTGGACAAGGTGGTGGTGGTGGTGGACATGTTGGTGGTGGTGGACGTGGTGGTTGTGGAGGTGGTGGTGGTGGACATGGTAGTGGTGGACGTGGTGGAGGACATGGTGGTGGTGGTGGATGTGGAGGTGGTGGATGTGGAGGTGGACATGGTGGTGGTGGACGTGGTGGTGGAGGATGTGGTGGTGGATACAGTGGTGGATATGTTGGTGGTGGACATGGTGGTGGTGGATGTGGTGGCGGTGGATGTAGTGGTGGACTTGGTGGTGGACTTGGTGGTGGACTTGGTGGTGGACGTGGTGGTGTTTGTGGTGGTGGTAATGGATGTGGTGGTGGTGGAGGTAGACATGGTGGTGGTGGTGGATGTGATAGTGGCCTTATGGTGGATGTGGTGGTGGCCGTGGTGGTGGACATGGTGGTGATGGACATGGTGGTAATGGACGTGGTGGTGGATGTGGTGGACATGGTGGTGGTGGACGTGGTGGTGGTAGTGGTGGATGTGGTGGTGGTGGTGGACGTGGTGGTGGAGGTGGTGGTGGTGATGGACATGGCGGTGGTGGACATGATGGTGGTGGATGTAGTCGTGGTGGATGTGGTAGCTGTGGTGGTGGTGGACATGGTGGTGGTGGTGGCTGTGGAGGTGGTGGATGTGGAGGTGGACATGGTGGTGGTGGACGTGGTGGTGGTGGATGTGGTGGTGGACACAGTGGTGGATATGTTGGTGGTGGACATGGTGGTGGTGGATGTGGTGGCGGTGGATGTAGTGGTGGACTTGGTGGTGGACTTGGTGGTGGACGTGGTGGTGTATGTGGTGGTGGTAATGGATGTGGTGGTGGTGGAGGTAGACATGGTGGTGGTGGTGGATGTGATAGTGGCCTTATGGTGGATGTGGTGGTGGCCGTGGTGGTGGTGGACATGGTGGTGGTGGACATGGTGGTAATGGACGTGGTGGTGGATGTGGTGGACATGGCGGTGGTGGACGTGGTGGTGGTAGTAGTGGATGTGGTGGTGGTGGTGGACGTGGTGGTGGAGGTGGTGGTAGTGGTGGACATGGTGGTGGTGGACATGATGGTGGTGAATGTAGTCGTGGTGGATGTGGTGGATGTGGTGGTGGTGGACATGGTGGTGGTGGTGGCTGTGGACATGGTGGTGGTGGGCGTGGTGGTGGTGGACATGGTGGTGGTGGATGTGGTGGTGATGGATGTGGTGGTGGTTGTGGTGGATGTGGTGGTGGATGTGGATGTGGTTGTGGTGGACAAGGTGGTGGTGGTGGTGGTGAACATGGTGGTGGATGTGGTGGTGGTGGAGGTGTTGGTGGTGGACATGGTAGTGGTGGATGTGGTGAAGGACATGGTGGTGGTGGTGGATGTGGTGGACGTGGAGGTGGACATGGTGGTGGCAGACGTGGTGGTGGTGGATGTGGTGGTGGTGGTGGACGCGGTGGTGGACATGTTGGTGGTGGACATGGTGGTGGTGGATGTGGTGGTGGTGGATGTAGTGGTGGACTTGGTGGTGGACTTGGTGGTGAACGTGGTGGTGGACGTGGTGGTGGACGTGGTGGACGTGGTGGTGGTAGTGGATGTGGTGGATGTGGTGGTGGTTGTGGTGGATGTGGTTGTGGTGGAGAAGGTGGTGGTGGTGGTGGACATGTTGGTGGTGGTGGACGTGGTGGTTGTGGAGGTGGTGGTGGTGGACATGGTAGTGGTGGACGTGGTGGAGGACATGGTGGTGGTGGTGGATGTGGAGGTGGTGGATGTGGAGGTGGACATGGTGGTGGTGGACGTGGTGGTGGAGGATGTGGTGGTGGATACAGTGGTGGATATGTTGGTGGTGGACATGGTGGTGGTGGATGTGGTGGCGGTGGATGTAGTGGTGGACTTGGTGGTGGACTTGGTGGTGGACTTGGTGGTGGACGTGGTGGTGTTTGTGGTGGTGGTAATGGATGTGGTGGTGGTGGAGGTAGACATGGTGGTGGTGGTGGATGTGATAGTGGCCTTATGGTGGATGTGGTGGTGGCCGTGGTGGTGGACATGGTGGTGATGGACATGGTGGTAATGGACGTGGTGGTGGATGTGGTGGACATGGTGGTGGTGGACGTGGTGGTGGTAGTGGTGGATGTGGTGGTGGTGGTGGACGTGGTGGTGGAGGTGGTGGTGGTGGTGGACATGGCGGTGGTGGACATGATGGTGGTGGATGTAGTCGTGGTGGATGTGGTAGCTGTGGTGGTGGTGGACATGGTGGTGGTGGTGGCTGTGGACATGGTGGTGGTGGGTGTGGTGGTGGTGGACATGGTGGTGGTGGATGTGGTGGTGGTGGATGTGGTGGTGGTTGTGGTGGATGTGGTGGTGGATGTGGATGTGGTTGTGGTGGACAAGACGGTGGTGGTGGTGGTGAACATGGTGGTGGATGTGGTGGTGGTGGAGGTGTTGGTGGTGGACATGGTAGTGGTGGATGTGGTGAAGGACATGGTGGTGGTGGTGGATGTGGTGGACGTGGAGGTGGACATGGTGGTGGCAGACGTGGTGGTGGTGGATGTGGTGGTGGTGGTGGACGCGGTGGTGGACATGTTGGTGGTGGACATGGTGGTGGTGGATGTGGTGGTGGTGGATGTAGTGGTGGACTTGGTGGTGGACTTGGTGGTGAACGCGGTGGTGGACGTGGTGGTGGACGTGGTGGACGTGGTGGTGGTAGTGGATGTGGTGGATGTGGTGGTGGTTGTGGTGGATGTGGTGGTGGATGTGGTTGTGGTGGACAAGGTGGTGGTGGTGGTGGTGGACATGGTGGTGGTGGTGGACGTGGTGGTGGTGGAGGTAGTTGTGGTGGACATGGTAGTGGTGGACGTGGTGGAGGACATGGTGGTGGTGGTGGATGTGGAGGTGGTGGATGTGGAGGTGGACATGGTGGGGGTGGACGTGGTGGTGGTGGATGTGGTGGTGGACACAGTGGTGTATATGTTGGTGGTGGACATGGTGGTGGTGTATGTGGTGGCGGTGGATGTAGTGGTGGACTTGGTAGTGGACTTGGTGGTGAACGTGGTGGTAGACGTGGTGGTAGTGGATGTGGTGGTGGTGGTGGATGTGGTGGTGGTGGTGGACGTGGTGGTGGTGGAGGGTGTGATGGTGGTGGTGGACATGGTGGTGATGGACATGGTGGTGAATGTGGTGGACATGGTGGTGGTGGACGTGGTGGTAGTAGTGGTGGATGTGGTGGTGGACGTGGTGGTGGTGGTGGTGGTGGACATGGCGGTGGTGGACATGGTGGTGGTGGATGTAGTCGTGGTGGTGGTGGACATGGTGGTGGTGGTGGTGGCTGTGGACGTGGTGGTGGTGGACGTGGTGGTGGTGGATGTGGTGGTGGTGGATGTGGTGGTGGTTGTGGTGGATGTGGTTGTGGTGGACAAGGTGGTGGTGGTGGTGTGGTGGTAGTGGACATGGTGGTGGTGGTGGACGTGGTGGTGGTGGAGGTGGTGGTGGTGGAGGTGGTGGTGGTGGACGTGGTGGAGGACATGGTGGTGGTGGTGGATGTGGTGGTGGTGGACGTGGAGGTGGACATGGTGGTGGTAGACATGGTGGTGATGGATGTAATGGTGGTGGTGGACGTGGTGGTGGACATGTTGGTGGTGGACATGGTGGTGGTGGATGTGGTGGTGGTGGATGTAGTGGTGGACTTGGTGGTGGACTTGGTGGTGAACGTGGTGGTGGAAGTGGTGGTGGACGTGGTGGTGGTAGTGGATGTGGTGGTGGTGGTGGATGTGGTGGTGGTGGTGGAGGACGTGGTGGTGGTGGAGGGTGTGGTGGTGGTGGACGTGGACGTGGTGGACATGGTGGTGGTGGACATGGTGGTGGTGGTGGTGGACATGTTGGTGATGGACGTGGTGGTGGATGTGGTGGACATGGTGGTGGATGTGAGGGTGGTAGTGGTGGATGTGGTGGTGGTGGTGGACGTGGTGGTGGGGGTGGTGGTGATGGACATGGTGGTGGTGGATGTAGTAGTGGTGGATGTGGTGGATGTGGTGGTGGTGGACATGGTGGTGGTGGTGGCTGTGGACGTGGTGGTGGTGGATGTGGTGGTGGTGCACATGGTGGTGGTGGATGTGGTGGATGTGGTTGTGGTTGTGGTGTATATGGTGGTGGATGTGGTTGTGGTGGACAAGGTGGTGGTGGTGGACATGGTGGTGGTGGTGGACGTGGTGGTGGTGGAGGTGGTGGTGGTGGACATGGTAGTGGTGGACATGGTGGAGGACATGGTGGTGGTGGTGGTGGATGTGGTGGTGGTGGACGTGGAGGTGGACATGGTGGTGGTGGATGTGGTGGTGGTGGTGGTGGACGTAGTGGTGGACATGTTGGTGGTGGACATGGTGGTGGTGGATGTGGTGGTGGTGGATGTAGTGGTGGACTTGGTGGTGGACGTGGTGGTGGACGTGGTGGTGGTAGTGGATGTGGTGGTGGTGGAGGTAGATGTGGTGGTGTTGGAAATGGTAGTGGCTTCATGGTGGACGTGGTGGTGGAGATGGTGGTGGTGGACATGGTGGTGGTGGATGTGGTGGACATAGTGGTGGTGGACATGGTGGTAGAAGTGGTGGTTGTGGAGGGTGTGGTGGTGGTGGACGTGGTGGTGGTGGACATGGTGGTGGTGGACATATTGGTGGTGGATGTAGCGGTGGTGGATGTGGTGGATGTGGTGGTTGTAGAGGTGGTGGTTGTGGAGGGGGTGGTGGTGGATGTGGTGGTGGTGGATGTGGTGGTGGATGTGGTGGTGGTGGCAGGTGTGGTGGTGGACGTGGTGGTCATGTGTTAAAAGCAAAATGACAATTGTGAACATTGCCTGCGCCATCTTGTCTGGTGGAAATTTCTATGTGCATATAAGCTGCAGTCATTTTAATCTATCACAGCTATTTTGTACTCTGTTGGTCACCTTTTTTCATCCTGCCCTTACTAGCATCCCTCTGATCCTCTGACCAAACCTGGTATTTGTGCTGGGGGCTATAAACCCTATTGTCACGACAAACCTCAGTACCACTTGCTGCACAAACTCGTTTTCCTCTCATCTATGTTTGCAGACAAACCTTTGGACACTCTACCCCTCACCGCACCTAGTTACACAAGCAGGTTCAAGACCCTTGCAACATGATTTATTGCACTGCAAACAGCAAGACTTGTTTTTACCAACAATGAGACCTGTTTTTATCAACAGAACGGACTCTTGGATCTGACCGGTCTCACATGTTTTAGACCCTGAAGCAAGGTCCAGCTGCAAGATAAGATTGTCTGTTTGACCTGGGTGGAAAGAGAATTACTGTTGGGCTTGTGTGGCAACCTGCCCGGGGCGGGGACTCGTAGCTTGTGTAACCATGATGATGAAACAAATGCATTGTGTCAAACCTGTATAAAAGGAAGAGCCAAAGGAGATACCAGCAGAATACCTCCCACAGACATCCCGTTATCTGCAGTTGACGTGATCTCCTCATGAGAAATAAACCTTTTTCTTGTATTCCAGTTTCCAGCATTTGACTAATTATTTTGATAGGGAACCCAAAGTGAATTAGAGGTGAACCCTGCACCGGGCAGCATGGGGGTCTTAGAAGACTCGCTGCTTTTCACACGTGGACGTGGTGGTGGTGGACGTGGTGATGTGGTGGTTGTGGACATGGTGGTGAAGGACGTGGTGGTGATGGACGTGGTGGTGGTGGACGTGGTGGTGGTGGACGTGGTGGTGGATGTGGTGGACATGGTGGTGGTGGACGTGATGGTGGTGGATGAGGTGGTTGTGGATGTGCTAGTGGTGGTAGTGGTGGTGGTTGGGGATGTGGTTGTGGTGGACGTGGTGGACGTGGTGGACGTGGTGGTGGATGTGATGGACATGGTGGTGGTGGACGTGATGGTGGTGGATGAGGTGGTTGTGGATGTGCTAGTGGTGGTAGTGGTGGTGGTTGGGGATGTGGTTGTGGTGGACGTGGTGGTGGTGGATGTGGTGGTGGTGGGAGTGATGGTGGTGGATGTGGTGGTGGACATGGTGGTGGTGGATGTGGTGGATGTGGTGTTGGTGATGGACATGGTGGTGCTGGACGCGGTGGTGATAGAGGTGGTGGTGGTGGACGTGGTAGTGGTGGATGTGGTGGTGGTGGACATGGTGGTGGTGGACGTGGTAGTGGTGGACTTGGTGGTGTTGGATTTGGTGGTGGTGATGGACGTGGTAGCGGTGATGGATGTGGTGGTGGTGGAAGTGGTGGTGGTGTATGTGAAGGTGGACATGGTGGTGTGGATGTGGTGGTGGTGGACGTGGTGGTGGTGGTGGTGGACACGGTGGTGGTGGATGTAATGGTGGTGGACGTGGTGGTGGTGGATGTGGTGGTGGTGGTGGACATGGTGGTGGTGGACGTGGTAGTGGTGGACGTGGTGGAGGTGGATGTGGTGGTGGTGATGGATGTGGTAGTGGTGGAAGTGGTGGTGGTGGACGTGAAGGTGGACATGGTAGTGGTAGATGTGGTGGTGGTGGACGTGGTGGTGGTGGTGGATGTGGTGATGGTGGATGTAGTGGTGTTGGATGTGGTGGTGGTGGAAGTGGTGGTGGTGAATGTGGTGGTGGTGGTGAACATGTTGGTGGTGGACATGGTGGTGGTGGACATGAAGGTAGCTGTGGTGATGGTGGATGTGGTGGTGGTGGGCGTGGCGGTGGTGGATGTGGTGGACGTGCTGGTGGTGGAAGGTGTGGTGGTGGATGTGGTGGTGGTGGACATGGTTGTGATGGATGTGGTGGTGGATGTGGTGGTGGTGGACGCGGTGGTGGTGGATATGGTGATAGTGGTGGATGTAGTGGTGTTGGTGGTGGACATGGTGGTTGTGGTGGTGGACATTGGGGTGGTGGACATGGTGGTGGATATGGTGGATGTGGTGGAGGTGGTTGTGGATGTGGTAGTGGTGGACGTGGTGGACGTGGTGGTGGTGGATGTGGTGGTTGTGGGTGTGGTGTTGGTGGACGTGGTGGTGGTGGATGTGGGTGTGGTGGTGGTGCTAGTGGTGGACGTGATGGTGTGGACATGGTGGTGGTGGGCGTAGTGGTGGTGGATGCGGTAGTGGTGGACGTGGTGGTGGTGGATGTGGCGCTGGTGGAAGTGGTGGTGGTGGTGAATGTGGTGCTGTTGGTGGTGGACATGGTGGTGGTGGTGGAGGACATTGGGGTGGTGGACGTGGTGGTGGATGTGGTGAACATGGTGGTGATGGAAGTGCTGGTGGTGGTAGTGGTGGTGGATGTAGTGGTCTTGGTGGTGGACGTGGTGGTGGTGGAGGTGGGTGTGGTGGTGTTGGACATAGTGGTGATGGACATAGTGGATGTGGTGGTGGTGGAGGTGGTTGAGGTGGTAGTGGATGTAGACGTGGTCGTGGTGGTGGTGGACATGGTGGTCGTGGACATGGTGCCGTGGTGGTTGTGGACATGGCGGTGATGGACGTGGTGGTGATGAATGTGGTGGTGGTGGACGTGGTTGTGGTGAACATGGTGGGGGTGGACGTGGTGGTGGTGGACGTGGTGGTGGTTGCGGTGGACATGGTGGTGGTGGACATGGTGGTGGTGGATGTGGTGGTGGTGGATATGTTGGAGACATGGTGGTGGTGGACATATTGGTGGTGGATGTAGCGGTGGTGGATGTGGTGGATGTGGTGGTTGTAGAGGTGGTGGTTGTGGAGGGGGTGGTGGTGGATGTGGTGGTGGTGGATGTGGTGGTGGATGTGGTGGTGGTGGCAGGTGTGGTGGTGGACGTGGTGGTCATGTGTTAAAAGCAAAATGACAATTGTGAACATTGCCTGCGCCATCTTGTCTGGTGGAAATTTCTATGTGCATATAAGCTGCAGTCATTTTAATCTATCACAGCTATTTTGTACTCTGTTGGTCACCTTTTTTCATCCTGCCCTTACTAGCATCCCTCTGATCCTCTGACCAAACCTGGTATTTGTGCTGGGGGCTATAAACCCTATTGTCACGACAAACATCAGTACCACTTGCTGCACAAACTCGTTTTCCTCTCATCTATGTTTGCAGACAAACCTTTGGACACTCTACCCCTCACCGCACCTAGTTACACAAGCAGGTTCAAGACCCTTGCAACATGATTTATTGCACTGCAAACAGCAAGACTTGTTTTTACCAACAATGAGACCTGTTTTTATCAACAGAACGGACTCTTGGATCTGACCGGTCTCACATGTTTTAGACCCTGAAGCAAGGTCCAGCTGCAAGATAAGATTGTCTGTTTGACCTGGGTGGAAAGAGAATTACTGTTGGGCTTGTGTGGCAACCTGCCCGGGGCGGGGACTCGTAGCTTGTGTAACCATGATGATGAAACAAATGCATTGTGTCAAACCTGTATAAAAGGAAGAGCCAAAGGAGATACCAGCAGAATACCTCCCACAGACATCCCGTTATCTGCAGTTGACGTGATCTCCTCATGAGAAATAAACCTTTTTCTTGTATTCCAGTTTCCAGCATTTGACTAATTATTTTGATAGGGAACCCAAAGTGAATTAGAGGTGAACCCTGCACCGGGCAGCATGGGGGTCTTAGAAGACTCGCTGCTTTTCACACGTGGACGTGGTGGTGGTGGACGTGGTGATGTGGTGGTTGTGGACATGGTGGTGAAGGACGTGGTGGTGATGGACGTGGTGGTGGTGGACGTGGTGGTGGTGGACGTGGTGGTGGATGTGGTGGACATGGTGGTGGTGGACGTGATGGTGGTGGATGAGGTGGTTGTGGATGTGCTAGTGGTGGTAGTGGTGGTGGTTGGGGATGTGGTTGTGGTGGACGTGGTGGACGTGGTGGACGTGGTGGTGGATGTGATGGACATGGTGGTGGTGGACGTGATGGTGGTGGATGAGGTGGTTGTGGATGTGCTAGTGGTGGTAGTGGTGGTGGTTGGGGATGTGGTTGTGGTGGACGTGGTGGTGGTGGATGTGGTGGTGGTGGGAGTGATGGTGGTGGATGTGGTGGTGGACATGGTGGTGGTGGATGTGGTGGATGTGGTGTTGGTGATGGACATGGTGGTGCTGGACGCGGTGGTGATAGAGGTGGTGGTGGTGGACGTGGTAGTGGTGGATGTGGTGGTGGTGGACATGGTGGTGGTGGACGTGGTAGTGGTGGACTTGGTGGTGTTGGATTTGGTGGTGGTGATGGACGTGGTAGCGGTGATGGATGTGGTGGTGGTGGAAGTGGTGGTGGTGTATGTGAAGGTGGACATGGTGGTGTGGATGTGGTGGTGGTGGACGTGGTGGTGGTGGTGGTGGACACGGTGGTGGTGGATGTAATGGTGGTGGACGTGGTGGTGGTGGATGTGGTGGTGGTGGTGGACATGGTGGTGGTGGACGTGGTAGTGGTGGACGTGGTGGAGGTGGATGTGGTGGTGGTGATGGATGTGGTAGTGGTGGAAGTGGTGGTGGTGGACGTGAAGGTGGACATGGTAGTGGTAGATGTGGTGGTGGTGGACGTGGTGGTGGTGGTGGATGTGGTGATGGTGGATGTAGTGGTGTTGGATGTGGTGGTGGTGGAAGTGGTGGTGGTGAATGTGGTGGTGGTGGTGAACATGTTGGTGGTGGACATGGTGGTGGTGGACATGAAGGTAGCTGTGGTGATGGTGGATGTGGTGGTGGTGGGCGTGGCGGTGGTGGATGTGGTGGACGTGCTGGTGGTGGAAGGTGTGGTGGTGGATGTGGTGGTGGTGGACATGGTTGTGATGGATGTGGTGGTGGATGTGGTGGTGGTGGACGCGGTGGTGGTGGATATGGTGATAGTGGTGGATGTAGTGGTGTTGGTGGTGGACATGGTGGTTGTGGTGGTGGACATTGGGGTGGTGGACATGGTGGTGGATATGGTGGATGTGGTGGAGGTGGTTGTGGATGTGGTAGTGGTGGACGTGGTGGACGTGGTGGTGGTGGATGTGGTGGTTGTGGGTGTGGTGTTGGTGGACGTGGTGGTGGTGGATGTGGGTGTGGTGGTGGTGCTAGTGGTGGACGTGATGGTGTGGACATGGTGGTGGTGGGCGTAGTGGTGGTGGATGCGGTAGTGGTGGACGTGGTGGTGGTGGATGTGGCGCTGGTGGAAGTGGTGGTGGTGGTGCATGTGGTGCTGTTGGTGGTGGACATTGTGGTGGTGGTGGAGGACATTGGGGTGGTGGACGTGGTGGTGGATGTGGTGAACATGGTGGTGATGGAAGTGCTGGTGGTGGTAGTGGTGGTGGATGTAGTGGTCTTGGTGGTGGACGTGGTGGTGGTGGAGGTGGGTGTGGTGGTGTTGGACATAGTGGTGATGGACATAGTGGATGTGGTGGTGGTGGAGGTGGTTGAGGTGGTAGTGGATGTAGACGTGGTCGTGGTGGTGGTGGACATGGTGGTCGTGGACATGGTGCCGTGGTGGTTGTGGACATGGCGGTGATGGACGTGGTGGTGATGAATGTGGTGGTGGTGGACGTGGTTGTGGTGGACATGGTGGTGGTGGACGTGGTGGTGGTGGACGTGGTGGTGGTTGCGGTGGACATGGTGGTGGTGGACATGGTGGTGGTGGATGTGGTGGTGGTGGATATGTTGGAGGTGGTAGTGGTGGTGGTTGTTTACATGGTGGTGGTGAACGTGGTGGTGGTGGATTTGGTGGTGGTGGATGTGGTGGTGTTGGTGGAGGACATGGTGGTGATGGTGGATGTAGGGGTGGATGTGGTGGTGGACATAGTGGTGGGTGTGGTGGTGAACGTGATGGTGGTGGACATGGTGGTGGTGGACATGGTGACATGGTGGTTGTGGACATGGTGGTCATGGACGTGGTGGTGATGGATGTGGTGGTGGTGGACGTGGTTGTGGTGGACATGGTGGTGGTGGACGTGGTGGTGGATTTGGTGGACATGGTGGTGGTGGACATGGTGGTTGTGGATGTGTTGGTGGTGGTAGTGGTGGTGGTTGTTTACGTGGCGGTGGTGGACATGGTGGTGGTGAATTTGGTGGTGGTGGGTGTGGTGGTGGTGGATGTGGTGGTGGTGGAGGTGGGTGTGGTGGTGGTGGATGTGGTGGTGTGGACATGGTGGTGGTCGACATAGCGGTAGTGGGCATGGTGGTGGATGTGGTGCTGGTGGATGTGGTGCTGGTGGACATGGTAGTGTTGGATGTGGTGGACGATTTGGTGGTGGACGAGGTAGTGGCGGATGTGGTGGTGGTGATGGACGTGGTGGTGGTGATGGATGTGGTGGTGGTGGACGTGGTGGTGGCGGACATGAAGGTGGACATGGTGGACGTAGTGGTGGTGGACGTGGTGGTGGTGGACGTGCTGGTTGTGAACGTAGTAGTGGTGGATGTGGTGGGGAAAGTGGTGGTGGGGGACGTGGTGGTGGTGGTGGTGGTGGAAATGGTGTTGGTGGACGTGGTGGTGGTGGACGTGAAGGTGGACGTGGTGGTGGTGGATGTGGTGGTGGTGGATGTGGTGGTGGTGGACGTGGTGGACGTTGTTGTACCCTGAGATTTACGTGGCTATGTAAATCAGCCTAGGTCTTCCTAGCTGCTCAGCCAGAACAAGAGATGGTGACGGAATGTTGGTGTGCCTGTGATGAATGGAATGCCTGGGTGCCTGTGTGTATGAGTGGGTGACAGTTGGAGATGGGCTGAGCAGCTAGGCATGCTGCTCCTGGTGGGGCTGGCAGGGGCTGGCATAGGAGTTACTAGGGCAGAATTACAGATGTACTTGCATGATCCCTGTTTTATGTTGCTAGACATGGATTATTAAAGAAGACTTGAAGAAATCTACATCTCGACTACAAGTGTCTTCTTATACATAGTACAACATATTTTTGGCAACGAGGACCAAGGACCAAGACTCGAGCGTACTTAAGGACTAAACACAAATCCAGAGACTCCTAAGAAATTTTTTTAACCAGCGTAACTTAAAGGGAAAAAAAAGAAAGAAAAAGTATGTAGTAAAAGGCAAATCAGCCCACCAGTGTCCAGTTATCGGACGGCTTCAACCGGTTGCCTCATCTTACTCCATGGACAAGACCACAGGTATGGTCTGTTTGTACTTAGGGTATGAATGTAGTGACTTTTACCCTACCACTTCCCTTAGAGACTGCTGTATGGATGTATCCGCTGCGCAAGGGAACTGTGGCTGATCAAGATTAGAGTTATGGTCTAACTCTTTGAATTAAGGAGCGCCTGTGGCTGCTCAAGAGATGAGTTATGGACTTACTCAGTGAATTTTTTCACTTGTACCACACAGGAGGGTTGTGGTTGTGCCATGTTCGCTGTCTTCATTGCTTAGAAAGCAGTTTCTGCATCAGATTTCTCTGTCAGCTTGGAAATACTGCTTAGCATAAAGTACTGTGTGTTATTTCTAGTGATGTGATGGATTTCACATGTGCCATACTGGAACGGTATGCTTCTACACAGTTTGGTTTTATTCTGAGCAATACCATTTGTACTTATAAGAACTGCAAGCGCACTGTCAATGGTCCCTGGAAATGTCAGCATGGTGTTAGAGGTGGTCAATTAATGGACAATGCAGTATGTGTTGACTTCTACGTATAGGCACTTCCTGAGTTGCGTTATGTTTTATCTACTGGTCATGCCATGCCTGTGTACAACAGAGCGCCGAAGGATGAGAGGATCCCGCTACAGATTTTTAATTCAGAGACCAAGAGAGCTGTACAAATATTGTTAAAAATTGTAGCCATTAGCCTTGAGGATCTTTAGTTGCTGCTCAATTTTCTGTTCAACCGCCACCCTGGATTTAAATGATAAGAGAGCACGAGCCAAGTAACTCGCGTGCCTACCGTCCTCTTCTTTCACGTCACATGTGAGTTCTTTTGCCCAGCGTCATCTGCTTTCTTCTGACCAGCGGTGCTGCTTCAAAGATCCTGTGGTGCGTGTATGCACCGTGAGCCACTCGGTATTGCGCTGAAAACGTGCCGCCATTTTGTTTTTGGCCCTGAAAACAATGTCCTCTGTCAAGGTGTTGCCGTGTGGAAATCTCGTCAGTCACCATGGAAAGACGAGTCTAAGGTACACAATTGTTCTTTGTGCTGTCCAGTACGAAGATTCTCTTCACTCAAGTGTGGCATCTTGAACTGTACTGTAGCTGTAATGTGTTTGCCTAATCCTCCAGCGCAATGGGAACTTAAGTGCTGCATCAAGATGGGACTGCCACAATGACAAGCTTGCTGAGAGACCTTTGTTGAAAGGCGGTTTGTGAATTTTACTGTGCCATGAGTAACTCGTATGCTGATTTCTGTTTTTTCTTAGTACCTGTTGGACTTGGCCCTTATGGCAGGTTCACCCCTAAACTTTTTGCCTAGTGTTAATAAATAATTATAGTGATTTCTGGTCCTGGCGCACTTTGACACTGTGGCGCAGTATAAAGTGCATGCGCTCCCTGAGTGTGTGTGTGAGATCGGCCTGCCCTCCCATAGGAATGCATGGGGAATGTCTGTGTCCCTGGTAGTTCCTGATGCGTGAGGTGTGCATGGTCGAGTTTGGTATGTACAAACTTGTGTGGTTGAATGCTTCGCAATGATGTATGTGGCATGATTGTGCCTTGTGCGGAAATGCCACTTCTAGGAGTTGGCATATTAGTGTAAAATATGCCTGGAGTGTGATTGGCTGGAGCTGGCTGGTGAGCCTGGCTCCAGTAAGGCTGGATGGGTCTGCCCGGTGGTGAGTGGGAGATTAGCATGCTGATGGCTGGGGAGGAGTGTACCTGTGTCCTGAATGAGGCTGGGTTTTCCCCAGACAATGCTGGCTCCGCCCCCTGTGGTGCGACTGATGGCCCAAGCCCTGCCAATGAATAGAGAGGGTGGTTGGGCCCATCAACAGTGCTCACAGACCAGCTGCGACTGGTTCTGCCCCTACCCTGCCCAAAGACAAAGGATTTGTCTGTATAAAAAGAGGCTGTGACCTCTTGGAAAAGGTTCTTGTTCCCAACTTGAATCTGACCAGGGGCATGCTGCTGCTGGGGCCCGGGATAAGGCTTGCCCCCCCCCTGGGCCCTGCCCAGCCCCTGGCTTGCTGATGGACCCCTGAAGGACTTTGCTGGACTGTTGGTTTGCCCTTGCGCTTGGGAGCGCTTTATCTTGCCCCTAGCGCTTGAGATCGCTTTTCTGTTGTCCCTAGCGCTTCATAGCGCCTTATTTCTGCCCTAGAGCTCCGAGCACTTTATTTTTCCCCCAGCGGCTGCCCACGCCGCATATTGGCCCGTAATTGCTTCTTCCGAGGGAGCCCACCCCTCTAAAATCCCCGCAGTCGGGCCCGGGATTCCCGAGGAGACGCTGTGCCCGCCTCCCTGCTCGGGGCCGCGCTGCCATTGGCGGACCCCTGAGGCAGGAAGCCAGGCAACCGGAGAGAAGACGTGGGCTGGGCCAGAAGTGAGCAGGAAGTCCCGCCTGCTGCTGGGCTATGATTGGCTGCCCGCCGGGATGGAGCAAAGAGGCCGAGTCCTCCAGCGGCCCGGGGCTCCCATAAGCTAGGGAGAGCCCCGGGGCCACCCCACCTTGAGTCCCGGTCCCGAAATGGGGGACCGGGTGAACAGAGGCGCTGTCGGGCGGGGCTCCCAGGGATCGGGAGAGCCCCGCTACCGCCGCCCAGAGAAGAGAAATCCCACGTAGCCGGTGAGTCGGGTCCGGTGCTGTGAAGAGGAGAGGGGGGCATCGGGGCACATTGCCGGTGTCCGCCCCTCCTCCAGTGGTGCATAGTCCTTGTGGGGGCGCTGAGAGGCCCCGGGGCATCACGTTGTTTTTGAGCCCCGAGAGGCTCAGGCGGCATCTTGGGAGTGACCGAGTCCCCCGAGGGGGACTCCCACAGAAGGGCACAGTTCTTTGTTTGGGCCCACGAAGCTCCCGCATTGCTGAGGGTAATCGGCCCCGGCTGGCAGCGGGCCGCTCCCCCCACCCTGGCACACAGTCCTTGAGCCTAGTGAGAGGCTTGTGGGGCATTTCGTTACTACCGCATTTTTGTGTTCAGAGCTTGGAGGGGCTGCATTGCTTCGTTTTGAGCCCAGAGAGGCTCGGGGGGCATTTCTTTTGGCCAGAGCCTGCGAGGCTCCAGCGTGTGGCCACATACTCCTCCAGCTGCCCAGCACTTCGTGGGCAGCTGCCACGTTTAGGTCTTGGCGCAGTGGCGCAACCTGGACCCTGGACTTTTGATGGAAGTTCTGTGTTAATGTGATTTCCGCAAAGTGTTCTTTGCTACACCTCTGAATGTGTGTAGATGCATCATGTGTTCTCCTGTGCTGCACCTCTGAATGTGTTGTAGATGCATCATGTGCCTTGTTCCTTACACCGCTGAATGTAGGTTCTGCATCATGTGTTTTGTCCCTAGGTCTATGCCCCTACTTGTATGGTGATACTTAGGTGGTTGTTCTTGCTAATACAGGTGGTGCTAGTGAGGTCCTGGTTCCCTGCGTGACCTGTTCCTAAGGTGGTTAGGATTGCGTAGGTGGTACTTACCTGATTACCAGTAGTTACTGGTTGTGTTCTATTTTGTGCTACAGTGATTTTCTGTTATGTTCTAAGTGATATTCCAAGGGCTTGATACTGAGCTCACCCCCTGATCAGCGTCCCAGGACCAGTGGACTCTATTGTGCCTTTCCTGACAAATTGCTGGAACTTGTCTGATCTCCCTGGGCCACTGGGGCCTCGCTGAAGTGTGCCTCGCTCACTCCTCTCGGCAGCTCGTGCCTGGCCGCCCGTCCAAGCCTCGAGCCGCGCCGCTCTCCCCTGAGCCGCGCCGCTTCGCTGGGCCGCCCGCATCCTGCCACCCCCTCCTCCTCTGAGCCGCACACATTGGTCGCCCCAGAGAAACGCTTGTTGCTAGCCGGCCGCCCGCTAAAGCCTACTAAGGAGATCACTCGCATTATCCCACGCAACCAGGACGGAAGGTACTGTCCGTTAGGCTCTATGTTCTAAGTTCTAGGCCTACAAGTATTGTATTCTAAGTTCTAAAAGTGCTGATTCCTGACAGTGGTCCAGGTGGCCCTGTCTTGTACATATCCCCTGTAAATTCTGCCCGTGCCTGTTGGCACATTGTAAAGTGTGTGTTTTCATCTAATGTGTTTTGGTGTAATACAAAGGCTATTTTTTATATAACCTTGTGTGGAGTTTCCTTTGTGGTGGGCCTTTGGGTGTTGTTGCTGGGGTGCGTGCGCAAATATTTAACTCACATCGCCTCCAAGTTTAGCCTTGCTGCTCGCGCCACATTACCTAGAGGGTGAGCAGGGGTTATCTTGGCATGTAACTCCCTTGCCCTGACTTAGGAGTGGTGGTCTCTGACTGACTTTGGCGAAAGCCCTGGCCAGCCAGGGATTCCATTTCTAACATTGGACGCAGCGGTGAGGATAAGGATTTGTGTTTGCATTGTACCACAGTGGCAACTGGCCGCACTACAAAACTCTGCATTTTAGATAAATCACATTTTGGGGATTATTGTTTTAAGTTTGCTAAAAATGTCATTTCTGTGGAAATGTGTTTCTTGTGCACTTTGAGTTAGGTGTCCCTAGCTCGGGAGGGTAGATCATCCCCCTAAGTGCAGTGTGTTTTCTGGATTCACCAGAAGGGTGGGATCCAGTGGTGGCAGCATAAGTGTGTCCAGTGCATGTGTCCCCCGTCGCTGTCCTGGAGTAATGGTACCTGTGTCAAGTTTGGTCAGGTTGAGAAGTCAGGGGTGGTAGAAACTGCCTTACCAGTCTGGGAAGGGGTGTGTGTGGATGAATGGTGTGTGGCACTGGACGTGTTTGTGAGTTCTCTGGATGGGGAGCTTGCTGAATACTTGTGTACTCTTGTTTTGCTCAGATACCTAAGTTCTGTGTGTTAAACTTTTCCCAAGAACGTCTGCAGACAGTGGAGCCTGCTTTTGATTTCTGTGGTCTGTTTAGAGACAGAATTTTGGAGTTGGTAATGTTCTGGGAGGAGGGAGACATAGGGGATGGAGTGATTCCAAAAGGAGTGTTTGAGGTGTCTTCCAGCCCAGCGTGGTGGAAGAGGTTCAGTGTAGCCCAGCTAGGTCTCGGTGTAGGGGCTCACGTCCTGTCTCAAGAGGAGAAGGAGTGGGCGGGACTGCATGTCTCCAGGTGACCGAAACCCAGTGTCAGGGGCCTGGAATGTTTATGAAGGGAACGTCAGGTCGGGGGCCTAGGCTGTACCAATAGGTCATTTGAGGAGGATCTCCCAGAGTGTCTGGAGAACATGGAACCTCTATAACCAGGGTTCCAGTAGTTCTGGTGTCTGGCAGTATCGCTCCAGTTGGGAGGGTGCAGAAGTCCAGATGGAGGGGTGCGAGGGGGATAGGTTCCTCAGTGGAAGAGCCAGTGGGTCAGGGACCAGCCAGAAGGGTTGTGTCGCCAGGGAGTGACCATGCTGATGCCACTTCTGTCCTGAGTGTCAGGCAGACTTGTACACGACACATAAGTTGTGTCACCCTCAAGGAAGTCCTGGTGCGCCAGGCATCTGACCAAAGGGGTACATCCCTCGGTTGGGGAGCCAGTAGCCGGGGTGTCCGGATCTGGACGTAAGGGGAACTGTACGTAGTGTCCTGAAGTTACAAGAGGGAACTCCTGCCTGAAGAGAAGGAACCGGGTAAGCTGTACGGGGGATTGACCTGCAGTGGTTGCCTTGCTGCTGAAGGAGGAGAGAAAGTCTTAGATTTTTGGTTTCAATTTGTAGAAGTCCTGGTGCGCCAGGCATCTAACCAAAGGGTAGCGTCCCTAGGTTGGGGAGCCAGGGTCAGGTGTTGCCTGTCCTGGACGGCAGGGCGACTGTAGCCAGTGTCCTGGCCGGTTTGTCTTCTAGGGGTACCCCTGTGAACACAGGTGGGGCTCATCTTTAGTGAAGAGACCCTGTGTTTCCCAGAAGGGGTGGTACAGGCCTAGTAGGGATCTTTAGGGTTCTTGGCTGAGGGTTGTGGTACTACCCTGAGAGCAGGTGGGGCCTACCTTAAGTGGAGGGACCCTGTTCTACAGTGGGAGGGTGCAGAACTCAGTAAGGGGGTCAGAGGTTGTCTGACCCCTGTGCATCCGGTGAATTTGGATCCCAGGTGGGAGAGTTGTGTTCTGGAGGGTGCTTCAGAAGTAGAGGTAGGGTGGGGCATTCTTGCTCGTGACCTCTGGTCAGCCTGAGGGTGCGGACCCTAAGTTGAAGGATCAGTGGTAGTTTGGAACTACACTGAGAAAGGGAGTGGAGAATGGCTATTGTAGGCCAGGGGTTACTACCCCCCACTCTGTGGATTGTCAGGGACCAGTGGTATCTGGGTGGCCTAGGGCCTGGTCCTAGCCGTGGACAACTAAGGAGTACCAGTGGGGTAGCCTAGTTGGGCCTGTTTTTTAGGTCTCGTGACCTATCAATGCGCATGCGCATTGAGAGAAGCGAGACTATAGGGCTTTAAACAAAGTTTAACTAACTGTGGCGATTTGGTGCTGTGCCCGTGGCTTTTAGGTCAATGCGCAAGTGAATGTCCGTGAATGTTTTGTCCTCTTAAATCCTTAATCTGCAGTGATTTATGGATTGTCCAATGGTGTATGACGGGCATACGAGTGCTAACAGGCTGGCTGACCTTCAACTCAATGGAAACTGATTGCAGGTGTGCTGCCTGCTCACTTGAACCCTTCCTATAGCCATCTGACCTCAGGCGCGCTGCTTGCACACTTCCTGCTCACTTTAACCCTTCCTATAGCCACTTGACCTCAGGCGCAGTGCTTGCACACTTGAACCCTTCCTATAGCCATCTGACCTCAGGCGCGCTGCTTGCACACTTCCTGCTCACTTTAACCCTTCCTATAGCCACTTGACCTCAGGCGCAGTGCTTGCACACTTGAACCCTTCCTATAGCCGTCTGACCTCAGGCGCGCTGCTTGCACACTTGAACTCTTCCTATAGCCGCCTCACCTCAGGTGCGCTGTTTACACACTTGAACCCTTCCTATGGCCGCCTGACCTCAGTCACTCTTTCCTGTTACCCACATGGCCCTCTTTGAAGGATGGTCCCTCCCGGTGCCCAGTCATACTAACCTATAGTTCATATGCTGTTATAGCCCATTGATTACCTCAAACAGGGTCCACCGTGGCTAGTTCATGCTGTTCCAGAGATTCTGGATGTCACCAGCAGGGCTTTAAGTGTGCCGGGTCTTACTGGTGCTCAGCACTGTCGGTGCTAAAAAGCAGGTGCTAGGCGGGTCCCTATTGGGCTCTCCATTTTTGCCCTCACCCTCCGGATGAAAAAAAGAAATCTTTTAGCAGTACCACCCTTCACTGCCTTTGACGTAACTTCAAATAGACTCCATAGAGTTCTTTCACAGTCCCCTCATTTCAGAACTGAAGCTTTTCCAATGTGCTCTACTACGAAGCCACCATGGTTGTTGCTGCACGAGTCGCGCAGGTGCAACTCCATTCGCTTACATTTGAGTTATTTTGCAGCCGTATAAATGTCGTGTTATACTGGAAGTCTCCTAACATCTGTACTGGAGCTCGAAGCCATCTCCTCTGCGTTCGGCTCCGTTCTGATTACCTCTGAGTCCTCCACATCACCTGTTCTTTCACTTTTGCTTTCTCGTTATATGCCCATATACATCTCCCCTCACTCACCCTCGCTCACCCTCACCCTCACCTTCACTCACCCTCACCCTCACTCACCCTCAACCCCTCACCCTCACTCACCCTCAACCCCTCACCCTCACTCACCCTCAACCCCTCACCCTCACTCACCCTCACTCACCCTCTCTCACTCACCCTCAACCCCTCACCCTCAACCCCTCACCCTCACTCACCCTCACTCACCCTCATTCACCCTCACCCTCACTCACCCTCACCCTCACTCACCCTCAACCCCTCACTCACCCTCACTCACCCTCACCCTCACTCACCCTCACTCACCCTCACCCTCACCCTCACCCTCACTCACCCTCACTCACCCTCACCCTCACTCACCCTCACTCACCCCCACCCTCACTCACCCTCACTCTCACTCACCCTCACCCTCACTCACCCTCACTCACCCTCAACCCCTCACCCTCACTCACCCTCACCCTCACTCACCCTCACCCTCACTCACCCTCAACCCCTCACCCTCACTCACCCTCACTCACCCTCACCCTCACTCACCCTCAACCCCTCACCCTCACCCTCACTCACCCTCAACCCCTCACCCTCAACCCCTCACTCACCCTCACTCACCCTCACTCACCCTCAACCCCTCACCCTCACTCACCCTCACCCTCACCCTCACTCACCCTCAACCCCTCACCCTCACTCACCCTCACTCACCCTCAACCCCTCACCCTCACTCACCCTCACCCTCACTCACCCTCAACCCCTCACCCTCACTCACCCTCACCCTCACTCACCCTCACCCTCACTCACGCTCAACCCCTCACCCTCACTCACCCTCAACCCCTCACCCTCACTCACCCTCACCCTCACTCACCCTCAACCCCTCACCCTCACTCACCCTCACCCTCAACCCCTCACCCTCACTCACCCTCAACCCCTCACCCTCACCCTCAACCCCTCACCCTCAACCCCTCACTCACCCTCACTCTCACTCACCCTCACTCTCACTCACCCTCACTCACCCTCACTCACCCTCACCCTCACTCACCCTAAACCCCTCACCCTCACCCTCATTCACCCTCACCCTCACTCACGCTCAACCCCTCACCCTCACTCACCCTCACTCACCCTCAACCCCTCACCCACCCTCACTCACCCTCACTCACCCTCACTCACCCTCAACCCCTCACCCTCACTCACCCTCACTCACCCTCACCCTCACTCACCCTCACCCTCACTCACCCTCAACCCCTCACCTTCACTCACCCTCACTCACCCTCACTCACCCTCAACCCCTCACCCTCACTCACCCTCACCCACCCTCACCGTCACTCACCCTCAACCCCTCACCCTCACCCTCACTCACCCTCATTCACCCTCACCCTCACTCACCCTCACCCTCACTCACCCTCAACCCCTCACCCTCACTCACCCTCACTCACCCTCACCCTCACTCACCCTAACCCCTCACCCTCACCCTCACTCACCCTCACCCTCACTCACCCTCAACCCCTCACCCTCACTCACCCTCACTCACCCTCACTCACCCTCACCCTCACTCACCCTCAACCCCTCACCCTCACTCACCCTCACTCACACTCACCCTCACTCACCCTCACTCACCCTCAACCCCTCACCCTCACTCACCCTCACTCACCCTCAACCCCTCACCCTCACTCACCCTCACTCACCCTCACTCACCCTCACTCACCCTCAACCCCTCACCCTCACCCACCCTCACCCTCACTCACCCTCACCCTCACCCTCACTCACCCTCAACCCCTCACCCTCACTCACCCTCACTCACCCTCACCATCACCCTCACTCACCCTCACTCACCCGCACTCACCCTCACCCTCACTCACCGTCACCCTCACTCACCCTCACCCTCACCCTCACTCACCCTCACCCTCACTCACCCTCACTCACCCTCAACCCCTCACCCTCACTCACCCTCACCCTCACTCACCCTCACCCTCACTCACCCTCAACCCCTCACCCTCACTCACCCTCAACCCTTCACCCTCACCCTCACTCACCCTCAACCCCTCACCCTCAACCCCTCACTCTCACTCACCCTCACTCACCCTCAACCCCTCATCCTCACTCACCCTCACTCACCCTCACCCTCACTCACCCTCAACCCCTCACCCTCACTCACCCTCACCCTCACGCACCCTCAACCCCTCACCCTCACTCACCCTCACTCACCCTCACCCTCACTCACCCTCAACCCCTCACCCTCACTCACCCTCAACCCCTCACCCTCACCCACCCTCACTCATCCTCAACCCCTCACCCTCAACCCCTCACTCACCCTCACCCTCACTCACCCTCAACCCCTCACCCTCAACCCCTCACCCTCAACCCCTCACCCTCAACCCCTCACCCTCACTCACCCTCAACCCCTCACCCTCAACCCCTCACTCACCCTCACTCTCACTCACCCTCACTCTCACTCACCCTCACTCACCCTCAACCCCTCACCCTCACCCTCACTCACCCTCACCTCACTCACCCTCACTCACCTCAACTCCTCACCCTCACTCACCCTCACCCTCACCCACCCTCAACCCCTCACCCTCACCCACCCTCACCCTCACTCACCCTCAACCCCTCACCCTCACTCTCCCTCACCCTCACTCACCCTCACCCTCACTCACCCTCAACCCCTCACCCTCACTCACCCTCATTCACCCTCACCCTCACTCACCCTCCCTCACCCTCACCCTCACTCACCCTCAACCCCTCACCCTCACTCACCCTCACTCACCCTCACTCACCCTCACTCACCCTCAATCACCCTCACTCTCACTCACCCTCACCC